>NW_027363902.1:0-391741 GCF_046119375.1 Phyllobates terribilis | reverse complement strand
GTTTGCACCTTGTGATGAACCCTTTATATTCGCTCTCATGAAGACATCTCTTTATGGTAGACTTAGATACTGAAACACCTACTACCAGGACAGTATTCTTCACTTGGGTGGATGTAGTGAAAGAGTTTTCTTCACCATGGAAAGGATTTTGCGATCATCCACCAATGTTGTCTTCTGTGGATGTCCAGGCCTTTTGGAGTTCCCAAGCTCACCAGTGCCCTCTTTTTTGCAGAGTGTACCAAACCATTGATTTGGTTACTCCTTAGATTCCTGCTATCTCCCTGATTGATTTCTTATTTTTTTCAGCCTTATGATGTTCTATTTTTCTTTTATTGAGAGTTCTTTTGACAGCATGTTGTGGATTCACAGCATCATCTGCCAAATGCAGATACAACACCTAGACTCAGTTCTAGACATTTTACCTGCTTAATTGATGATGGATTAATGAGGGAATAACCCATGCAGCCCATTAAGGAGCTTTTGGGATTATTGTCCAATTACTCTTGGTCCTTTTAAAAAGAGGCAACTACATATTAAAAAGCTGTAATTCCTAAACCCTTTTTCCCTCACTCCAATTAGGATGTGAATACCCTCAAATTAAAGTCTGTACTTTAAGCCCATTCTCATTATATAACTGTAACTTGAATACTTTTTGGAAAACAACGAAAATGCCAAAACTTGTGTCACTGTCCAAATATTTTTGGACCTAACTGTAATTCCACATGTGTTAAGTCATAGTTTTGATGCCTTCAGTGTGAATGTACAATTTTCATAGTCAAGAAAATACAGAAAAATCTTTAAATGAGAAGGTGTGTCCAAACTTTTGGTCTGTACTGTATGTATTCTCTTATGGGCTTACTGATCTCTTTATGTATATTGATTGACATTTTTTCATGCATGTATTTATGATCACACTTATGTTCAAAGGGATTTCTGCTGTCCTAGTCTCCATTTTGGATTTTAACTTGTGTTACTCATTTTATTCTAATAAAGTTTATAATAATAATAATCTTTTTTTAATTTTATACTCTATATAACTGTATATTAGTATATGCTCTAATTTCTATATGGGCTGTTTGGTTACCATTTATTTTGGTAATGTTATTTTATATTATGCATCTTCAGCATTTTATTCATTCAGCTATTATGTTTATAGCAGTTGTCATTTACATGTGACTATATGGCCAATATATATTATACCTCTCTCTATACATATGTGCCTCTCCTCTACACATGTCATTTTCTATATGTCCATTTTATTTTGATTTTATCAATTGTGTCTCCTACATTGCCACTGCACACCAACTTGTGTTTCCAATAAAGTTTTTCGTATTACCTCTATATGAGTGTACTATTTATTGACCTCCTATCAGATATTTATTTTTTGGCTGCTACCCAGGGCCGGACTGGGACAAAAAAGCAGCGCTGCCACACAAACCCTATCAGCCCACATACTTTAACACTCCCCACCCCCGATCACTGAATTTTGCTATACTTTGTCATGCCCTTCAAAACTCTCTTAAAGGAGTTATTTAAAGAGCCACATGTGAATGGCGCAGCAGTGCAAATGATCCACCACAGCTCCATTTACATGGTGCTCTTAAGAGCTCCTGTTCTCGGGATCATGGGGGTCCCAGTGGTCGGACCCCAGCGATTGGAAAGTTCTCAGGATAGGGGATTACTTGGGATAATACATTTAAACGAGTTTTCTAATATTTATTTTTCCCATAGGAATATTAAAAATAATAAACCAATATTGACCCTCCCAAAAGTCCAATGTTGCCTCTCCGACAACAGGACAGGAGAAGTGATACTGTACACTGTATATATACAGGACAGGAAAAGTGATGCTGTGCAGTGTATATACAGGACAGGAGAAGTGGTACTGTGAAGTATATATACAGGATAGGAGGAGTGGTACTGTGCAGTGTATATATACAAGACAGGAGGAGTGGTACTGTGCAGTGTATATATACAGGACAGGAGGAGTGGTACTGTGCAGTATATATATACAGGACAGGAGAAGTGGTACTGTGCAGTGTATATATACAGGACAGGCGGAGTGGTACTGTGCAGTATATATATATAGGACAGGAGGAGTGGTACTGTGCCGTGTGTATACAGAACAGGAGGAGTGTTACTGTGCAGTGTATATACAGGACAGGAGAAGTGGTACTGTGCAGTGTATATACAGGACAGGAGAAGTGGTACTGTGCAGTGTATATATACAGGACAGGCGGAGTGGTACTGTGCAGTATATATATATAGGACAGGCGGAGTGGTACTGTGCAGTATATATATATAGGACAGGAGAAGTGGTACTGTGCAGTGTATATACACAGGACAGAAGTAGTACTGTGCAGTGTATATATACAGGGCAGGAGAAATGGTACTGTGCAGTGTATATATACAGTGCAGGAGAAGTGGTACTGTACAGTGTATATACACAGGACAGAAGTGGCACTGTGAAGTTTATATATACAGGACAGGAGAAGTGGTACTGTGCAGTGTATATATACAGGACAGGAGAAGTGGTACTGTGCAGTGTATATATACAGGACATGAGAAGTGCTACTGTGCAGTGCATATATACAGGACAGGAGAGTGGTACTGTGCAGTTTATATATACAGGACAAGAGAAGTGGTACTGTACAGTGTATATACACAGGACAGAAGTGGCACTGTGTAGTGTATATATACAGGGCAGGAGAAATGGTATTGTGCAGTATATACTGTATATACAGGACAGGAGAAGTGGTACTGTGCAGTATATATATACAGGACAGGAGAAGTGGTACTGTGCAGTGTATATATACAGGACAGGAGGGGTGGTACTGTACAGTATATATACAGGACAGGAGAAGTGATACTGTGTAGTATAAATATACTGGACAGGAGAAGTGGTACTGTGCAGTGTATATATACAGGACAGGAGAAGTGGTACTGTGCAGTGTATATATACAGGACAGGAGGGGTGGTACTCTATAGTATATATACAAGACAGGAGAAGTGGTACTGTGCAGTTTATATATACAGGACAGAAGTGGTACTGTGCAGTGTATACTGTGGAAAGACGACTTGCTCGGCTCTCCGGAGGCAGACACAGGACACACGGTTTGGGTAAACTGTCTTCGGGTTTATTGTGTGGCATAAACTCCAGCAGCGTCCCATAAAAAGTAAACAGTCCCTCTTGGGGTTAACAGGAAAACAAAAGATAAGGTATGACAGAGTCCAATAGTGAGCGAGGCTCTGCTGCTGCAAGCAGCACAGTGAAGTCTTCAGCAACACCAGTCCTCTGGTGTTGCTCTCTGGTTTCACCCAAACATAGCCTGGAGACTTCACTCTCCAGACCACACACACTCCACAGAAACAAAGCTGACTGAGCATTTAAAACTTGCTCAGCCATACCCTGAGGCGAGATAGGGGGAATGACTTCCCTCCCATCTCTACGTCATTCCCATAAAAGAACACCCTTTTAAATGAGTTAACCCTCCAGCATATAACATGCTGGCAGAAAGTTTATTGGTTTCAGTTCACACAGGCTATCAATCTGTGTGACACAAACCTCCCCTCATAGATCCTACCAGTGACTCTGTTACAACATACACAGGAGAGGAGAAGTGGTACTGTGCAGTATATATACACAGGACAGGAGAAGTGGTACTGTGCAGTATATATACACAGGACAGGAGAAGTGGTACTGTGCAGTGTATATATACAGATACTTAGATTTGCACCACGCAGGTAGTATATATACTGTATATATAAAACTGAGCAACACCAAATCTTAAGCGGAGGACTCTTTATTAGCCCATGTGGTAACATTTCGGTTCCACAGCAGAGAAACGTTCTGTTATGGATCCAAAACATTGCCACGTGGGCTAATAAAGAGCCCTCTGCTTTTTTCAACATAGCATATACAGCTCCACAATATATACTACAATCAATTATATACACAGCTCCACTCTCTATACTGTGCAAAAGAATATAGACTGGAGCTGTGTATATACTATTTAATGCAGAGATATGCCCATGTATATAATGTGGATTCCACACTATATACTATAGTATATACACAGCACCATACTATATAAACATCTCTACACTATATATACACAACTCTACATTATAATTAAGACACCATTATACTATTATTATTATTGTTATAATTTATTATTATAGCGCCATTCATTCCATGGTGCTTTTCATGTGAAAGGGATATACATAGCACAAACAATTACAATAAATTTTGAACAATACAAGTCGGCGAGGTCCCTGACCATGAGGGCTCACAATCTACAGGGGATGGGTGAGGATACAGTAGGTGAGGGCAGAGTTGGCCGTGCAGAGAATGGTGGAGCGAGGGTTACTGCAGGTTGTAGGCTTGTCGGAAGAGGTGGGTCTTCAGGTTCCTTTTGAAGGTTCCATGGTAGGCAAGAGTCTGATGTGTTGGGGTAGAGAGTTCCAGAGTAGGGGGGATGCGCGAGAGAAATCTTGTATGCGATTGTGGGAAGAGGAGATAAGAGGGGACTAGAGAAGAAGATCTTGAGAGGATAGGAGGTTGCATGTAGGTAAGTGCCGGGAGACTAGGTCACAGATGTATGGGGAGACAGGTTGTGGATGGCTTTGTATACCATGGTTAGGGTTTTGAACTGGAGTTTCTGGGCAATGGGGAGACAGTGACAGGATTGACAGAGAGGAGAGGCCGGGGAATAGCGGGGAGACAGGTGGTTTAGTTGGGCAGCAGAGATTAGGATAGATTGGAGGCGTGCGAGAGTGATAGAAGGGAGGCCACAGAGCAAGAGGTTGCAGTAGTCGAGGCGGGAAATGATGAGGGCGTGCACTAGTGTTTTTGCAGATTCGTGGTTGAGGAATGTGCGGATCCGGGTGATATTTTTGAGTTGGAGTCAGCAGGAAGTGGAAAGGGCTTGGATATGTGTTTAAAGGAGAGGTTAGAGTCCAGGGTTACACCGAGGCAGCGGGCTTGCAGGACTGTGGAGAGTGGGCAGCCATTGACTTTGATGGATAGGTCAGTTGGGGGGGGTTGAGTGAGACGGCGGAAAGTTGCTGAATTCAGTTTTGTCCATGTTAAATTTTAGAAATCTGTCATAGAAGAAGGATGAGATAGCGGACAGACATTGTGGGATTTTGGTTAGTAGGGAGGAGATATCGGATCCAGAGAGGTAGATCTGTGTGTCATCAGCATAGAGGTGATACTGAAAGCCATGGGACTCTATGAGTTGTCCCAGGCCAAAGGTGTAGATTGTGAAGAGCAGGGGTCCTAGGACTAAACGTTGGGGGACACCGACAGATAGGGGGCGAGATGAGGAGGTGGTGTGTGAGTGGGAGACGCTGAATGTCCTGTCTGTTAAGTACGAGGAGATCCAAGATGGGGCCAAATCTTTAATGCCAAGAGAAGAGAGAGTCTGTAGTAAGAGGGAATGGTCCACTGTGTCAAAGGCAGATAACAGGTCCAGGAGGAGGGAAAAGTGATATGGGGCGATAGCTAGACAGAGAGGATGGATCAAGGGAGGGTTTTTTGAGAATGGGTGTGATCGAGGCATGTTTGAAGCATGAGGAGAAGACACCAGTTAGTGACAGGTTGAAAAGGTGGGTTAGGGTTGAGATGAAGACTGTAGTGAGGTTAGGGATGAGGTGGGACGGGATTGGATTAAGTTCGCAGGTGGTGAGGTGTGATTTGGAAAGTAAAGAGGAGAGGTGATCGTCCGTAATGGTGGAGAAGCTGGTTTTGGAGGAGGATGGTTGAGTAATTATGAGGAGGGGCTGTGGGGACTTTAGGCAAAAGCTTTGTCTAATGGTGTCAATCTTCTGCTTGAAGAATGAGGCAAAGTCTTCGGCTGAGATGAGAGGAGAGGGAGGAGGTGCTGGGGGACGGAGGAGAGAATTGAAAGTTTTGAATAGCTGTTTAGGGTTGTTAGACAGGGAGGATATGAGAGATGAGAAGTATGTTTTTTTTGCTGTAGTGAGTGTGGACTTGAAGGTAGTGAGGGACTGTTTGAATGCAATGAAGTGCTCGCTGGAATGGGACCTTTTCCATTTCCGCTCAGCAACCCTGGAGGCCCTTCGCAGTTCTTTAGTCAGGTTGGTGTGCCAGGATTGTTGGTTGAGTGGGCGAGCTGTGGTATGTGTGAGGGAGCGAAGAATTTAGAGCTACGGCTGTTGTGTTATATAAAGTGGCAGCAGCATCTGCATTGTGTAAGGAACTTATGTCTGTAAGAGGGAGAAGGGATTCAGAGAGTGAGTGTAGGTCAAGGTGTTTGAGATTTCTGCGAGGGTATGCAAGTTTGTGGGGTGGGGCTTGTGCACCTGGAGAGGAGAGGGAAGAGAATGTGAGTAGGTTGTGGTCAGAAAGAGGGAGAAGTGAGCTAGAGAGGTTAGATTGGGAACAGAGGCGGGTGAAGATGAGGTCAAGTGTGTGGCCATCTTTGTGAGTGAGGGCTGAAGACCATTGAGCAAGGCCAAAGAAGCAAATGAGGGATAGAAATTTGGAGACAGATGAGTGGAAAGTGTCAATGGGGATGTTGAAGTCACACATGATGATAGTGGGGATGTCAGCGGAAAGGAAATGAAGCAGCCAGGTAGTGAAGTCGTCAAAGAAGGTGGTTGCTGTTCCTGGACGGCTGTTCTTGGCACGCACCCAGTGAATGAAAAGCTGTAGTGGGTCAGACATTCAGAGGAGCAGATTCCTGGGGTTAGTGAGTAGAGCCCAATGTTCTAAGAGCCCTGAACACGCTGCAGCGGCCCTTTCAAACTGCTGAATTAAGGCCCTGTGTGCGAGTGCTGTCATGCTTGCACACAGGACAAGGGCCGCCACTGCAGTGCACACTGACAGGGGCCGCGCACACACTGACAGGGACCGCTGCTGCGTGCATGCTGACAGGGGCCGCAGCTGCGAGCACGCTGACAGGGGCCGCAGCTGCGAGCACGCTGACTAGGGACGCAGTTGCAGCCACACGCTGACAAGGGCTTTCCCGGCCCTTGTCACCATGTGCAAGCAAAAGAGTGCATGCACACAGGACCTTAATTCAGAAGTTTTAAAGGGCCAGCAGCCCACTTTGTAGGTCACAGCCGCTGGCCCACTGGGCATCTGCCCGCCTCTGCAACTTGCCAGTCCGGGCCTGCTGCTACCTATCTACACACACGAGGGAGAGACCAGTCAATCACCTCTAGCAGCACTGGAAAAAGCCATCTGGGTGTGGTGTCAGACTAGTCTCATCTTTTGTTATGGTCACCAGTTGACCTACCAACAGGTCATGTTTTAGGATTTCCTTAATATTGCACAGGTGATGGAATTATTACCTGGGCAATACTAAGAAAATCCTAAAAACATGACCTATTGGTGGCTGTGATGACCGGAGTTGGGGAACACTGTGTTAGAGTACATCTTCTCTAAAATGCCAGAGCCTTGCAGAGGAAAAATACTTGGCTGCATGACTGCTGTGATCTGGGCAGCATGAATCAGATGACAGGTTCCCAATAAATTAAAGGGGACCTTTTACCAAATGTTTCCTCTTGAAATGGACACACGATGTAATAGTGGCTGTATAGCAGAATAAATCTTTCATATATTCATATACTAAATACAATTACATGTAAAAGTTTGCGCACCCCTGTTCAAAATGACTGTTGTTGTGAACAGTTAAGCAAGTTGAAGATGAAGTGATCTCTAAAAGGCCTGACGTTAAAGATGACACATTTGCTTTATTTTCTAGGCAAAAAATATATATTTATATATATATTGCTATTTTTTACATTTTAAAAATTACAAAAAGGAAAATGGGCCAATGCAAAAGTTTGGGCACCCTGCATAGATAATACCTAGTAGCAACCCCTTTGAAAGTATCACAGCTTGTAAACACTTGTTGTAGCCAGCCAAGAGTCTTCCAATTCTTGTTTGAGGGATTTTCATCCATTCTTCCTTGGAAAATTCTTCCAGTTCTGTGAGATTCCTGGGTCGTCTTGCATGCACTGCTATTCTGAGGTCTAGCCACAGATTTTCAATGATGTTCAGATCAGGAGACTGTGTAGGCCATTGTAAAACCTTCAGCTTGCGCCTAGTCAGTCTATTGTAGATTTTGATGTGTGTTTAGGATCATCATCCATTTGTTGAGACCAAATTCAGCTTTTTAAAGATCATTTAACCTTCAACTTACTTAACTGTTCACAATAACAATAATTTTGAACAGGGGTGCCAGACTTTAACATGCCACTGTATGTGTGTGGGTATATATATATATATATATATATATATATATATATATATATATATATATATATATATATATACATATATACACAGGGTGGGCCATTTATATGGATGCACCTAAATAAAATGGGAATGGTTGGTGATATCAACTTCCTGTTTGTGGCACATTAGTATATGGGAGGGGGAAAACATTTTCAGATGGGTGGTGACCATGGCGGCCATTTTGAAGTCAACCATTTTGGGTCCAACTTTATTTTTTACAATGAGAAGGGAGTCATATGACACATCAAACTTATGGAGAATTTCATAAGAAAAACAATGGTTTGCTTTGTTTTAACGGAACTTTATTCTTTCATGAGTTGCTATCAAGTTTCTCTTTATTTACAGCCATTGACATGTCGCAGTGGTTAACACATGAGGAGTGGATAGAAATTGTGTTGATGTCTGGTGACCGCAGTACCCGGGTCATTGCAGCAGATTTCAATGCAAGACACCCTCCAAGACCACCCATCTCCCATGCTACAGTTAGCAAACTGCTTACTCAATTTCGTAAAACAGGTTCAGTGTTGGATTTGCAAAATGTGGACGCAAGAAAACTGTCACTAATGAAGAAACATCAATGGCTGTCCTAGCTTCATTCAGCAAGAGCCCACAGCGTAGCACTTGCCGCATGTCACTGGAGAGTGGCATCAGTCGAACATCCCTTTGGCGGATATTAGCTACTCACAAATAGCACCCTTACAAAATCCAGCTGCTGCAGCATCTCAACGAGGATGACCCAGATCGGCGAACTGAATTTGCAGAATGGGCAAAACAAAAATTGGAACAGGACCCTCAGTTTACACAGTACATTATGTTCAATGATGAAGCAAACTTTTTGTGAATGGTGAAGTTAACAAACAAAACCACCGCTATTCGTCTGACACTAACCCACAGTGGATAGATCCCTCCAAGACTGTTGGAACACAAAAATTGATGGTATGGTGTGATACATGGGGTACAAAGATAGTGGGGCCATTCCTCATCAATGGAAACCTCAATGCCACTGGATATCTGAAATTGCTACATGATGATGTGTTGCCCTCTTTATGCACTGAAGATGGCACGTTCCCTGAGTTTTTCCAACAAGATGGTGCACCACCACATTATGGACGTCAGGTTCGAGCATTCCTACATGAACAGTTTTCTGCAAAGTGGATTGGTCATCGTGGCCCAGTTGAATGGCCGCCAAGGTCTCCCAATCTGACCCCCTTAGACTTTTATCTTTGGGGTCATCTGAAGGCAATTGTCTATGCTGTGAAAATACGAGATGTGCCACATCTTAAACAATGGATACTGGAAGCCTCTGCTAGCATTTCTTCTGCGATGTTGCTATCAGTGTGTCAAGAGTGGGAGAAGAGGGTTGCATTGACAATCCAACATAATGGGCAGCACTTTGAACACATTTTATAAGTGGACATAAACTTGTAAATAACTCATGAAAGAATAAAGTTACATTAAAACCAAGCACACCATTGTTTTTCTTATGAAATTCTCAATGAGTTTGATGTGTCACATGACCCTTTTCCCATTGAAAAAAATAAAGTTGGATCCAAAATGGCCAACTTCAAAATGGCTGACATGGTCACCACCCATCTGGAAGTTTTCCCCCTCCCATATACTGATGTGCCACAAACAGGAAGTTGATATCACCAACCATTCCCATTTTATTTAGGTGTATTCATATAAATGGCCCACCCTGTATATATATATACATACATACATATATTAATTTTGCCTCTCTGTTGCAGAGATGTTAGCAATCAAAGCATTTGGCCAAATGGGCTTGATCAGAGAGATTTCATTGGTCAGAGTCTTCTTCCTTCTGATGGATGCTGACCAATCATAAGCAGGCAGCTGCGCACTGGGGAAAAAGAACTTGATAACCATAATTCAGATGTGCACGGAACGACCTGTGATAGACCAGTGCACATAGGCTGCCATTGTTCCCAGCAGTGCGAGTCCTTTTTATATAGGATTAGGTGCTGCTGAGAACGATGATCTCTGTGATCGGCAGCCTGTTCACACTGCATGATTAAAGTGATACAAGCGTTCCTAGCAATGCTCAGTCATGATAATTGTGCAGTGTAAATGGACCTAAACTCAGCTCTGCAAGAGTTGCCCGGACTGGCCGCAGCTCTCCTGGCCCAAATTCCACAGCCTTGTAGACATATATGAGACCATATACAAAGAAAAGCAAATGGAGCAGAAAAATCCCCTAAAGCATTTCAAAATGGATTATAATAAAAAGTATTTAAATCTTTATTAGTACAATATTTCAGTTACAAAAATACAAAAAATGATAAATAGTATTATATGGCGAGTACACAAGAATAATGTGACACGTGCAAGTCAGGGCATAATAGTCAAAAAGGATGTGATGTTAATGCATGGGTAATGAGGCTTGTAAAGAGGGGGATTATGATTAATAATAACTATCTAAAAGTAGCCATCCCCATAGAATAAACTGTGCCCCATACTGAGCAATGGAAGAGCTAACATAAATTAGTCCCTGGAGTGTCATAAAAGACTAACACTGCTCAGAAAGTATGAAGTCCCATATTGGGGCCATCCTCACCCATGAGATGTCAAAGCCCGACTGTCCTGTCAAATTGCCCCGATGCACATTTCGCTTGGATTGCTTCTTCAAGGGACCTGTGTATCAATCTCATCTGCTCTTTATAAACCCCCTAGACTAACAATCCCCAAGTGTGTGTGAAAACGCTTCTAATCGGCGCGTGCGGGAGGGATATCTGGCAACACCCACATCACCTCCGGCAGATATTAGGGCGCAGTACGTTCCAGGAAGAATACTTCCTGAGACGTCATATGGAACGCACGGTCCTGTACAGATGCTGGGAAGTGACGGGGATCAGAGGGACTCCACCTGCGCATGCACACCCGGCGCAATAACATTACAAGTGAGTATGACACAAAAATAAGGGAAATAGTAAGAAAACCCTCTTCAAAGTGCACTCCCATCCCTTATCTGAAAACCTAACACCTACGATATCTAAATATATCAATTCAATTATGAATAAATTGTTTGCAGAATAAATACAGCCATAGAATTATTTAGAACATAGATAATTATAAGCAAAACAATATCCAGTGATTTTTCATGCCGACATCCGGGATGATAATAGATTATGCTATCCAGCGTTCAAGGCTTATTTGCATTCAAGAGGAGGGGAGTCAGCACTCAAGCTTGGATGGTGGATGATATTACCGGGGAGAAAAGCACTACTGAAATAAACAACAAAAAACATACACAATTAATACACAAAAAGAAAGACAAAAATAAGAAGTACAAGGTTAAAAGTTGAAATTCCAGAGAGCATAATCACAAAGCATGTAAGTGAGTCATATCCCAAGAACGGATATCACAAAAGGGACTAATAGTATGCATGAGCATATCTGTGCAGGCACGTACCCACATAAGTACACATATACACCTGCAAATGCATATAAGGGTATACAAAATTGCGTACAGGTGTTACAAAAATGGAGAGAAGCTTAGCTTCTCATTCAATCTACTGGGAGTCATTGTCCCCAACTTGACTATCCATCTACATTCCAGGCGTGCCAATACCCATTTGTGGTCACCCCCCCAGATGCCCATATGTAAGCGGTCAATGCCTCGAACTTTAAGGCCATCGGGGTCTGAACCATGACATAGTCTAAAATGTCAAGACATAGTCTTAAGAGATGAAACATCAGTTGCATTAATTGCAGAACATATGTCTGCAACGCGTTCCCTTACGCGTACATGCAATTCGCGTGATATCAGTCCTATATATATCATGTCACAAGGACACGTGGCATGATATACCACATGGTCCATGCTGCATGATATATAGTTGAGGATTTTATACTCCTGTTTACCATTAGCCGAGAGAAATGTGGTAGCCCTGACCACATTTCGACAGGCTAAGCATGAGCCACATGGAAAACATCCTCGCTTCAGTACGCCCATATTTAAGGGCAGAGATGACACTTTTGGGACATAGTGACTCCTCACTATTAGATCTTTAATGTTTCTGCTTCTTGCTGTTAATAATGGACGATCCGGTACAGATGCACCAATCGTTGGTTCTGTTTTTAGAATTGACCAGTGTTTTTGAACAATGCGACGCATACCCTCCCACTGATTGTTGTACGTGGAAATGAATCTGACCACTGATTCCGATTTCTTATTTCTTCTATGAATACCCGGATCTGCCAGAAGTTGTATGTGGGTAGTATTCTTAGTCCGATTATAACTCCTTTTTATGCATCTATTGCTATAACCTCTTGCAATAAACCTGGACCGTAAATCATTGGCCTGATACTCAAACATTTCCTCAGTGGAACATATACGCCGCATTCTGAAAAACTGACCCACCGGAATGGCCCATATAGTGGATGGTGTGTGGGCCGACGTAGCATGGAGCAGAGCATTTACCGACGTCTCTGTACAGAAAACATCAGACGTAATTTTTTCATCAGTGTGCACCCTGATTTGGATATCCAAAAAGTCAATCTGACTCGCATCAACTTTGTAGGTCAATTTGATGTTGTAATGATTATCATTCAAGCTGGTCATGAAAGACCGCAGATCACTAGCACTGCCCTGCCATATGATGAACAAGTCATCAATATAGCGGTACCAGCCTGGGAAGCGGCGCTTGCACCACCCCCGAAAATCTCTCTCTCCATATAACCGAGAAAGAGATTTGCGTAGCATTCGCAGTGCCTCTTGTTTGAATGAAAAACCTGTCGTTAAAAATAAAATAGTTGTGAGTCAGAATGAACCGTAATAATTCCAAAATCAGGGTGCACAAAGACGTCTCCAAGTTGCTCATAGTCAGATACAATTCCACTGCCTCTAGGCCTTGTTGATGGCATATGCAAGTGCAGAGTGACTCCACTTCTGCTGTTACAAGCAACATATCAGGTTCCATTGAGAGACCAACAAGCCTTCTCAGGACGTCTGTAGTGTCTCTGACATAGGAGGACAGCGTCTCAACCAACGGGTGCAGGTAGTATTCAATAAATTTACAAATGGGATCGCATAGCCCTCCTATGCCAGAGACAATAGGATGCCCCGGTGGAACAGTAGAATTCTTATGGACCTTTGTCAGTAAATAAAATGCTGGAATAACAGGATGTTCAACCATCAGTCCGTCAAAAACCTTTTTTGGAATGATGCCTTGTATCAAGGCATCATCCAAAATAAGAAAAATTTCCCTAGAAAAAACAGGTTGGAGATTACTTGATAAGGATTTATAAGCCTCCTTGTCCCTTAATTGTCTAAAGGCCTCCCGCTCATAAATCTCCATTGACTAGACTACCACGTTGCCCCCCTTATCTGCAGCTTTAAAAACAACATCAGTAATTGATCTAAGATCATCCAATGGTTTTCTCTGTTTCCTTGTAAGATTATCTCTACTGCATTTTGATAACACTTTGAGATCCTCCGTAACCAATTTGCAGAAAATCTCAATCTGAGGACACAGAGCTAATGGGGGGAACGCGGTGGACATTGGAAAAATAGAGGAGGGATATGTACCTGTATGAGTGTGAGCATTGACCGCTTACATATGGGCATCCGGGGGAGTGACCATAAGAGGGCTTTGGCAAGCCTGGAATGCAAATGGATAGTCAAGTTGGGGACAATGACTCCCAGTGGATTGAATGAGAAGCTAAGCTTCTCTCCATTTTTGTAACACCTGTACGCAATTGTGTATACCCTTGTATGCATTTGCAGGTGTATAGATGCACATATGTGGGTACGTGCCTGCACAGATATGCTCATGCATACTATTAGTCCCTTTTGTAATATCCGTTCTTGGGATATGACTCACTTACATGCTTTGTGATTATGCTCTCTGGAATTTCAACTTTTAACCTTGTACTTCTTATTTTTGTCTTTTGTATTAATTGTGTATGTTTTTTGTTTTTTATTTTAGTCGTGCTTTTCTCCCCGGTAATATCATCCACCATCCAAGCTTGAGTGCTGACTCCCCTCCTCTTAAATGCAAATAAGCCTTGAACGCTGGATAGCATAATCTATTATCATCCGGATGTCGGTATGAAAAATCATCGGATATTGTTTTGCTTATAATTATCTATGTTCTAAATAATTCTATGGCTGTATTTATTCTGCAAACAATTTATTCGTAATTGAATTGATATATTTAGATATTGTAAGTGTTAGGTTTTCAGATAAGGGATGGGAGTGCACTTTGAAAAGGGTTGTCTTACTATTCCCCTTATTTATGTGTCATACTCACTTGTAATGTTATTGCGCCGGGTGTGCATGCGCAGGTGGAGTCCCTCTGATCCCCGTCACTTCCCGGCATCTGTAAAGGACCGTGCGTTCCATATGACGTCTCAAGAAGTATTCTTCCTGGAACGTACTGTGCCCTAATATCTGCCGGAGGTGACGTGGGTGTTGCCAGATATCCCGCCCGCATGCGCCGATTAGAAGCGCTTTCACACACACCTGGGGATTATTAGTCTAGGGGGTTTATAAAGAGCAGATGCGATTGATACACAGGTCCCTTGAAGAAGCAATCCATGCGAAATGCGGATCGGGGCAATTTTACAGGACAGTCGGGCTTTGACATCTCATGGGTAAGGATGGCCCCAATATGGGACTTCATACTTTCTGAGCAGTGTTAGTCTTTTATGACACTCCAGGGACTAACTTATGTTAGCTATTCCACTGCTCAGTAAGGGGCACAGTTTATTCTATGGGGATGGCTACTTTTACATAGTTATTATTAATCATAATCCCCCGCTTCTCAAGCCTCATTACCCATGCATTAACATTACATCCTTTTTGAATATTATGCCCTGACTTGCACGTGTCACATTATTCTTGTGTACTCACCATATAATACTATTTAGCACTTTTTGTATTTTTGTAACTGATTTTAATATTGTACTAATAAAGATTTAAATATTTTTTATTATAATCCATTTTTAAATTTATTAGGGGATTTTTTTTGCTCCATTTGCTTTTCTTTGTATATGTTCTATTGGTATGTGAGCTATCCCCATGAGTAGTCTTCACCTAAATGGCGCCGGTTAATGTGTTAATATATGAGACTGTTTAGTTTGGGTCAGGATAAGTACGGTCAGTCCATACATCACAGTCTGTTTTCTTGGAGTGACACATGGATGTCTGAATTTGGCTTAAGGATTATTTTCTTATTTTTTTTAACCCCTTTAATAAATAATTGTGTCAATTGCCATTTCTTTAAGAAAATTATGCTACAAAACTGGCCTAGTAGCACTAATATATCTTCTGATATATATTTACAGAATAACATTGTGTACCTTATACACATATATTCCAGTCTCACACATACACCCCATGTACAATAAATAGAATAAGTTATATATTTTTGTACCCAATGATCATAAACAAAACATAAACATTATAAAACATCTACATACATTACACCTCATACACAAGCTATATGAAAAGACACAAACGTTATACCCATCATACACTAATCTCTCTATGTAAACTGTGTGACACTGTGGGACCTGCCTCCCCTGTCCGAAATCTCACGCAGGTTCTGTCATTCCCGGCGGCAGTGATTGAAACCCCTCTGAGAAGACGACTGGTGCACTGGCGGCCACAAATGCTGTTAGCTACTGAAGGCCCCCATGTCCATCATGTCGGCACTTCTTTAGATCTTCATAGGAGACTGTTAATTTGACGATAATGTGACTATACTAAAATATTACAGTGTGTCACACAAGTGATTGAGTGAATGCAGTTCCTAGATCTTTAAGGGAAAAAAATAATAGTTTAAATAAATATTTATTAAAAATAAGAAAAAAAAGACTAAATCAAACTCCTTCCACCAATCTGAAATGGTTCAGTTCTCCCCTAAAATAGAATAACAGTGATCCAAAATCCAAAACTTGTATGTGTCCCAAAATGATACCTCCTGCAGTCCCTCCCTGCAAAAGAATCAATCCCTCAGACAGCTCCATCACTGGGGAAAAAAACAAGTTATGGGTCTCAGAAAACGGCAACACAAACCAATAAAAAAAAGTTAAAAATTTCTAAAAACAGTAAAATATATAATAAACCAAACAAAAAATTTGGGGTTCCCATAATCTTATTGACCTGTAGAATCAATCAGGCCATTTTTATCGCACACTGTAAAAGAAAAACTAAAAAAAACATGGTGCAACTAAAATCTTTTTCTCATAATTTCACCCCACTTAGATATTTTCCCGATCTTCTGATAAATTTACACCTACAACTTGTCCAGAAAAAAGCAATGTAGGGGTATGAAAACGAAAAGTAAAGGTTATGGCTCTTGGAGGTAAGATAGCTGAGATATATGTCATCCAGATATAAATTGGGTGAAAAGAAATAGGAAAACCGATCATTTCATGATTTCAGCAGCCCAAGCTCTATCTATAAATCACATATGACAAACATTTTTTGGTATATTCTTTATTAAATAAAACAATTAAACCCGACATTCTTAGAGAAAATAAGAATCACACATTTATAATATTTGTTAACATTTTACTGAACATTAATAAAGAATGATAAGGACTTAAACAGTAATGAAATGCGAAGGGAAGGGAATGAGGAGCTCCTATTTAGCATATTATTATTGCATATGGTCAAAATAAAATGGTGATGTTCTTGGTGAGATGCTGCGATCAATTTTGTCTCATATGTTTAATGGCAAATCATGGAAATTTCAAGAAATATTTGCATTTTTTTTATGTTTTTCACATTATACAGTATAATATAATATTTCTATTATTCTCCTCACCAACAAAAGTAATGAAAGTTAAGCTAGAGAACAGGTTTAGTGTGTGTGACTTTCCATATGTGCCATGGATACAGATATATACCGTATATATATACACACACAGTATATCTACCTGAGTATCCCTGGTCTTCATGAGGGTCTTTCTTCTGGATCTTGACCGGTGGCTGTATTTCTTCCAAGGCAGAATCCAGGTTTCTTTTCTTGGCTTGCCTCTTCTCCTTCACGTCCTCCTTCACATGATGACTCTGTGCATCGGTGGACTTCACGGAGCTTGAAAATATTCTTCTCCGCTTGCTTCTTTGAGTCTTGATAGAAGTCTTCTCCTCATCGTCCGATGAGTCCAAGATAATAACCTCCTCATTACTTCGTTGAGTCTTGATTGAAGTGTTCTCCTCATCGTCCGATGAGTTGAATATAAAAATAACCTCCTCATTACTTCGTTGAATCTTGATTGAAGTGTTGTCCTCATCGTCCGATGAGTCCAAGATAAAAATAACCTCCTCGTCCTCCATAAAATCGCTCTGCTCTGGTCTAGCAGACATCATCTCCTTCTCCATCGCCAGTCTCCAACTGCCACAATCACCTTCCAACTGCCGTCAGAATATGAATATTAGAATTACCCTGGCCACATGCATGGCACAGGTCATGTGACCAGTAACTGACCAATAGCATGTCACTGTATGTGCTATAGGTATATGCATTAGATTGAACATAATGATAGCTTCACTCTTTTTCTGGACATATAAAACTTTGCTCATTTCTACTTAGATACAAATAACAACTTTTTGCAATGTTATTTATATAATGGAAAGTTTGTTTTTTAATGATGAGAAGAATATTGCAGAAGCTTATTTTATAGATTACACAAAAGGAAAATCATTTTGTTTAGTGCATGATAAGAATAAAATCTGAATATACTTGAAAATAATACATGCAGTTTTTGGTGATCAGCCATAACCAGCAGACATGTTGTTCAAGGAAATGGTTCTATTAAAGAAGCACTCCTCCCATCAAAGTTTTTATCCTCTTAATATATTGCAGTCATCATATTATATAGCACTGTGTACTTAGAATTGCTCATTTTGCCTGTCTACCCAGCTAATTCTACTATTTTCTCTGCTCTGTGTAGAAACAGGAAGTCTCTTGTCCCTGCATTTATCATCCCCTGCAACTCCTGACACAGCTGCTCCCTCCTCCACCATGTCAGGGACTTTTGCAGGGACTTATGACTCATACAGGGAGAATTGACCTCCTGTTTATACATAGAGCTTAGAAGGAGTCAGCTAGTCAGTTTTTAATCACATCATAGACCTAATGGAAAAGAGAAGAATTAGCTGGGTGGAAAGACAAAAAGAGCAATTGTAAGTACACAGTGCTGTACAATATGATGATTGCAATATGTTAAGAGGATCAAAACTTTGCTGGGAGGAGTGCGTCTTTAAATATTGCCTTGAACTGCTCATATACAGTAGAAAAATGGCAATTACCTTTACTATGGGCAGTTTCCAATGATGCATTTTTATTCCATTTAAAGAGGTCATGAACCAGGTGACAAGGAGTCAGGTTTTGCTCTTATTGTCTCCTCGCCGCTCTCCTCAGTAGTCCGTATTTTGTTCTTTGTAAATGTGTCACACAGTTTCAGAGATTTGGGTCTTTTTATTTAGTGCTAATTCTTCTGGTCTCTACCGAGGGGGGTGTATCACAGGGTAATAATGCAGAGCAGCCTAAGGGTGCATGCTCACGGTCAGTAAATGCTGTGGATTGGACGCAGCGCACTTGTTGGAGGGAATGATAAATGCAGGGACAAGAGACTTCCTGCTTCTACATAGAGCAGAGAAAAGAGAAGAATTAGCTGTGTAGACAGGCAAAATGAGCAATTCTAAGTACACAGTGCTATATAATATGATGATTGCAATAGATTAACAGGATAGAAACTTTGATGGGAGGAGTGCTTCTTTAAATATTGCCTTGAACTGCTCATATACAGTAGAGAAATTTACTATGAGCAGTTTCTCATGATGCATTTTTATTCCATTTAAAGAGGTCATGAACCAGGTGACAAGGAGTCAGGTTTTGCTCTTATTGCATCCTCGCCGCTCCCCTGAGTAGTCCGTATTTTGTTCTTTGTAAATGTGTCACACACTTTCAGAGATTTGGGTCTTTTTATGTAGTGCTAATTCTTCTGGTCTCTACCAAGGGGGGTGTATCACAGGGTAATAATGCAGAGCAGCCTAAGGACACGGCCCCGGAGGATCAGGGATAGAAGATGGCTCAGTTATTCTCCTTTAGTTGCTATAGCTTGATAAAATGATATTGATATAAAATCATCCATTGGACGGACACATCTGCAGGTTCCTCTCAGCTCCGGCTTCCATCTCACAGGCAGACAGGGTTGTAATATTGTTACAATACAGCAGAGCTCAGAGAAGCAACAATGTGTCTGTGAGGAGACAGCTCTATTGTCCTGTGTTACTTCCATGTCTCACACAGGTAATGCCCCTTCATGTATAATATTCTCTGGAGGGAGATCCTCATACAGATCAGTGTCCGGCCCATAGTCCTGAACAGCTCATCTACATATCAGAAAAACGTGGATTTCTCTGGAATAAGACACTGGATTACAGATATCAAGGTGCCATGTTATCCAGCTTATGACCGACATACACATATAGACGGCTTAGGGGGGATGATCCTACTGACAGATTCCCTTTATCGCCTTCCTGATATGGCTATTTTCTGTTTTTGTTTTTTCCTCTTCTTCCAAAGGCCATAACTCTTTTATTTTTCCATCGATATAGCCATAAGAGGGCTTGTTTTTTGCTGGACGAGTTGTACTTTTGAACGACTCCATCAATCTTATAATGTAATATAACAGTAAGCAGGAAAAAAATTCCAGGTCCGGCAAATCTGCGAAAAAAAGTTAAATTCCACAATTATTTTTTTGGTTTTTATTTACCATGTTCACTATACAGTAAAAATGACCTGACAATATGATTCTCCAGGTCACTACAGTAACAAAGATACCAAACATGTAGTGTTTTTTTTTAAGTGGCAAAAATAAATTTGCAAATTTGTAAAAAAAAAAAAGTTTGCTTGTGTCGCCATGTTCCGAGAACCGAAGCATTTTCTATTTTTGTCTTTTGGGAGAGATATGATGTTCTGATTGCAGTCTTGTGACATAAAAAAAAAGGCATTCTGATGTTTAGATTTTTTTCTCATTACGTTTACCAATCAAATTAATTAATGTAATATTTTTATAGATTAGACTTTTATGTTTGTAGGGATAACAAATATGTTCATTTTTTATTTTTATTCCTTTATTTTCAATGGGAATAAAGGGGGGTGAATTGAAAATTTATGTTTTTACTTTTTTCATATTTTTAAAAACGTTTTTCTTTTTCACTTTCTACTGTATTTATTAGCCCTCTTAGGGGACTTGAACCTGCAATCATCTAATCGTTTGTGCAATATATAGCAAAACTACAGTATTGCTTTGTGTATTGAAAATCACAGACCCCTATGAACGCCAGGCACGGACTTTCACAGCAGAACTGTCAGCAGACCCCGCATGGTCATAGAATGGTGCACCCCCCCTGAGGGCGAGCAGTAAATGCTGCTGTCAGAGATTGACAGTGGCATTTAACAGGTTAACAGCTCTGCTCCACCCTTGGCTTTTAGAGGCAGATAATGACTGATCATCACAGCCATCATCTGCTCGCAAGCCAATCCCGCATCTTTCCCGGAAGATGATGGCTGCGATAATCAGCTATTATCTGTCTCTAACAGCCAAGGTCAGGTAGCCAACATATGACGTATCTGTAAAGCACATGTTGGTAAGGGGTTAAAGTAAGACTTTATAGGCATCATGTACACTGCTCAAAAAATAAAGGGAACACTTAAACAACAGAATATAACTCCAAGTAAATTAAACTTCTGTGAATTCAAACTGTCCACTTAGGAATCAACACTGATTGACAATCAATTTCACATGCTGTTGTGCAAATGGAATAGACAATAGATGGAAATTATTGGCAATTATCAAGTCACACTCAAAGGAGTGGTTCTGCAGGTGGGGACCACAGACCACATCTCAGTACCAACGCTTTCTGGCTGATGTTTTGGTCACTTTTGAATGTTGGTTGTGCTTTCACACTTGTGGTAGCATGAGATGGACTCTACAACCCACAGAAGTTGCTCAGGTACTGCAGCTCATCTAGGATGGCACATCAATGTGAGCTGTGGCAAGAAGGTTTGCTGTGTCTGTCAGTGTAGTGTCCAGAGGCTGGAGGCGCTACCAGGAGACAGGCCAGTACACCAGGAGACATGGAGGGGGCCGTAGGAGGCCAAAAACCCAACAGCAGAACCACTACCTCTGCCTTTGTGCAAGGAGGAACAGGAGGAGCACTGCCAGAGCCCTGCAAAATGACCACCAGCAGGCCACAAATGTGCATGTGTCTGTGCAAATGGTTAGAAACCGACTCCATGAGGGTGGTATGAGGGCCCGACATCCACAGATGAGGGTTGTGCTCACAGCCCAACACCGTGCAAGACAATTGGCATTTGCCACAAAACACCAGGATTGGCAAAGTCGCCACTGGCGCCCTGTGCTCTTCACAGATGAAAGCAGGTTCACACTGAGCACATGTGACAGACTTGACAGAGTCTGGAGACGCCGTGGAGAGCGATCTGCTGCCTGCAACATCCTTCAGCATGACTGGTTTGGCAGTGGGTCAATAATGATGTGGGCTGGCATTTCTTTGGAGGGCTGCACAGCACTCCATATGCTCGCCAGAGGTAGCCTGACTGCCATTAGGCACCGAGATGAGATCCTCAGAACCCTTGTAAGACCATATGCTGGTGCGGTTGGCCCTGGCTTCCTTCTAATGCAGGACAATGCCAGATCTCATGTGGCTGGAGTGTGTCAGCAGTTCCTCCAAGATGAAGGCATTGAAGCTATGGACTGGCCCGCCCGTTCCCCAGACCTGAATCCGATTGAGCACATCTGGGACATCATATCTCGCTCCATCCACCAACGTCACGTTGCACCACAAACTGTCCAGGAGTTGGCGGATGCTTTAGTCCAGGTCTGGGAGGAGATCCCACAGGAGACCATCCTCAACCTCATCAGGAGAATGCCCAGGCGTTGTAGGGAGGTCATACAGGCACGTGGAGGCCACACACAATACTGAGCCTCATTTTGATTTGTTTTAAGGACATTACATCAAAGTTGGATCAGCCTATAGTGTGTTTTTCCATTTTAATTTTGGGGGTGACTCCAAATCCAGGCCTCCATTGGTTAATAAATTTGATTTCCATTGATGATTTTTGTGTGATTTTGTTGTCAGCACATTCAACTTTGTACAGAACAAAGTATTCAATGAGAATATTTCATTCATTCAGATCTAGGATGTGTTATTTGAGTATTCCCTTTATTTTTTTGAGCACTGTATTTTTATGTCTATTTACTAGTGTTGAGCGAACATGCTCGACACTGCTCGGTACTCGCCCGAGCATCACGCTACTCGGGATGTTCGGCGAGCACCGAGCATTTCCGGGTTCCTCGGGCGGGAGCTCGGGTCTCCGCCCTGCATGTTTGGCGCTCTTTACAGAGCCAATGAACATGCAGGGATTGCCAGCCAGTCACTGTAATGCTGCAGCCATGTTGGTTGTGGGCATTACAGTGATTGGCTGGCCGCACAGCGTCACCTCAAGTATTTAAAACGGGGCGCCACCATCTTGGACACAGTCGCTCCGGATTAGACAGTGTAGGGACAGCGCTGCTGATTTAGGGAGAGATATAAACTGCGAAATAGTTAGTGTAGGGTCTGTAAAGGCTGCCAGAACAAACAAACAGTCCTTTTCAGGACTAATATCCATCCCAGATACCAGGCAGGCAGGCTGTATAGGAGACACAGTGGTTATACCAGCAAACGCTGCATTACAGTCCTGTGTGCTCCTGTTGCTGAAATTGCTGGACTTAGCACCAGGTGTCGGGGGCCAGGAAAAATCCTTTTTTTTCCATCTCAATCCTCCTTTTTTTTCCCTCCTTCACACTGTACAAATACCCGTCTTATTAACCTTTTGGTGTGCCCCCCCCCTACCCAAAAAAAAAGCGTGTCTCTGATTTTTCAGACACAAATATAACTGTTGAAAATAGTCTGGTGTAGGCTAGAGAAACAGAAGTGTTGTTTTGCACTTCCACGGTTCAAACCTCTGTATTATCCATTTTGGGCCATTTGTATCTAAAAAAAAAAAACAGTTTGAGTGTGTCGCTCACTGTTCAGCCGCAAATATCTCTATTTAAAAAAGTGTGGTATACCCCAGTAAACAATAACTGTGGTTTTGCCATCCCACGGTAAAAAATCTCTATTATTCAGCTTTTGGTAGTTTTTTCCGTAAAGAAAAACAGTAGTGTCTCCTGACTGTTGTGACACAAAAATATATCTGTTGAAAATAGTCTTGTGTAGGCCCGACATCCCAGTGTGGTTTCGCAGTTCCATGGGTCAAATCGCTGTACTATCCAGTTTTGGGCCTTTGGTATCTAAAAAAAAAGCAGTTTGAGTGTGTCGCTCACTGTTCAGCCGCAAATATCTCTATTTAAAAAAGTGTGGTATACCCCAGTAAACAATAACTGTGGTTTTCCTCTTCCACGGTTCTAATCTTCTCTTTATTACCCTTTTTCCATTGATAGTGCAAGTGTAAGCTATTTTACTTCATTTACAATGGGCAAGGCGCGTGGCAAGGGACGTGGAAGTGGACATTCTGGTGATGGTTCGTGCAGAGGACGGGGCCGTGGCCAAGGTGAAAATGTGCCACAACCAACTTCTTGACCGAATTACTAGGGAAGCACAGAACAACACCAGTATTGAGAACTGATCAGTGTGAACAGGTTATTAATTGGATAGCAGACAATACTTCCTGTTACCTGGGCACCACCACCTCCGGTCTGTCTTCCACACGGTCAACTCTTAGTAGCCGTGAGTCTCGACCGCATACTCCTCCTCACCCTGATGCTCCTTCCTCCCACCATGCCGAGTGTCGTCAGACAGCAAGTGATCCCACACTTGGACACTGGTCCATTTCCATATTTGGGCCCCTCGCCTGATACGCTTGAAGTGGTGGAAGAGGAGATCCCATGTTGCGATGCCCAAATATTTGAACAGCCACGGCCACAGGAAGTCGACGTTGGCAATCTGTCACAAGAGGTGGACGATGACGAGACACAATTGCCAGGAAGTGAGGAGGAGGATCGTGGTGCGCAAGTGGAAGAGGAGGAAGTGGTGGATGATCTAGTAACTGACCCAACGTGGAAGGAGGACATGCAGAGTGAGGCCAGCAGCACACAGGGGGAGGGAGGCAGAGTACCCCAACAGGCAGGAAGAAGCAGTGTGGTGGCCGCAGACAGAAGGCAGGCAACCGTTCCCTGTAACACCAACACGAGGGACGTTGCCAGTGCAAGCGGTAAGTCTTCCAGAGTCTGGAATTTTTTTAAAGACTCTGCTGATAACCCCAAAAAGGCCATATGTTCCACCTGCCATGCCAGCATCAACAGGGGTGACAAAACTACCAGCGTGACCACCACCAGCATGATCAGGCACATGGCAGCAAAGCACCCGACTTTGTGGGGCGAAACCCAGGGTCCACGACCAGTGTCAGCGGGTGTCACCACTGCTTCTTCCACTGTTGTGCGTGCAATAGAACCCCCTGTTCTGTGTGCAAGGCAATCCCCTGTCCATACTGCATGTAAAGATGCCCCCTCCTCTCAGTCTTCACTTGTTATGGCAGTTTCTCAAGAAACAGCATCAACGTCCACGTCCACGTCCCACCGCAGCGTTCAATTGTCCATATCCCAGACCTTTGAACGAAAGCGGAAATTCGCAGCTAACGCCCCACAGGCCACAGTCCTAAATTCGCACATTTCATGACTGCTTGCATTGGAAATGCTGCCTTTTAGGCTGGTGGAGACGGAATCCTTCCGCAATCTTATGGCGGTGGCCGTCCCTCGGTACTCGGTCCCCAGCCGACACTATTTTGCCCGGTGTGCCATCCCGCACTACACAAGCACGTGTCCCAAAGCATCTGCCGTGCCCTCAACAACGCAGTTACTGGGAGAGTCCACCTGACAACGGACACGTGGACAAGTGCTTGTGGCCAGGGACGGTACATCTCTCTGACGGCACACTGGGTAAACATAGTGGAAGCCGGGACCCAGTCGGACCTTGGGACGGAACACATCCTCCCCACACCGAGGATTGCGGGCCCTATGTCAGTCAGAGTTGCCCCCACAGTGTACAGCTCCTGCGCATCCTCCTCCTTCTCCTCATGTTCAGCCTCCATCTCAGATATCACCACATCAGTTACAAGCTGGAAGCATTGCAGTACTGCCTCCGCCAAGCGGCAGCAGGCTGTGCTGAAACTCATAAGCTTAGGTGATAAACCTCACACTGCTTGTGAGTTGTGGACAGCTGTGAAAGAGCAGGCAGATCTGTGGCTGAGACCGCTGAACCTACATCCCGGCATGGTCGTGTGTGACAATGGCCGTAACCTGGTGGCGGCTCTGAGGCGAGGTGAGATGACACACGTACCATGCCTGGCTCATGTGCTTAACCTCGTGGTTCAGCGGTTTCTTAAATCGTACCCAGAGTTGCCAGATCTGCTCGTGAAAGTACGCCGCCTGTCAGCTCATTTTCGCAAATCGGCTACAGCTTCCGCCGCCCTTGCTGTGTTGCAACAACGTTTGCAGCTTCCGGCACACCGACTGGTGTGTGATGTCCCCACACGTTGGAACTCTACCCTCCACATGTTGCAAAGGATTTGTGAGCAGAAGAGAGCAGTTGTGGAGTACCAGCTGCAACAAGGCCGTCGATATTCAGGTCAGACTCCACACATAAGACCTCAGGAGTGGACTTGGATGTCTGACATATGTACCATCCTGACAAACTTTGAGGAGGCCACCAAGATGGTGAGTGGCGATGACGCCATCAATAGTGTCAGCATCCCACTTGTCTGTCTTTTGCAACGCTCTCTGCAGAGAATTAAAGAGGAGGCATTGCAGCCAGAGTATGATGAGATGGATCAAGAAGCCGTAGCGGGTGATTACACACAGCCCAGCCTCATCTCATCTCGGTGCATTGGGGGACAATGAGGGAGAGGAGGAGGAGGAGGAGGAAGAACAGGAGCTGCTATCATGCGTTGTAGACGGTAGTACCTGTACAAGTGTCATACCGTCGGTTCAGCGTGGGTGGCCTGAGGACAGGGGAGAGGAGGAAGAGGAGGAGGAGGAGGAGAGCATGGTCAGTCGTCATCTTGGTGAGGACACGGAAATCTTGCCCATTACCAGTCTGGCACGCATGGCTGACTTTATGTTATGCTGCCTTAACCGTGACCCTCGCGTTGTCAAAATGTTGGGTGACAGTCATTACTGGTTGGTGACACTTGTAGACCCCCGCTACAAGGAGAACTTTCACTCTCTTATTCCTGAGGTGGAGAGGTCTACAAAAATGGGGCAATACCAGAAGGCCCTTGCTGCAGAACTCTTAAAAAAATTCCCATCTGAAGACGCTAGTGGCAGAGGTCACAGTTCGTTGCCCAACCAAGGCGTACTGGTGAGAGAGATGCAACTCCAATCCAGCAGAGGCAGGGGAACACTGTCAACGTTCTGGGACAGTTTTCTGACACCCGCCCAGCTTACAGGCCCTGAGGCGCGGGGTACTCTCACAAGCAAAGGAAAGTTTCAAAAGATGGTGAGGGAGTACCTTGCCGATCGTACCAGCGTCCTCCTTGATTCCTCTGTGCCTTTTAATTATTGGGTATCCAAGCTGGACACTTGGAATGAACTCGCTCTGTAGGCCTTGGAGGTCCTGGCCTGCCCTGCCGCTAGCGTGTTATCGGAGCGTGTTTTTAGTGCCGCTGGGGGAATTATAACTGATAAGCGCACTCGCCTGTCAACTGACAATGCTGACAAGCTGACCCTTATCAAAATGAACAAGGGCTGGATTGGGCCAGTCTTCTCATCACCACCAAATGACAGCAGAGTAACATAAAGTCAAATCCACTGTGTTATTTCGGGAGGTGTATTCACATGCACCGCTTCACACCCACACATGGGTATACGCTTCCTCGTTTCGGCTGTTTAATCTTCTTCTCCTTATCCTCAGCCTCCACCACCACTATACCACCAGGGTGCCAGCATTGCAAGTTCCTCCATCCTTATTTTTGGCAGCTTTTGCTTGCAAGGCATAAGCAAATACTATGGGACACCCACTCCCCAATAATGGGACTTATGTTTGTAATATGCTGTACTGCATGGCTCTTGTAAGGGGCATTGCAAGTTGCTCTGTCCTAATTTTTGGCAGCTTTTGCTTGGAAAGCATAAGCAAATACCATGGGACACCCACTCCCCAATAATGGGACCTATGTTTGTAATATGCTGTACTGCATGGCTCTTGTAAGGGGCATTGCAAGTTGCTCCATCCTAATTTTTGGCAGCTTTTGGTGGGAAAGCATAAGCAAATACTATGGGACACCCACTCCCCAATAATGGGACTTATGTTTGTAATATGCTGTACTGCATGGCTCTTGTAAGGGGCATTGCAAGTTGCTCCGTCCTAATTTTTGGCAGCTTTTGCTGGGAAAGCATAAGCAAATACTATGGGACACCCACTCCCCAATAATGGGACTTATGTTTGCAATATGCTGTACTGCATGGCTCTTGTAAGGGGCATTGCAAGTTGCTCCATCCTAATTTTTGGCAGCTTTTGCTGGGAAAGCATAAGCAAATACTATGGGACACCCACTCCCCAATAATGGGATTTATGTTTGTAATATGCTGTACTGCATGGCTCTTGTAAGGGGCATTGCAAGTTGCTCCGTCCTAATTTTTGGCAGCTTTTGCTTGGAAAGCATAAGCAAATACCATGGGACACCCACTCCCCAATAATGGCACTTATGTTTGTAATATGCTGTACTGCATGGCTCTTGTAAGGGGCATTGCAAGTTGCTCCGTCCTAATTTTTGGCAGCTTTTGCTGGGAAAGCATAAGCAAATACTATGGGACGCCCACTCCCCAATAATGGGACTTATGTTTGTAATATGCTGTACTGCATGGCTCTTGTAAGGGGCATTGCAAGTTGCTCCGTCCTAATTTTTGGCAGCTTTTGCTGGGAAAGCATAAGCAAATACTATGGGACACCCACTCCCCAATAATGGGACTTATGTTTGCAATATGCTGTACTGCATGGCTCTTGTAAGGGACATTGCAAGTTGCTCCGTCCTAATTTTTGGCAGCTTTTGCTGGGAAAGCATAAGCAAATACTATGGGACACCCACTCCCCAATAATGGGACTTATGTTTGTAATATGCTGTACTGCATGGCTCTTGTAAGGGGCATTGCAAGTTGCTCCGTCCTAATTTTTGGCAACTTTTGCTTGGAAAGCATAAGCAAATACCATGGGACACCCACTCCCAAATAATGGGACTTATGTTTGTAATATGCTGTACTGCATGTGACGCGCCCCCTGGGCCATGTGTACACGTGTGTGGGATACCCGGTGCCGGGTCTCTGGGGTCTGTAGTCTCCGTGGCGGTGACCCGGTCCCGTGGCTCAGGCTGGTCAAACCAGTGGCAGTCTTTCTTAGGTTTTGAGGTTAATTGTCCGACTGCGCCACCCGTGGATTGCGGTCAGGGAGTACCACCGCTGCGAGGCAGACCGCTGAGGCTGGTGTTGTGTGCGCAGCATAGAATGGGATAACTCCCCTCGGGAGGAGCATAGCCTCAGGGCAGTGAGTGTGGATGATGGGGGTGATGGTGCACGAGCACAGCAGGAATGACTCAGAGTCTTTGCAGTGCAGTTCAGGGTCTTTACTGATGATTATAACGTAGACCCTCCCGGTAGTACTGGCTAGCATAAAAGGACTGGTCAGTCTGTGAGCAAGCAGGAGTTCCCCTGGCCAGGTGGAGTTGTACGCCTCCCTGTCTGTCTGCACTCTTCCTGGCTACCTTGCTGTAAGCGGGTAGAAGTAGCCCACATCCCTGAGTGTACCGTGTAGTGCTCACCCGTATGGCTGGTGACTTGGGGCCTTCTGTTAGCCTCCACTCCACGACGGTGGTGCTGGTCCCTTGCTTATGACTGAGCCTCCGGGCTTCTATGGCCAGAGGACCTGAAATCCCCTGCCGGCTGGTTTCTGCTACTGGATATATAAGTCCTCACAGCTTCTGACTCCTGTGTCCGGTTCCTATTGTCTTCCGCCAGGGCGAGCTTTGCTCAGCGTCCAGCCCCTGGTCTTTAGCTCCTAGCTCCTACAGAGCTCCTTGCTGTTACTTTCCCTTGCTCTCACTCTGACTCTGACTGTTCTCTGACTCACTCAACCCCGCCCCAGATCCAGTTTATAAGGGCAGAATTCTCCCCTCCCAGGATTGGGGCAGGAGGATGTTGCATGTTTAAGGGATCCTGACCAGGAAACCTCCCACTTGCTCTCCGACGTAATATCTCTATTACTGTGGTGACCAGACCCCTGGGGTGCCACACATGGCTCTTGTAAGGGGCATTGCAGTTCCTCATAATTTTTGGAAAGCCTTCCATTCACTGCTTAGGCCAACAGTGCACGGGAGACCCAGTTGCTATAAATGGAAAAAAAGGTTTAGTTAACGCCCTCTGACCTCCATGTCATTTCCAAGGGGCATTGGAGTGGTTTGAAATTTTTGGTAGGCATTGCACTCACTGTATGCCCTATAACTGTGTAGCCAAACCGCTCCTTTTGTTACAGAAACATATCCTACAAGACATATCTGGTTAACTGGCCTGAAATTGATGTGAATGGTCCCTGTTCCTCCTGCTCTTTCTCCTTTGCCACTACCTCATCCATCATTTATCACCTGAAGCTTTGTTTTAACGGGAGTCATAGAACTTGGATAGTAGCAGGAAAACATCCAGCAATCCTCGGAGGAGGTAGGATATGCGCCAAAACGCTGACCACCTCAGGCCTAGCCGCTACTACATACATGCGCTTGCATTACAACAAAACAAAGCAGATGCTAACTTCTATCATCCTCATCATGCTCCTCACCTTGGCACTCTCAACTCCCCTGATGGAGAAGCCAGGGCCCACCGGAGGAGTCTGATAGTCCGGTGGGCTCGGCCAATGCTGCCCTAAAGCAGGCCAGGCTAAGAAAAGTGTGGGAAAGGTTACCAGTACAAATAGGGGTGGCTGGGGACCGAGTATGGACACCCGGCCACCCCCTGGAGGCTGGGGAGCAAGCGGGGACACCCGGCCACCAGGCGGCTGGGGACTGAGTATGGATACCAGGCCGCCGACACAGCCATGGCGTGGTGGCCAGATTCCGCCTCCACATGCCTAAAAGGCCCAATTTAAAGTGCAAGCAAGCAGTATGGTATTGCAGCCTGGGGGTGGGTGGGTGGCAGGCTGCATACTTGAGCTTGTATTGTAAGGAATGGGGGAGGTACAATTGAACACTGCCCTGGGACTAGAACTTGCATGGGAATAGTTGCAAGTCTGCATCTTCTGATGCGGTAAGGATCACTTATGATGGGCACACTTTTAGACAGTGACCTGTGAGTCAGAGATGCTTCCAGGGGTCTTCCTCATGCTGTTCCCTTGTCTTTTCAGCACTTTATGCATGTGTCACACAGCACATGGCCAGATAAGGTTGTAAAATGTTAAAATGACATTTCACGGTGAATGCATTTGTCATAGTTGAAAGCAATACAAAAGTGCAAAAACGCATAAAAAATGCTACTTGTGAACATTGCCGAAGGTGTGGAGGAGTACTTTTGTTTTTGGTCATTTATTTTAACTTATACACAAGTCTTTTCCCTGGAAAGGATGTTCCTTAACATATTTCACAGGAAAAAAGTTTCACTTTCGTTTTTGAACGTTTTATTGTGAGCCCGTAAAAGTGGCTTAATACCTCTGACCACGTTGTTGACAGCAGTGACCTGGGGGTCAGAAATGCTTCCTGGGGCGATCCCCATGCTGTCCCCATGTCATTTGAGCACTGTCACTATCGTTTTGGGCACTTGTTAGGCTTTTAAAAGACTGCCGGGGGTGCCACCGCAAAAATGCTCGAGTCTCCCATAGACTAACATTGGGCTCGTTGCTCAGGTCGAGCACCCGAGTATCACGGCGAGCTCGGCCCGAGCTTCGAGCACCCGAGCATTTTAGTGCTCGCTCAACACTAGTGCTGATGAAAAAAACAGAAAAAAAGTCCAGCCTCCTCCACCCATTAATAGCTGGCTATCACTCACCTATTTATTCCTCTCTTACCCAACACAGCACTGGGTGTTAGTGCTGTCATGGATGAGATGAAATGTAATCACCGGCATAAGAAATTTGAAGTCGCTGACACATGTCTATAATTGAGATATAGCCCCTTTATAAAGTATGATGGCCCATAATCACCTAAACGAAGTATGATGACCCATAGCTCCTGTTGTAATTTGCTCACTCAGATGCACACGGAGGTAGACACAGGGACGCTGTTTCTTTAAATTTCTCAATGGTTTATTAAGACACAGCATATACTACTGTAAGGTTCATCAAAACAAACATAGCCTTTCTGTCTTAATGGGTAAACAAAAAGAAAATGTATAGCACAGTCCATAAGTTGGCGGGGATCCACCCGCTCCGGGTTAGCTAAAACCACACTGTTCAGTATAACAAAGAAGACCAAGAGCTCATCTCTGGAGTTAGCTTCTGCAGACACCTGAACAACTAATGCCTCAGCAGGCCATCTGTTTAAACCCCAGGCCACACCCTGGTGAAGGACCTCCCACACGCTCTATGGTCGTTCACAAAAACCCAACCCTTTTAAAATGGCTGCTTAACCCCTTGCACCAGTTAGTGTGCTGGAGCAAAACTTCTGGGTTTCAAATCACTTAAGCTAATAGCCTCAGTGAAACATACCTCACCTCCAGCACTTTGCCAGTGACTTTGTCACACCCCTCTATAGAGTATGATGGCCCATAGTCCGCTATTCACAGTATGATGCCCAGATAGCCCCTATACACAGTAAAATTTCCCCATATCTGCCTATACACATTATAATGCCTCTATAGCCCCCATACACAGTATGATGTCTCATATACCCTCTTTTCACAGTTTTATAACCTATAGCAGTGATGACGAACCTTTTAGAGACCTTGTGCCCAAATTGCAATCCAAAACCCACTTATTTATCGAAAAGTGCCAACACGGCAATTTAACCTGAATACTTTGATTTTAGTTTAGAAAAACAACTCCTACATTAGCACGCTATAGAGTCTATAGCTAAGAGCTTGTAAGCACTGCACTCCAAGCCTAAGATACTAGCCACCGATTGCAGTGGAGGTCTGTTCTTGAGAATGGAGAGGATTTTTAATCAAAAGTAAAATTGCAAAGTTATTTGTTTTTACAACCTCTTTGCAACTGTATTTCTTTATCATGATGAGAATAACCCTTTAAGCCAGGAATGTCAAACACAAATACACAGAGGCAAAGTTAAAAGCTTGGATAAAGTCACGGGCCAACCTTGTTATTCTTTAAAAAATGTCTACGATTGAGGAAGTTTTTCCTTATCAATTAAAACGATTAACTTTTGGAATTATAGTGGAATAATATAATATGTTATGTAGCAGCAGTAGAAAGCATAAGGCCTAATTTAAATATATAATAACAAAGGATTAATGGGCAGCACAGCGGCTCAGTAATTAGCACTGCAGTCTTGCAGCGCTGGGGTCCTGGATTCAAATCCCACCAAGGACAAGATCTGCAAGGAGTTTGAATGTTTTCCCCGTATTTACGAGGGTTTCCTCTGGGTTCTCTGGTTTCCTCCCACATTCCAAAGACATACTGATAGGGAACTTAGATTGTGAGCTCCAATGCGGACAGTGCCGATAATGTCTGTAAAGTGCTATGGAATTAATGGCGCTATATAAGTGAGTAAAATAAATAAAAATAAATAAATAAAAAACCTTGAATAAAACAGAATATAGTATGATGTAAACAAAAGTGCCCCCAAACACAATATGACACCCCCACCGTGAATTCCTCCACACGCACAGTATGATGACCCTACTGTACCCCTCTCCCTCAATTCCCCCAGCAAAGAATGGTGACACCATCATAGCATGATACTTTAAATGTAATCCCCACACAGCCCTAAATACAGTATAAGGGTATGTGAGCACAATCAGGATTTGAAGCAGAAATTTCCTGAGCGTTTCTGCATCTCCTCGGCAGGAAAAACGCTGGGCGTTTTTGATGCGTTTTTGACTTGTTTTTTGGTGCGATTTTTGAAGCGTTTTTGTACATCAATGAATGCTTTTTGGAGCTAAATAAAGTTATTGGTTAATTTAAATGATTAAAGAATGTGTCTGTTGTATTTTAAATAAAGTGCTTGCTCTGTGTATGTCTGTATATTTAACTCTTTACTTTACTTTAATTAGTTTTGGTCATGAAAAGGTCTGATTGATACCTTGTCATAACCAAACAAAAGAGCTGGGTGTCAGCTAGTCCCTTTCACCCAATCTTCATTAGCATTTCTATTCATGTAATTTATGCGGCTGCTGTGAACTGGTATTTTTAGCCTGGGGAGGTGCCATTTGCAAACATGGTCCCTGGCCATTAAATAACAGCTCACGGCTGGCTCGTTAGCCGCTATGCCCCCTGATAAGCTCTCAGCAGCGCTTTGGATGAAGAGCATTTTTCGTCCAAAATGCGGTGTTTTGTTGTCGGTACATGTGAATCCACCACATATAATGACACTTCAATCGGTCAAAATCTGCAGCGGAGACTAGCGTGTCAGCTACAGAAATTTACATGCTGTGGGTGAGTTTGGGTACATGGCCACGATCAGGAGCCGCTGCAGGTTTGACGCTGCATGTTTATACGATGTCAAACCCTCAGCGTCCAGATGTTACAGCATAGTGGATGGGATCTCTGGAAATACCATGTCCATTATGCGTGCATCTGAGGCTGCGGATCTCCCGCGGACATGCAGCGCATCTTTCAGGGCGGCAGCATGTTAAATTCTCTTGTGGAGTCACCAGTCTCCGCAACAGAAATTTGACCACTAGAATGTATAGAATGTGGTAAATACGCATGGTTCAGTGAACACATGTGTATTTACCTGCGTTCAATAGAATGCAACATTTTGTACGCTGCAAAAAATATGTGTCCAAAGCGCTGCTATGTCCGGATCATGGGCACAGAGCCTAAAATGTAAAAAAAAATGGAGTGGGCTCCCACGTCATTTTTATAACCAGCGGAGGGAAAGCCAACCTCTGGGGGCTGATATTAGTAGCTGAGGAAGGGGCCATTAGCCAACAATGTTTCCCTGGCTATTAATATCAGCCCACAGCTGTTTGTTTAGCCTTGGTCATGGGAGATTTCAACTATCCAGACATTTGTTGGGAATCTCTCTCAAGTAAAACTAACAGGTCAAGCAAATTCTTATCCTCTCTTGCTGACAACTTTATCTTCCAAAAGGTAGGGGAGAAAACAAGGGGATCTGCTACTTTGGATCTAATCCTTATAAACAGGGAGGAAATGGTTGAGGAGGTAAAGGTGGCTGGGACCCTAGGAGGCAGCGATCATGCTATTATAGAATTTTGGATAACTAGAGGAGGAAGACATGTGAAGACTCAAACTTCAAGGTTAGATTTTAGAAAGGTAGATTTTAAGAGACTCAGAAAGAGAATAGGAGGGATCCAATGGCTGGATGTCCTTAAGGACAAAAATGTCCAGGAAGGATGGGAAATTTTTAAAAATAAGATTCTCAAAGCACAATCGTTAACAATCCCGAAAAGTAGGAAGAATGGGAAGCATTTAAGGAAACCAGGATGGATGAACCCAGAACTTAAACACATGCTAAAAAGAAAGAAAGAAATGTTTATTAAATGGAAAGAGGGAGGCATATCTAAAGAAGATTATAATGCAGTCTGCAGATCCTGCAGGGCACGTATCAGGTTAGCTAAAGCTGACAATGAATTAAGGCTTGCAAGAGATGTCAAAAGCAATAAAAAAGGATTTTGGGGGTATGTCAAAAGTAAAAGAAAAGTCAAAGATGCTATAGGATTTTTACAGGATGAAAATAGAGAAATGGTAAGAGAGGATGTTGAGAAGGCCGAACTTTTTAATTCCTATTTTGCATCTGTTTTCTCTCAGAAAGAAAATGTAACATCAACTGATCTTCACTGTCCTTTTAAAGGAATAGAGGAATCCAAGTTATCTGTAAACAGAAAGATTGTGAGGGAATATTTAGCTAACATAAATGAGTTCAAGTCTCCAGGTCCAGATGAATTACACCCCAGAGTACTGAAGGAGATCGTAGAAGAAATTTTAGAACCACTCTCCATAATCTTTGAAAATTCTTGGAGAACAGGAGAAGTCCCAGAAGACTGGAGAAGAGCAAATGTTGTTCCTATCTTCAAAAAGGGGAAGAAGGTGGACCCAGGGAACTATAGGCCGGTGAGTCTGACTTCTATACCAGGAAAGATCTTTGAACAAATTATTAAACAACATGTATGTAAGTACATGGATAAGAATGAAGTGATTAACCAGAGTCAGCATGGGTTTGTAACTAACAAGTCATGTCAGACTAACTTAATTTCCTTCTATGACAGAATCACTGACTGGGTGGATCAGGGAAATGCTGTAGATATAGTATATCTTGACTTCAGCAAAGCATTTCACAAAGTATCTCACACCATCCTTATTGAAAAAATGACCAAGTATGCAATGGACCAGGCAACTGTTAGGTGGATTCATAACTGGCTTAGTGATCGGACTCAAAGGGTGGTTGTAAATGGCTTCACATCCAGCTGGATGAATGTCTCAAGTGGGGTACCACAGGGCTCCGTCCTGGGACCTGTATTGTTCAACATCTTTATCAATGATTTAGATGAAGGAATTGAGGGTAAACTGATTAAATTTGCTGATCACACAAAGCTAGGAGGGATAGCTAATACTAGAGAAGAGAGAGAGAGGATTCAAAAAGACCTAAATAAACTGGAGCAGTGGGCAGCAACCAACAGAATGTTTTTTAACAGGGAAAAATGCAAAGTACTACATCTGGGCAATAAAAATGAAAAAAGCATATACAGAATGGGAGGAATAGGACTAAGCAACAGTACATGTGAAAAAGACTTAGGTATACTAATAGATCATAGACTGAACATGAGTCAACAGTGTGATGCAGCAGCAAAAAAGGCAAATACAATTCTGGGATGTATTAACAGAAGCATACAGTCTAGATCACGTGAAGTCATTATCGGTCTTTACTCCTCTTTGGTCAGACCTCATCTGGAATACTGTGTACAGTTTTGGGCACCACATTTTAAAAAAGACATAGACAAACTGGAGCAAGTTCAGAGAAGAGCGACCAGAATGGTGACTGGTCTGCAAACCATGTCCTATGAGGAACGGTTGCAGGATTTGGGAATGTTTAGCTTGCAAAAAAGAAGACTGAGAGGAGACTTAATAGCTGTCTACAAATATGTCAAGGGCTGTCACATTGTAGAAGGATCATCTTTATTCTCATTTGCACAAGGAAAGACTAGAAGCAATGGGATGAAACTAAATGGGAGGAGACACAGATTAGATATTAGAAAAAACTTTTTGACAGTTAGGGTGATTAATGAGTGGAACAGGCTGCCACGAGAGGTGGTGAGTTCCCCTTCAATGGACGTCTTCAAACAGAGGCTGGACAGACATCTGTCTGAGATGATCTAGTGAATCCTGCTTTGAGCAGGGGGTTGGACCAGATGACCCAGGAGGTCCCCTCCAACTCTACCATTCTATGATTCTATGATTCTACTGGCTAAATTACAGGGGGCCCCATAAAAAATTGACGTGGGATCCCCCTATAAAATCTAACCAGGCTAAACTAGACAGCTGCGGGCTGATATTAATAGCCAGGGAAGGGGCCATGGATACTAGCCCCCTCCGCGGCTATTAATATCACCCCTCAGGAGTCCCAAAAATGGCGCAGCCATAAGATGCGCCAAATATTGTTGTTAGCCTCCGCTCTTCCCACTGCCCTGTAGAGGTGGAGAGTGGGGTAATGGGGTTGGGGTTCACCTCAGCCTTGAATTGGCGGCTGACGAGAAGCCAAAGTTAGTAATGGAGGGTGTCTATAAGACGCCCCCATTAATAACCGCGTAGTAAAATGGTTGCCGCTTTTTCACTAAAAGACACGGCCAGAATACAATTTTTTTAAATTATTTTATTACACTCTGTCCGCGAAGTCATCGATCTTCTGAAAAAAACGTAAAATAACAAACAACCTTATCCCTCACCTGGCCGCCGTCAACAACGTAGTCCACGTACCGCCAACGATTGTCCCACGACGATCCGGGTCACTTCTACACCAGTGACATCAGCCATCACTGATGTCACTGCTATAGAAGACAGCACTGTATAATGACAGGGTTGTAAAATCACAGTATACATGTTGCAGCTGATCAGCCCCAGTGAGCTTGCGAATGTTCCCAGGGTCAGGTGAGCATCAGCTAATTGGTCATGTGACCGATCAGCTGATTGCGGGTGTCACCGATCAGCTGATGATCATGAGACCGCTCAGCTGATTAGTGATGTCAGCGCAGGTCCTGGAAGCACAGTATACTGCGGGGAGCGAGCCCACTCCCCGCAGTATACCGCCGGGAGGAGAGGATCGCACCGGGGGCCGCCGGACAGGTGAGTATAGAGGTTTATTTTTTTTATTTTCACTTTTTTTAACAGCGGGCACGTGGGCTGGGCAGGGCAAGACTACTGCTCCTCCCTTCCACGCCCCTCTCGCTGTTATCAGCGAGAGCGGCGGTCGGATGAGAGGAGATGTAGTCCTCCTCTCCCGACCTGGGTACCACTCGCAGCGCATTTCCGGTGCAAATCTGCGCCCATTGACTTTCATTGAAACGCAGCATATCTGCAGGTATAGATATTATACCTGCGGGTTTGCTGCGATTTAATGCAAGTCAATGGGCGCGAATTCGTGGCGGAAATGCCCAAACCATGGTCTATGCTGTGGTTTTTACCGCAATGCAAATTGAGCGGAAATTTCCGCATCATGTGCACAGAATATCTAGATTCGCATTGCTATACCTGGCAGACCTATTAACAAGCGTTCTCGCAGCGTTTTGCGGTGGGAAAACCGCCACGAAAATGCATCAAAAATGCTTCATGTGAACTTAAGCTAATGGCCCTACACAGTTCTCTATACAGTATATTGGGCACAAAAAGTTCTCCATACAGTCTAATGGGCCCCACATATAGTCCTCCATACAGTATAATGGGCCCCACATATAGTCCTCCATACAGTATAATGGCCCCACATAGTTATCCAAACTGTATAATGGCCCCACATGATGCTCCATACTGTATAATGGCCCTATATGATGTTCCATACTGTATAATGGCCCCACATGATGCTCAATACTGTATAATGGCCCCTCATAGTGCTCCATACTGTGTAATGAGTCCAACATAATGCCCCTTACTGTATAATGACCCCACATTATGCTCCATACTGTACAATGGCCCCACATAATGGTCCATACAGTATATGACCTCACATGGTGCTTCATACAGTATAATGGCCCAGGATGGTGCTCCAAACGGTATAATAGCCCCACATGATGCTCCATACTGTAAAATGGCCTCACATAGTGCTCAATACTGTATAATGGCCTGACAAAGCGCTCTATACAGTATAATGGCCCCACATGATGCTCCATACTGTATAATGGCCCCACATAGTGCTCCATACAGAATATTGACCCTACATGATGCTGCATACAGTAAAATTGCCCCACACGATGCTCCATACTGTATAATGGCTGTACATGATGCTCCATACAGTATAATGGCACCACGTAGTACTCCATACAGTTTAATGGCCCCGCATGATGCTCCAAACTGTATAATGGCCCCATATGATGCTCCATATTGTATAATGACTCCACATAGTGCTCCATACAGTATAATGGCCCCACATTATGCGCCATATGGTGTAATGGCCCCACATAGTGCTCCATACAGAATAATGACCCCACATGATGCGTTATACTGTAAAATGGCCCCACATAGTGTTCCATACAGTAAAATGACCCCACATGATGCTCCATACCATATAATGGCTGTTTATGATTCCCCATACTGTATAATGGCCTTGCATAGTGCTCCATGCAGTTTAATGGCCCCACATGATGCTCCATACTACATAATGGCCCCAGATGATGCTCTATATTGTATAATGGCCCGACACAGCGCGCTATACAGTATAATGGGCCCCACATCATGCTCCATACTGTATTATGGCCCCACATAGTGCTCCATACTGTATAATGGCCCCACATGGTACTCCATACTATGAAATGGCCCTGAATGATCCTCCAAACTGTATAATGGCCCAACATGATGCTCCAAACTGTATAACGGCCTCACATGATGCTCCATACTGTAAAATGGCCTCACATAGTGCTCAATACTGTATAATGGCCCGACACAGCGCTCTATACAGTGTAATGGCCCCACATGATGCTCCATACTGTATAATGGGCGCACATAGTGCTCCATACAGAAAAATGACCCTACATGATGCTCCATATAGTAAAATTGCCCCACACGATGCTCCATACTGTATAATGGCTGTGCATGATGCTCCAAACTGTATAATGGCACCACGTAGTACTCCATACAGTTTAATGGCCCCGCATGATGCTCCAAACTGTATAATGGCCCCACATAATGCGCCATATGGTGTAATGGCCCCACATAGTGCTCCATACAGAATAATGACCCCACATGATGCTTTATACTGTATAATGGCCCCACATAGTGCTCCATAGAGTAAAATGGCCCCACATGATGCTCCATACGATATAGTGGCTGTACATGATTCTTCATACTGTATAATGGCCTTGCATAGTGCTCCATGCAGTTTAATGGCCCTGAATAATCCTCCAAACTGTATAATGGCCTCACATGATGCTCCATACTGTATAATGGCTCCAGATGATGCTCTATATTGTATAATGGCCCCACATAATGCTCCATACAGTATAATGGCCCCACATCATGCTCCATATTGTATAATGGCCCCACATAGTGCTCCATACTGTATAATGGCCCCACATGGTACTCCATACTATTAAATGGCCTCGGATAGTGCTTCATACAGTATAATGGCCCTAAATGGTGTTCCATACAGTATAATGGTTTAAAGTGTATAACGGCCCCACATCATGCTACATACTGTATAATGACCCCACATGGTGTTCCATACTGTATAATGACCCCACCTCATGCTACATACTGTATAATGGCCTCATATAGCGCTCCGTACTGTATAATGACCCTGAATGGTCCTCTATACAGTATAATGGTCTCAGATGGTACTTCAAACTGTATAATGACCCCACATCATGCTCCATACTGTATAATGCCTCATATAGTGCTCCATACAGTATAATGGCCCGACAGAGAGCTTCATACAGTATAATGGCCCCACATGATGCTCCATACAGTATAATGGCCCCATATGGTGCTTCATACAGTAAAATGGCCCCACATGATGCTCCATATTATACAATGGCTGTGCATGATGCTCTATACTGTATAATGGACCCACATAGTGCTCCATACAGTATAATGACCCTACATCATGCTACATACTGTATAATGGCCTCACATAGTGCTCCATACTGTGTAATGGCCCCAGATGATGCTCCATACAGTATAATGGCCCCACATGGTGCTTCATACTGTATAATGGCCCCACATGATTCTCCATACTGTATAATGGCCCCACATAGTGCTTCATACTGTATAATGGCCCCACATGATGCTCCACACTGTATAATGGCCTCACATAGTGCTCCATGCAGCATAATGGCCCCACATAGCGCTCCATACAGTAAAATGGCCCCACACAGTGCTCTATAGTGCATAATGGCTGTGCATGATGCTCTATACTGCATAATGGCCACGCATAGTGCTCCATACAGTATAATGGCCCCACATAGTGTTCCATACAGTAAAATGGCCCACATAGTGCTCCATACTGTATAATGGCTGTGCATGATGCTCTATACTGTATAATGGCCCCGCATAGTGCTCCATACAGTATAATGGCCCCACATAGCGCTCCATACAGTATAATGGCCCCACATACTGCTCCATATTGTATAATGGCCCCACATAGTGCTCCATACAGAATAATGACCCCACATAGCGCTCCATACAGTAAAATGGCCCACATAGTGCTCCATACAGTACAATGGCCCCCCATGATGTTTCATACTGTATAATGGCCTCACATAGTGCTCCATACTATATAATGGCCCCACATTAAAAAAAAGGAAATAACTACTCACTCACCTTTACCATTTCCAATGCTGATCTTTCCTCTTCACATACCACAGCCTTACCTGTTGCCCCGTGCGACATCCCGCACCCTCGGCGCGCAGCATGATGGGAGGGTGCGTGTGCAGAAGAGGAGAGTCAAAGTGGCGCTAGTGATGAGGGGGATGGTGTGCAGGCTGAGGAAAGTGGTAGCGGCACTAGTGCTGAGGGTATGGAGCGCTTGCCTACAAGGAGGGCTCTGCGTGCCCCCTCTGGCACACGTGCCATAAGTTTACCACCACTGGCCTATAGCTTCCCATACACAGTGTGATAAAATATAGCTCCCTGGTAAAAGTTTTGCTAATAGATTGGCCCATTAAGAATTTGCCAGATTTTCCGCGTTGCCTGTTTGTCCCTGGATACAACACAAATGTTTTGGTGCTTCCACTTACCCACAGTGGTTGAACAAACCTTACGGCGTCGGTCTTGCAGGAGTTCTTACATATCTGTATTCTCAAAATTTGAAGGTCCAGAATAGCAGCTTTGATGATATGTTGCATTTTTCTGAACACTTCTGGGAGAAATTTCCTGCTATGTGCACAAAATTGTATGTGATGTTCTATGAACTCAAACAAATAAAAATAAAAAAAATCCGGCCTCCTCCACCCCATAATAGCCGGCCAACACTCACCTTTTTCCCCAAAATTATGATGCAATTTCATGGCCTTGGAGAGTCAATTACCGGTATTTTTATGTATTATATACAGAGTGTAAATCTATATATAGTACCATAAAGATGGAATTATTGTAGACATGTGCTGATGTTAAAAAACAAAACAAAAAAAACCTCCAGCCTCCTCCACCCTTTTATAGCTGGCCATCACTCACCTATTTATTTCTCTCTTACCCTACACAGCACTGGGTGTTAGTGCTGTCATGGATGAGATGAAATGTGATCACCGGTATAAAAATTTTGAAGTGTCTCACACATGTCTATAATTGAGATGTAGATCCCTATTCACAGCATGATAGCCCATAGCTCCCCTTACACAGTATGGTAGCCCATAGTCCAGCTATACAGAGAATTATGGTCCATAGCCCAGCTATACATAGTATTATGGTCCCACAGTCCCTCTATAGTGTATGAAGGCTCATAAGAACCTATACACAATATGATTTCCCATAGCTCTTTATAGAGTATAATGGCCCATGAGCCTCTATACACAGTATAATGCCTCTATAGCCCCCCATACGCAGTATGATGACCCATATCCCCTATTTACACAGATTTATAGCCTATAGCTTCCCAAACACAGTATGATACAACATAGCCCCCTATATACAATATGATAGACAATAGCCCCTCTATAGACAGTTTGATAGTCCACCGCCCACCTATGCACAGTATTATGGCCCATAGCCCCTTTATAGAGTATGATGGCCAATAAGCCTCTATACACAGTATAATGCCTCTATAGCCCCCATACACAGTATGATGTCATATATCCCCCTTTTATACAGTTTTATAGCCTATAGCTTCCCAAACACAATATATTAGAACATAGCCCCCCTATGTACAATATGATAAACTATAGCCCCTCCATAGACAGTTTGATAGTCCATAGTACAGCTATACACAGTATTATTGCCCATAAGCTGCTATACACAGTATGATTCCCGAATAGCCCCTATACACAGTATAATGTCCCAATACTTACCTATATACAGTATAATGCACCTATAGCCCCCCATACAGAGTATGAAGCAATACATCACATATTTACACAGTTTTATAGCCTATATCTTCCCATACACAGTAGGGTAGAACATAGCCCCCTATATACAATATGATAGACAATAGCCCCTCTATAGACAGTTTGATAGTCCATAGCCCAGATACACAGTATTATGGCCTATAGGCCCGTATACACATTATGATGCCCGAATAGCCCCGATGCACAGTATAATGGCCCCATACCTGCCTAGACACAGTATAATGCATCTATAGCCCCAATACACAGTATGATGCCATACATCACTTATTTACACAGTATGATAGAACATAGCCCCCATATATACAATATGATATACAATAGCCCTTCTATAGACAGTCTGATAGTCCACAGCCCAGCTATACACAGTATTATGCCCCATTTCTGCCCACTTCTGGTGAATTCTGCTGCTATGTACGCTGCTTACGCTCACATTTTATGTGATGTTCTATAAACTGAATAAAAAAAAAAATCCGGCCTCCTCCACCCATTAACAGCTGGCCATGACTGACCTATTTATTTTTCTCTTACCCAACACAGCACTGGCTGTTAGTGCTCTCATGGATGAGATGAAATGTGTTCACTGGTATAAGAAATTTTAAAGTGTCTCATACATGTCTATAATTGAGATGTAGAGGCCTATTCACAGTATTGTAGCCCATAACTCCCCACACACAATATGGTAGCACATAGCCCAGCTATACACAGCATTATAGCCCACAGCCCAGCTATACGCAGTATGTTAGCCCATAGCCCAGCTATATGCAATATTATGGCCCCATATCCCCTCTATAGTGTATGATGGCTCATAAGAACCTATACACAATATGATTGCCCATAGCCCTTTATAGAGTATTGTGGCACCCCAGGGGTCTGGTTACCACAGTAATAAAGATATTATGTCTGAGAGCAAGTGGGAGGTTTCTCTGGTCAGGAGCCCTAAACATGCAACACGGCCCACCCAGACCTGGGAGGGGAGGAATCTGCCCTTATAAACTGGGTCTGGGGCGGGATTAGACAGTGAAGTTCCAGACACAGGGAAAGATACATCAGGAGCTCTGTAGGAGCAGCAGCTGAAGACCAGGGGCTGGAGCTGAGCAGAGATATAGCTCGCCCTGGCTGAAGTTACTAAAACCGGACACAGGAGTCCGAGGCTGTGGGGACTGATATATATATACCCAGCAGCAGAAACCAGCCGGCAGGGGATTCCAGGTCCTCTGGCCATAGAAGCCCGGAGGCTCAGTCACAAAGAAGGGACCAGCGCCGCCATCCAGGAGCGGAGGCTAACAGAAGGCCCCAAGTCACCAGCCATACGGGTGAGCACCACACGGTATACTCAGGGAAGTGGGCTACTTGTAACCGCTGACAGCAAGGTAGCCAGGAAGAGTGCAGATAAACGGGGAGGCCTACAACTCCACCTGGCCAGGGGAACTCCTGCTTGCTCGCAGACTGACCAGGCCCCTTATACTAGCCAGTACTCCCGGGAGGGTCTGCCTTGTACCATCAGTAAAGACCCTGAACTGCACCTCACGTCTCTGTGATTCCTTGCCGCACCAGCACCATTAGCACTGGGACCCTTACACCATCACTCCCATCATCTCTCACATTAGCTGCCCTGAGGCAATACTTCTCCCGTGGGGAGTTATCCCATACTCGGCTGCGCAAACAACATCAGCCTCAGCGGTCGGCAGCGCAGCGGCGGTCCCCACTGACCGCAATCCACGGGTGGCGTAGTCGGACATTTGCTATACATTAAGACTGCCACTGGTTTGACCACCCTGGGCACGGACCGGGTCACCGCCACATGGAGACTACAACCCCCAGCATCCTACAACAGGCCCGGTTCCGGGTTCCCCTGCACAACACAGGGCCAGGGGGCGCGTCAACTTTGGCGTAGTCGGCAGGATTTCGTGCCCGCAACCACCGGGTACTGCGTGCCTGAAAAAGACTTTTGAACTTACCTGTGGTGAAGTTTCCCGCCGTCCGGAGTCGTTTCCCGCCATCCGGAGCCGATTCCCGCCATCAGACGCCATCTTGGACCGTTTCCCGCCGTCTTCTGCCTTCTTCCCGCCATCCGCAGCTGCTTCCCGCCTTCGGACGCCATCTTCGGGACGTCGCACAGGAAGAAGAGGGGCGTGGACGCCGAAAGCGCACGAGATCCGAAGCTTCGCCTCACGCTCCGCCCCACGCTCTGACGCTGCGCAAGGTCCTGGAAGGGAGGAAGAGCGACGCTGACGTCATCGGAGCGCGACGCCAGGTCCTCAACCCCGACGATCGACTGCGGAGCCGCGGCCTACGGAAGAAGAGCATCGCAAGGTAGGCCACGGTCCACTAGGGGGGAAGGAGGATGTCGGACACCGAGGGGAGCTCCACTGCCACAGCCACCGCCGCGCAACCGCTGCAGCAGTCATGCCATTCACCATGCCCTATATCCCGGGGGCAACCTGGCTACCCCAGTACTCAGGGGAGTCACATACTCTAAATGACTTTAGTGAAAGACTGTATAGCCTCTTCCAGGTGTACCCCCTCACAGAAGAGCAAAAAGTGAGCATCCTGGTGGCCCAATTAATCGGGGCAGCCCAAAGGGAGGTAAAGTCCTGGCCACCTGGGAGGAAGAGGACTGTCAGAGAAATACTAGCCCGGCTGAAAGACACATTTGACACCCGCACCTCAGCCGAAATAAAGCTCCGATTTTACGGGTGCAAACAACGGGCACATGAGAGTATAAGAGACTATGCTTTAAACCTACAAGAGGCCCTAAGAGCCATTAAGCAGGCAGACCCTGACAGCGTGGGAAATGAAGATAAGCTGTTGACTGAACAATTTATTGAGGGTCTACTGTGCAATGCCCACCGAACCCAGTTGCGGGCAATGGCCTTACAGGACCCTGACCTGGACTTTGCACAGTTCAAGGACAGAGCCATCCGGGTGCTCCGAGAACCGACACCAGGTGGCGCTGTGACCCACAGGCGCCCTGCTATCACTTACCACCAGGAGACGGTGCCCTTGTCTGCAGGGCCTGTGGGAGCTGATGCCAGGCTTTAAACAGTGACCCGGCTACAGACCTGCACCATCAGGTCCAAGAGCTGACTAAGAGCGTTGCCGCGCTAACCAGAACTGTGCAGTCTTTACAGGCCTCTTCTCCAGGAAAGATCCAGCTGGCATCCGGACCGGAGGACGTCCCGTGGCGCCGACTGAGGAGGACTCCACCGGCCAGAGGAAGACCCAGCGACAGATACAACGAGGACGGACGACCCATCTGCCGCCGCTGCAATCAACCCGGACATGTGGCAAGGTACTGTCATTTAAACGGGCACAACCTGGGGTAGAGGGCCAACCCCCAGGCATAAGATCATCAGGCCCATCAAACTGGCATGATAAATACGTAGGGGGACGTCCAATCTTGCCTGTGGTACTGGATGGAATTCCTATGAGTGCCCTACTAGACACTGGGTCACAGGTGACCACCATCCCGTACGTGCTCTTTAAGCAGTACTGGAATGACTCGGACATAACCCGCTACCTAGATGACGACCTGAGTATCATCGCCAGCAATGGTCAGCCCGTGCCGCAGGTGGGATTCAAGGAGGTGACCATTAAGATCGGTAAAGTCGAACTGGCGGCACAAGGACTGATTATAGTGGACATAAACCGTCATGAGAGTCACCCTAGAATAACCTTGGGAACTAATGTGATTGAAAATTGTCTTGCAGAGGTGATTCTCATTTTACAGCAGGTTGCCAAGAACGCCAGTTCCGGCCAGCAGCATGTGCTCCAAAAAGAGATCCGGGCACTGATGAAGCGGCAACAGGTGGAACTATCTGGTGGTGAGATAGGTAGCGTGAGAATGTGTGACCCGTTCCCTATTGCCATGCCCCCAAAAAGTGAGATGATGATTTGGTGCCGGGCAGCTATTGGTCTAAGAGGTAGAGATTACCAAGCAATGGTAGAACCCGTCTACTCAGACAGTAGGCCCACGGGGGGTGGTCGATGTACGCCATGGGAGGGTGCCCGTTCGCATCATAAATATCGGGGAGAGAGAAGTACACCTGCCCCGGTATGCCACGCTAGCCAAATTGTTCACCATAAACCAGAATTCTGTACAGGCCGTGGAACCCTTGCCTCCATCTCAACCAGAGGAAGGTAACGGCTCTAAGAAACCAATGGAGGACTGGTGTCAGCAACTGCATTTGGGTACGGACTCCACTCCCTCACACCAGAAACAGGGAGTCTATCGGGTGGTTCGAGAGTACGAGAGAGTGTTTAGTAAACACCCGCTAGACTTCGGGCGAGTAAAGGGGGTAGAACACCACATCCCCACGGGAGACCATCCTCCCATAAAGGAGAGATACCGATCCCTACCCCCGGCACACTACCAACACGCCAAGGGGATGCTTAGAGACATGAAGGAGGCTGGGGTAATCAGGGACAGCTGTAGCCCCTGGGCAGCTCCACTAGTCTTAGTGAAAAAGAAAGACAACACCATGAGAATGTGTGTAGACTACAGGAAGGTCAACCGTATCACACACAAAGATGCGTACCCGTTACCAAGGATAGAAGAGTCCTTAGCTGCATTAAAATCTGCTAACTTCTTCTCTACTTTGGATCTCACTAGCGGGTACTGGCAGGTTCCTGTAGCAGAGGCGGACCGGGAGAAGACCACATTCACCACCCCGATGGGTCTCAGCGAATTTAACTGTATGCCGTTCGGGCTCTGCAACGCACCAGGAACCTTCCAACGGTTGATGGAATGCTGTCTGGGACACCGGAACTTCGAGACGGTCCTGTTATACCTGGACGATGTCATCGTCTATTCCAAGACCTACGAGGACCACCTGAAACACCTGGCAGAAGTGTTTGAAGCTCTGGCAAACTACGGCCTAAAGGTGAAACCCTCCAAGTGTCACCTCCTGAAACCAAAGGTGCAGTACCTGGGACACGTGGTGAGTGCTGACGGAGTGGCTCCCGACCCTGATAAGATCACCGTGATTAAGGACTGGCCAAGACCCTCCAGCATAAAGGAAGTGCGGCAGTTCCTTGGGTTGGTAGGCTACTACCGAAGATTCATTCCCGGTTTCACCAAATTGGCAGCCCCTATGCAGGACCTCCTGATAGGTCAATCTCGGAAAGCCAAAAACCAGAAGCCGCCCTTCAGGTGGAAAAGCTGGAAGAGGAGTCCTTCTGCCAGCTGAAGATGGCCCTCACGGGGGATGAAATCCTGGCATATCCAGACTACAGCCAGCCCTTTATCCTCCACACGGACGCAAGCAACATCGGGCTAGGAGCCGTACTGTCCCAGATCCAGCAAGGAAAAGAACGGGTAATCGCTTACGCCAGCCGAAAGCTACGGCCCACGGAGAGGAACCCTGAGAATTATAGCTCATTCAAGCTGGAGTTCCTGGCAGTAGTGTGGGCAGTGACCGAACGTTTCAAGCATTACCTTGCCTCCTCCAAATTCACCGTGTACACGGATAACAACCCGTTGACACACTTGGACACTGCAAGGCTCGGTGCCCTGGAACAGAGATGGATGGCCCGCCTGTCCAACTTTGAATTCACCATCAAATACCGGGCGGGGCGATCAAATGCCAACACGGATGCCCTGTCTAGAATGCCGAACTTACCGGACGTAGGGGAATATCCAGAAGATCTGGAAGAAGTCGAGCTCCCTGCGTTCCACCGTCATGGGATTACCCTGTATTCCCACCGTGTGAAGGACAGGCGCTCCGTGACGTTCAATCCCTTGCCCCACTACAACTGGGCGGAGACGCAAGACAGTGATCCCGCAGTCCGTTTGGTGAAGGAAATGCTGACCCAGGCCGATGCCAGTCTTGACCCAGACGCTCCGGAGGAGACCAAGCAAATGTGGAAGGAGAAAAGTAAGCTGTTCCTCTACAGGGAGAAGCTGTGCCGGAGAATGGTTAACTCTCGAACACATGAGTTGACCTTGCAGGTAGTGGTCCCAAGACGAGACGCGGCTATGGTTCTGGAGGCATACCACAATGGAGCAGGACACTTCGGATGGAAGAAGCTGGAGTTCTTGTTGCGTGAACGGTTCTACTGGGTAGGCATGAGAGGAGCCATCGAGAGGTGGTGCAGAGACTGTGGCCCGTGCAACCTAAGAAGAAAGGACCGTGCCAGCCAGAAGACTCCCCTGCAGCCCATCATCACCAGACAGCCACTGGAACTGGTAGCCCTGGACCATGTGAAACTGGCTCCAAGCAGATCTGGGTATGTCTACGCCCTCACAATCGTAGATCATTACTCCTGGTTCCTGGTGGTGGTCCCGGTCAATGACTTAACGGCTCAAACAGCAGCTAGAGCCTTCCAGCAGCACTTCTGCCGTCCACACGGGTACCCGGACCAAGTGCTGACAGACCAAGGACCAGCCTTTGAAGCTGAGGTCTTCCAGGAGTTCTGCAACCTGTGTGGCTGCAAGAAGATAAGAACAACGCCCTATCACCCTCAAACCAATGGACTCTGCGAGAAGATGAACCAGGTGGTGATAGATCTGCTAAAAACATTGCCCCTGGAAGAACGCAGTCTGTGGCCTGAGAAACTGCCCAATCTGGTGGACCTGTATAACCACATCCCTGTAGGTTCCACCAACTGTACCCCGGCTTACCTAATGAGAGCAAGACCTGGTAAGCTGCCTATTGACCTGGATATGGGAGTCCTGACACCTGAGGACACCTCGCCAGAGGCAGACTGGGATACAGAGCGGCAGCAGCAGTATCGGAAAGTGCAGGAGAGAGTCGAGCGAAGTCTGTCTCAAGCTAGAGAAAGGCAAGAGAAGGCTTATAACCAGTATGCTCCCGCTGTTCCCCTGGTACCTGGAGAGCAGGTCTTGAAGAGGAAGAGGCGGCTCCACAAGTTGGAAGACCAGTGGGAGAAGGACCCATACACCGTACTGCCCTCAAGCCATGAGAACCCAAAAATCTGCGTAATCAGTAAGGATGGAGGAGAAACCACAGCCATTGTCTCCAGAGACCACCTGAAGAAGTGTCCCGAGCAGCTGCAAAGCCCTGAAGAAGATCAAGAAAACCCTCAACCCGCATTGGAAATGGAAGAAATGATCAGTACCGTACTCGGAGACTTCCCCCGGTCTAGGACACAAGTAAACGGCGCTGTCGTGGTACCCGTCGTCACCTTTCTCCAGCCTGCCCCGCAAGTGCCTACAGAGGAACCGGTAGAGCTGGAAGAGCAGCCGGCCCAAGAGGCAGAAGAGTCCACACCAGCAGTACAGGAGAATCAACCCTCTGCTAGTAGTGAGCCTGCCGTCCCCCTAGTGAGCCAAAGAGTGCACAGACAGCTGCCCAGCTTGCCCATAACACCTCCTACACCCTGTAGTGCAGAACCAGTTAGTGAGCTCCGTAGGTCCACTAGAGTCACTAGAGGTCAGATGCTCGCTCGCTGGAAAATCTAAAGTGATGCACTGTGAATTTATCTGTTAACTGTTTATGGTTTATGTTTGTTGCCTGTTACTAATTATGTTTCTCAGTTACCCTGCAGATTTATTTGGACTAGCAGGTTATGGACACTGGATAACCGGAACAATGCTTGTAGATAGTTGCACCTTGGTGCCTCTTGCAAAGACGGCCGCGGAAAAGGAAACCTGTCTGGCGTGGCCTACTTGCGGCCCAAAGTAGTTAGCTCCAGCCTTGCAGCCACGCCCAAGGCCAACGCAAGGGGTTTGCTTTGGACAGGTCCCCTACTTCGCTTAAAGTTTCACCTTGGGTGACATGGACACCCCCTTGTTTTACAAACTTCACCTTGGGTGATATGGACACCCGGTTACGGACACGCCGTGACCTTTAAAGAACTAAAGCTTCTTGTAAATATGTTTTTGTATTATCGTTTATACCCTGTATTTATGTTTCTTTAAAAATGTGTTTAGTCCCGGAGTACTAAAATTTACTAGGGGGGAATGTGGCACCCCAGGGGTCTGGTTACCACAGTAATAGAGATATTATGTCTGAGAGCAAGTGGGAGGTTTCTCTGGTCAGGAGCCCTAAACATGCAACACGGCCCACCCAGACCTGGGAGGGGAGGAATCTGCCCTTATAAACTGGGTCTGGGGCGGGATTAGACAGTGAAGTTCCAGACACAGGGAAAGATACATCAGGAGCTCTTTAGGAGCAGCAGCTGAAGACCAGGGGCTGGAGCTGAGCAGAGATATAGCTCACCCTGGCTGAAGTTACTAAAACCGGACACAGGAGTCCGAGGCTGTGGGGACTGATATATATACACAGCAGCAGAAACCAGCCGGCAGGGGATTCCAGGTCCTCTGTTCAAGCCCGGAGGCTCAGTCACAAAGAAGGGACCAGCGCCGCCATCCAGGAGCGGAGGCTAACAGAAGGCCCCAAGTCACCAGCCATACGGGTGAGCACCACACGGTATACTCAGGGACTTGGGCTACTTGTAACCGCTGACAGCAAGGTAGCCAGGAAGAGTGCAGATAAACGGGGAGGCCTACAACTCCACCTGGCCAGGGGAACTCCTGCTTGCTCGCAGACTGACCAGGCCCCTTATACTAGCCAGTACTCCCGGGAGGGTCTGCCTTGTACCATCAGTAAAGACCCTGAACTGCACCTCACGTCTCTGTGATTCCTTGCCGCACCAGCACCATTAGCACTGGTACCCTCACACCATCACTCCCATCATCTCTCACATTAGCTGCCCTGAGGCAATACTTCTCCCGTGGGGAGTTATCCCATACTCGGCTGCGCAAACAACATCAGCCTCAGCGGTCGGCAGCGCAGCGGCGGTCCCCACTGACCGCAATCCACGGGTGGCGTAGTCGGACATTTGCTATACATTAAGGGTATGTGCACACGATGCAGAAATGCTCAGGATTTTTTCCTGAGCGTTTCTGCATCTCTCTGGCAGGAAAAAAAGCATGCGGCTTGTACATGCGGTTTCCTGCCAGGGACATGCGGAAATTAAGCAGTCTTCACTTTCATTTCCGCATGTGGGTTGACAAGCGCTTCCCAAGCGATTTTAGCATCACTTGGAAAGTGCTTGTCAACTTTACACTATATAAATCCATGCAACCGGCATGGATTTATATAGTGTGTGAATGTCAAAAAATAAAAAATAAATATATACTTTACCCTCTGATGGCCCCCGGTGTCCAGCTTCGCTCGGTCCCGGCTGCCGGCAGTGAAGACTTTAGGACCTTCCAACGTCAGCGTCACGTGACCCGTCACATGACTCTGACGTCAGCGAAGGTCCTTCATTCAACCGTGAAGTGCCCGGGAAGCCAGCAGGACGCAGCGCGGGCTGTCAGAAGGTGAGAATATATATATTTTTTATTTTATTCTTTTTTTTTTAATGGTACCTGGGTCTGGATGCGAGTCCTCTCATCCACACCCGGGTACCATCTGCACATTAGACCGCATGAAAAGCGCATCAACATATACAGTGATGCGGATTCCATGCGGTCTAATGCAAGTCAATGGCGGCAAAAGAGCAGCGTTTCCGCAAAATTAATTGACATGCTGCGGATTTTTGACCGCAGCGTTTACGCTGCGGAAAAATCCGCATCGTGGGCACAGCACATGCGGATTTCAATTGGGGAACATTGCTGCCCTTCTACCATGCGTTTTTAATGCGTTTCCGCAGCGTTTCCGCAACTGCAAAAACGCAGCGGAAACGCACGAAAAACGCATCGTGTGAACTCAGCCTAAGACTGCCACTAGTTTGACCACCCTGGGCACGGACCGGGTCACCGCCACACGGAGACTACAACCCCCAGCATCCTACAACAGGCCCGGTTCCGGGTTCCCCTGCACAACACAGGCCCAGGGGGCGCGTCAACTTGATGGCCCAAAAGCCTCTATACACAGTATAATGCCTCTATAACCCCCCATATGCAGTATTATGACCCATATCCCCTATTTACACAGATTTATAGCCTATAGCTTCCCATACACAGTATGATACAACATTATAATTGAGATGTAGAGGTCTATTCACAGTATTATAGCCCATAACTCCCCAAACACAATATGGTAGCACATAGCCCAGCTATACACAGCATTATAGCCCATAGCCCAGCTATACACAGTATTTTGGCCCATAACCCAGCTATACGCAGTATGGTAGCCCATAGCCCAGCTATACGCAATATTATGGCCCCATATCCCCTCTATAGTGTATGATGGCTCATAATAACCTATACATAATATGATTGCCCATAGCCCTTTATAGAGCATGATGGCCCACAAGCCTCTATACACAGTATAATGCCTCTATAACCCCCCATACGCAGTACTATGACCCACATCCCCTATTTACACAGATTTATAGCCTATAGCTTCCCATACACAGTATGATAGAACATAGCCCGTATATACAATATGATAGACAATAGCCCCCCTATAGACACTTTGATAGTCCACAGCCCAGCTATGCACAGTATTATGGCCCATAGTCCCTTTATAGAGAATGAAGGCCAAAAAGCATCTCTGCACAGTATAATGCCTCTATAGCCCCCATACACAGTATGATGCCATATATCCCCCTTTTACACAGTTTTATAGTCTATAGCTTCCCATACACAGTATATTAGTACATAGCACCCCTATGTATAATATGATAAAACATAGCCCCTCTATATACAGTTTGATAGTGCATAGCCCAGCTATACACAGTATTATGGCCCATAAGCCGCTATACACAGTATGATTCCCGAATAGCCCCTATACACAGTATAAAGCACCAATAGCCCCCCATACACAGTATGAAGCAATATATCCCCTATTTACACAGTTTTATAGCTTATATCTTCCCATACACAGTAGGGTAGAACATAGCCCCGTATATTTTGGGTGGTCCTAAAGTAGGTGGACAGAAAATAATAACATTTATTTTGATTTATATATAAAATTATATTTACTAACACAAGCATAACATTGACAATTAAATTTTATTCTGAACAATAATATAAAAGCCCTTAAATTTTATCAACGCAGGTGCTCAAACTGTTTTCCATTACAATTTGCACAGCTTTGAAGTCTGCCTCTTACGCTTTGTCAAACGTTTTTGCACAAGTCTCTTTGGATATTAATTTCTTGAAATGCATCTCTTATGTAATTTTTCATATCACTGACACTTTTTGGTTTTTGACTATAAACTTTGTCCTTGAGTACTCCCCAAAAGAAAAAATCCATTGGGGTCAAGTCTGGTGAACGTGCTGGCCAATCAAGTGGGCCACTTCGGCCAATCCATTTATTAGGAAATGTATCATCAATATACTCGCGGACTACTCTTGAATAATGTGGAGGGGCCCCATCTTGTTGGAAATAAAGGTCATTTGAATTAGGATGTTTCTGTACCTGGGGAACAACTCGATTCATTAGAATTTCGAGATACTTATCTCCTGTGACTGTCCCATCAAAAAATATTGGTCCTAAAACACTAAAACTTGAAATACCACCCCAAACATTGACACCAGGTTCATTTAGTTGTTGCTCTAATGTTAAATGCATGTTCTCATTATACCAGTAAATACAATTATGTCTGTTAATATGGCCGGATAATTTGAAAGAAGCGTCATCACTCCACATAATGTTATCTAAAATTACTGGATTTTCTTCAATTTTGTTAAGCATAATCTCACTAAATTGCATCCGCCTGTCTGGATCATCCTCCAATAAACCATGAATTACAGTGTATTCCAAATTATTATGCAAAAAGTGTTTAGGAGTGATAAGGTAAGAATTTTTTTGTTTGTCAGTTAAACTCATTGATGGTGATGTGTGTCAGGGCTCTTTATATCACTGTAAGCAATTGCAGACACCTGTGCTAATTAGCTTGGCAGGTGTGTCCAATGAAAGGCAAGACTACTTAAGAAGGCTGTCCCACATTATTAAGCAGCCTACATTTTCTGCCAAAATGGGAAAGAAAAAGGATGTGTCGGCTGCTGAGAAGCAACAAATTGTGGAGTGTTTAGGTCAAGGCATGACTACAATCAACATTGCCAAGACACTTCATCGTGATCACCGCACAATCAAGAAGTATGTAGCTGATTCACAGTACACACGTGTGCGTGCTGATAAGGGAAAATTGAGGACTCTTTCCTATAGGCAATTACATCAGGTTAAAAGAGCAGCGGCAAAAAAGCCTTGTCATAGCAGCAGACAAGTTTTTGAAGCTGCTGGTGCCTCCAACGTCCCCCGAACAACAAGATGCAGGGTCCTTCAGAGGTTTGCAGCTGTGCGTAAGCCATCCTGTCGACCTCCTCTATACGCTGCACACAAGCAGGAACGGCTCCAGTGGGCCAAACAATACATGAAGACTGACTTCAAAACTGTTTTGTTGACCGATGAGTGCCGTGCAACGCTCGATGGTCCAGATGGATGGAGTGGAGGATGGCTGGTTGATGGACACCCCATGCAAACACGACTACAGCGCCAACAAGGAGGAGGTGGAGTAATGTTTTGGGCTGGAATCATGGGGAGAGAGATTGTCGGCCCCTTTAGGATCCCTGAAGGGGTAAAGATAAACTCCATAATGTATGTGGAGTTTCTCAAACCGCACTTCCTGCTATGGTTCAAGAAGAAGAACCGTGCATTCCACAGCAACATCATTTTCATGCATGATAATGCACCGTCTCATGCTGCAAATAACACATCTGCATCTCTGGCTGCTATGGGCATAAAAGGGGACAAACTTATGGTGTGGCCCCCATGCTCCCCTGACCTCAACCCCATTGAGAACTTCTGGAGCGTCATCAAAAGGAGTGTCTATGATGGCGGGAGGCAGTTCACATCTAAGCAACAGCTCTGGGAGGGTATTCTGTCCTCATGCAAAACAATTGAAGCAGAAACCATCCAAAACCTGACAAATTCTATGGACGAGAGAGTTCAGAAGCTCCTTTCGAACAAGGGGTCCTATGTGCAAATGTAACATCACCTAGAATAAAGTTTTGAGTTGAAAACTGTTTGATTTCAGTTTGTAATAACCTGCTAATGCTTATAATTTCAAAAATGACCATTTTTTTGTTCTTTATTAAAATGAAAAGGTTGAAAACACTGCTGTGCATAATAATTTGGAACATGCATTTTGAGTGCAGTTTGAGTGTTTTATTTTTTTAAAAATATACTGTTATCATAGGCAGTTTGTACAAAAACCTTTCAATTGTACTCTAATAGTTAGTTGACTGGAAAATTACAATGACTGCAATTCATATAGGTAATTTGGGAAAATCTGAGAAAATATTATTTGCATAATAATTTGGAACACAGTGTAATGTCGCCATATCTGACTATACACAGTATAATGCATCTATAGCCCCATACACAGTGATAGACAATAGATCCTCTATAGGCATTTTAATAGTCCATAGCCCAGCTATACACCGTATTATGGCCCTTTTTTGCCCACATCTGGGTGAATTTTCCTGCTATGTGCAGTGCTTGCGCTCAAACTGTATGTGATGTTCTATAAACTGAACAAAAAAAAACACTCACCTTTTTCCCCAAAACTATGATGCATTCTCATGGTCTTGGGGAAATTCAATTACCGGTATTTTATGTATTATATACAGAGTGTAAATCTATATATAGTACCATAAAGATGGAAATATTGTAGACATGTGATGATGTTAAAAAAAGTTAAAAAAGTCCAGCCTCCTCCACCCATTAATAGCTGGCCATAATTCACATTTATTTCTCTCTTACCCAACACAGCACTGGGTGTTAGTGCTGTCATGGATGAGATGAAATGTGATCACCGGTATAAAAATTTTGAAGTGTCTCACACATGTCTATAATTGAGATGTAGAGCCCTATTCACAGCATGATAGCCCATAGCTCCCCATACACAATATAGTAGCCCATAGCCCAGATATACACAGTATGGTAGCCCATAGCCCAGCTATACAAAGTATTATGGCCCCATAGCCCCTCTATAGGGTATGATGGCTCATAAGAACCTATATACAATATAATTGCCCATAGCTTTTTATAGAGTATGATGGCTTAAAAGCCCCTATACACAGTATAATGCTTCTATTGTCCCCATACGCAGTATTCTGACTCATATCCCCTATTTAGACAGTTTTATAGCCTATAGCTTCCCATACACAGTATGATAGAACATAGCCCCCTATATACAACATAATAGACAATAGCCCCTCTATAGACAGTTTAATAGTCCATAGCCCAGCTATACACAGTATTATGGTCAATAAGCCCCTATACAGAGTATGATGCCCGAGTAACCCCTATACACAGTATAATGACCCCATATCTGCGTATACACAGTATAATGCATCTATAATGCCCAATACACAGAATGATGCCATATATCCCCTATTTACACAGTTTTATAGCCTATAGTTTACCATACAAAGTATGATAGAACATAGCCCCCTATATACAATATAATAGACAATAGCCCTCTGTAGACAGTTTAATAGTCCATAGCCCAGCTATGCACCGTGTTATGGCCCTTTTTGCCCTCTTCTGGGTGAATTTTCCTGCTATGTGCACTGCTTACACTCAAATTGTATGTGATGTTCTATAAAGTGAACTTAAAAAAAAAAAAAAAAAAAAAATCCGGCCTCCTCCACCCCTAAATAGCCGGCCAACACTCAACTTTTTCCCCAAAACTATGATGCATTCTCATGGTCTTGGGGAAATTCAATTACCGTCATTTTTATGTATTATATAGAATGTAAATCTATATATAGTACAAAAAAGATGGAAATATTGTAGACATGTGCTGATGAAAAAAAAAGTAAAAAAACCCCAGCCTCCTCCAGCCATTAATAGCTGGCCATAATTCACCTATTTATTTCTCTCTTACCCAACACAGCACTGGGTGTTAGTGCTGTCATGGATGAGATGAAATGTGTTCACCGGTATAAAAATTTGGAAGTGTCTCACACATGTCTATAATTGAGATACTGAGCCCTATTCACAGCATGAATGCCCCTAGCTCCCCATACACAGCATGGTAACACATAGCCCAGCTATACACAGTATTATGGCCTCATAGCCCCTCTATAGTGTATGATGGAAGTTAAGAATAGAGATGAGCGGTGTTCGACTAGAACTGTTCGCCAATCTCAAATTCGAGCTGTTTTGGGCGTTGTTCTAGTCATTCGACGAACCCGAACGATTTGCAAAAATTCGGCTGTTCGAGGTTATGTTCGATAACTGTTCGTGCACCAAAAGCGTGTCCTGCATGTCTGGTGCTATTTAGAGCACCAATCATGCAGGGATTGTCTGCCACTCACTGTAATGCCACAGCCATGGTGGTTGTGGCATTACAGTGATTGCCCAAATCGATGGGAACAGTGCCAACAGTGAAACATGAAAAGCCGGCAATTCAGCAGCGGCATACACCGGTACCCGACAATTTAGAACCGAAAGAATAGAGCTTCACACATAGATTAGATAGATATAAACATGTCAGCCACATATATACGAAGTACAGTGAAAGTGCTGCCTACTCTACTTGTCATTTAGCGTAAAGGATTTATCAAAAAAAATAATAGTGTTTTCATGCACCGTCTCTTTAAAAAAGCCGGCCGGCAATTCAGCAGCGGTACCCGACAATTTAGAATAGAAGGAATAGAGAATCACACATAGATTAGATAGATAGAAACATGTCAGTCACATATATATGAAGTACAGTGACAGTGTTGATTACTGTACTTGTCATTTAGTGTAAAGGATTTATCAAAAAAAATAATAGTGTTTTCATGCACCGTCTCTTTAAAAAAGCCGGCCGGCAATTCAGCAGCGGTACCCGACAATTTAGAATAGAAGGAATAGAGAATCACACATAGATTAGATAGATAGAAACATGTCAGTCACATATATATGAAGTACAGTGACAGTGTTGATTACTGTACTTGTCATTTAGTGTAAAGGATTTATCAAAAAAAATAATAGTGTTTTCATGCACCGTCTCTTTAAAAAAGCCGGCCGGCAATTCAGCATCTGTACCCAACAATTTAGAATAGAAGGAATAGAGAATCACACATAGATTAGATAGATAGAAACATGTCAGTCACATATATATGAAGTACAGTGACAGTGTTGCTTACTGTACTTGTCATTTAGTGTAAAGGATTTATTAAAAAAAATAATAGTGTTTTCATGCACCGTCTCTTTAAGAAAGCCGGCCGGCAATTCAGCATCTGTACCCGACAATTTATAACAGACAGAATAGAGCTTCACACATAGATTAGATAGATAGAAACATGTCAGTCACATATATATGAAGTACAGTGATAGTGTTGGTTACTGTACTTGTCATTTAGTATTAAAATAAAGGATTTATTATTAAAAAAATTGGCGTGGGGTTCCCCTTAATTTTAGGCTCTAGCGGAGGTTAAGCAGACAGCTGGGGCAGATGTTTGAAGCCTGGGAAGGGGGTAATACCCACGGAGCTTCCCAGGCTACTAATATCAGCCCCCAGCTGAATACATAGCCTTTACTAGCTATTAAAATGGGGGACCCCCCCAAAAAAATGACGTGGGGTCCCCCTTAATTTAATAGCTAGCAAAGGCTAGGCAGACAGCTGGGGGCTGATATTAATAGCCCAGGAAGGGAGCCATGAATATTGGCCCCCTCCCAGGCTAGAAACACCAGCCGTCAGCCGCCCCAGAAATGGCGCATCCATAGGATGCGCCAATTCTGGCACTTAGCCTCGCTCTTCCACGCTGCCCTGGTGCGGTGGCAGGGGGTAATAGGGTTGGGGTTGATGTCAGCTTATAATGCCAGCTGACATCAAGCCCAGGTTAGTAATGGAGAGGCGTCTATAAGACACCCCCATTACTAACCCCATAGTCAAAGTTAAAAAAAACACAAACACCCAGAATAAAGTCCTTTAATTGAAATAAAGACACAATTCTTTATTGTTCTAAATTAAACCATACTTACCGTCACGCCCATTCCAGCTGAAGCCAACGATCTCCTGTAATAAAAATAAAATAATAAAGCAACCTCATCCTTACCTTTCCATGGTTCCCACGACAGCTTCAGCTCTGCTACATCGAGATGACAGGCTGGACCGCAGCAGAACGCCGCCATCCAGCCTGTCATCCCGCAGACACTGAGAAGCGCAGGCTTGCTTGCGCTCTGCAGTGTCTGGCTGTGACGGCATAAAGATGAGACGAGTTCATGTCCAATGAACTCGGCTCACCTCATGCACGTCACTTACAGCGTGGGAGAATTCTCACGCTGAAGCGCTGAGTGCAGGAGAATTTTCCCACGCTGTCAGTGAGGTGCATGAGGTGAGCTGAGTTCATTGGACATGAGCTCACCTCATGCACGTCACTGACAGCGTGGGAGAATTCTCCTGCACTCAGCACTTCAGCGTGAGAATTTTCCCACGCTGTAAGTGACGTGCATGAGGTGAGCCGAGTTCATTGGACATGACCTCGGCTCATCTGGATGCCGTCACAGCCAGACACTGAGGAGCGCAAGCATGCCTGCTCTTCTCAGTGTCTGCGGGATGACAGGCTGAATGGCAGCGTTCTGCTGCGGTCCAGCCTGTCATCTCGATGTAGCAGAGCTGAAGCTGTCGTGGGAACCATGGCAAGGTAAGGATGAGGTTGGTTTATTATTTTTCTTTTATTGCAGGAGATCGTTGGCTTCAGCAGGAATGGGCGTGATGGTAAGTATGGTTTAATTTAGAACAATAAAGAATTGTGTGTTTATTTCAATTAAAGGACTTTATTCTGGGTGTTGTGTTTTTTTTAAATACTTTACTAGAAATTCATGGCGGTCATGTCTAATACTGGCGTGACCCCATGAATTTTGGGCTTGGGGCCAGCTGATAATACCAAGCTGGCCCTAACCCCTTTATTACCCAGTGAGCCACCCCACCAGGGCCCTGGATGAGTTGGGTACAGCGCCAGAAGATGGCGCTTCTATGAATGAGCCATTTTCCGGGGTGGCTGCGGACTGCAATTTGCAGCGGGGGGGGGCCAAAAAGCTTGGGCCTCCCTGCGCTGCAGATTCCAGCCCCCAGCTGCCTAGTTGTACCTGGCTGGACACAAAAATAGGGCGAAGCCCCACGTATTTTTTTTTTAATTATTTCATGAAATTCATGAAATAATTAAGAAAAAAAGGCCTTCCCTATATTGTTGTGTCCGGCCAGGTACAAATAGTCAGCTGGTGGTTGGGGGCAGCCCGTTCCTGCCTGCTGTACCTGGCTGGACACAAATATAGTGCGAAGCCCCACTTCAATTTTTTTTAATTATTTCATGAAATTCATGAAATAATTAAGAAAAAAAGGCCTTCCCTATATTGTTGTGTCCGGCCAGGTACAAATAGGCAGCTGGTGGTTGGGGGCAGCCCATTCCTGCCTGCTGTACCTGGCTGGACACAAATATAGTGCGAAGCCCCACTTCAATTTTTTTTTATTATTTCACGAAATTCATGAAATAATTAAGAAAAAAAGGCCTTCCCTATATTGTTGTGTCCGGCCAGGTACAAATAGGCAGCTGGTGGTTGGGGGCAGCCCATTCCTGCCTGCTGTACCTGGCTGGACACAAATATAGTGCGAAGCCCCACTTCAATTTTTTTAAACTATTTCAGGAAATTCATGAAATAATTAAAAAAAAATTGACGTGGGGCTTCGCCCTGTTTTTGTGTCCAGCCAGGTACAACTAGGCAGCTGGGGGCTGGAATCCGCAGCGCAGGGAGGCCCAAGCTTTCTGGGCCACCCCCGCTGCAAATTGCAGTCCGCAGCCACCCCGGAAAATGGCGCGTTCATAGAAGCGCCATCTTCTGGCGCTGTACCCAACTCATCCAGGGCCCTGATGCGGTGGCTCACTGGGTAATAAAGGGGTTAGGGCCAGCTTGGCATTATCAGCTGGCCCTAAGCCCAAAATTCATGGGGTCACGCCAATATTAGACATGACCACCATGAATTTCTAGTAAAGTATTTAAAAAAAACACAACACCCAGAAAAAAGTCCTTTAATTGAAATAAACACACAATTCTTTATTGTTCTAAATTAAACCATACTTACCATCACGCCCATTCCAGCTGAAGCCAACGATCTCCTGAAATAAAAGAAAAATAATAAAGCAACATCATCCTTACCTTTCCATGGTTCCCATGACAGCTTCAGCTCTGCTACATCGAGATGACAGGCTGGACCGCAGCAGAACGCTGCCATCCAGCCTGTCATCCCGCAGACACTGAGAAGCGCAGGCTTGCTTGCGCTCCACAGTGTCTCTCTGTGAGGGCATCCAGATGAACCGAGTTAATGTCCAATGAACTCGGCTCACCTCATGCACGTCACTGACAGCGTGGAAAAATTCTCCTGCACTCAGCGCTTCAGCGTGGGAGAATTCTCACACTGAAGCGCTGAGTGCAGGAGAATTCTCCCACGCTGTCAGTGACGTGCAGGAGGTGAGCTGAGTTCATTGGACATGAGCTCACCTTATGCACGTCACTGACAGCGTGGGAAAATTCTCCTGCACTCAGCGCTTCAGCGTGGGAGAATTCTCACGCTGAAGCGCTGAGTGCAGGAGAATTCTCCCACGCTGTCAGTGACGTGCAGGAGGTGAGCTGAGTTCATTGGACATGAGCTCACCTTATGCACGTCACTGACAGCGTGGGAGAAGTCTCCTGCACTCAGCGCTTCAGCGTGAGAATTTTCCCACGCTGTCAGTGACGTGCATGAGGTGCGCCGTCTCATCTTTATGCCGTCACAGCCAGACACTGCAGAGCGCAAGCATGCCTGCGCTTCTCAGTGTCTGCGGGATGACAGGCTGGATGGCAGCGTTCTGCTGCGGTCCAGCCTGTCATCTCGATGTAGCAGAGCTGAAGCTGTCGTGGGAACCATGGAAAGGTAAGGATGATGTTGCTTTATTATTTTTCTTTTATTGCAGGAGATCGTTGGCTTCAGCTGGAATGGGCGTGATGGTAAGTATGGTTTAATTTAGAACAATAAAGGATTGTGTCTTTATTTCAATTAAAGGACTTTATTCTGGGTGTTTGTGTTTTCTTTTAACTTTGACTATGGGGTTAGTAATGAGGGTGTCTTATAGACGCCTCTCCATTACTAACCTGGGCTTGATGTCAGCTGGCATTATAAGCTGACATCAACCCCAGCCCTATTACCCCCTGCCACCGCTACAGGGCAGTGGGAAGAGCGAGGCTAAGTGCCAGAATTGGCGCATCCTATGAATGCGCCATTTCTGGGGCGGCTGACGGCTGGTGTTTCTAGCCTGGGAGGGGGCCAATATTCATGGCTCCCTTCCTGGGCTATTAATATCAGCCCCCAGCTGTCTGCCTAGCCTTTGCTAGCTATTAAATTAGGGGGGACCCCTCGTCATTTTTTGGGGGGGGGTCCCCCATTTTAATAGCTAGTAAAGGCTATGTATTCAGCTGGGGGCTCATATTAGTAGCCTGGGAAGCTCCGTGGGTATTACCCCCTTCCCAGGCTTCAAACATCTGCCCCAGCTGTCTGCTTAACCTCCGCTAGAGACTAAAATTAAGGGGAACCCCACGCCAATTTTTTTTAATAATAAATCCTTTATTTTAATACTAAATGACAAGTACAGTAACCAACACTGTCACTGTACTTCATATATATGTGACTGACATGTTTCTATCTATCTAATCTATGTGTGAAGCTCTATTCTGTCTGTTATAAATTGTCGGGTACAGATGCTGAATTGCCGGCCGGCTTTTTTAAAGAGACGGTGCATGAAAACACTATTATTTTTATTAATAAATCCTTTACACTAAATGACAAGTACAGTAAGCAACATTGTCACTGTACTTCATATATATGTGACTGACATGTTTCTATCTATCTAATCTATGTGTGAAGCTCTATTCTGTCTGTTATAAATTGTCGGGTACAGATGCTGAATTGCCGGCCGGCTTTTTTAAAGAGACAGTGCATGAAAACACTATTATATTTTTTAATAAATCCTTTACACTAAATGACAAGTACAGTAAGCAACACTGTCACTGTACTTCATATATATGTGACTGACATGTTTCTATCTATCTAATCTATGTGTGAGGCTCTATTCCTTCTTGTCTAAATTGTCGGGTACCGGTGTATGCCGCTGCTGAATTGCCGGCCGGCTTTTTTAAAGAAAGCGTCTTCTGAGCAGTTTGTCAGCTTTTGGACACCTTTGAAGGTGTTTTCTATGTGTTTCTATGTGTTTTTGTTTGCCTGCCATTGGTTTTAACGGTGTTCGACGGTGTTCTAAGGTGTTCGACGAACAGTTCGACGAACAGTTCCTCGAACATCCCGGTGTTCGACGAACCGAACCGAACCCGAACACTACGGGGGTGGCTCAACACTAGTTAAGAACCTATACACAATATGATTGGCCATAGCCGTTTATAGAGTATGATGGCTTATAAGCCCTTATACACAGTATAATGCTTCTATAGCCCCCCATACGCAGTATTATGACTCATATCCCCTATTTACACAGTTTTATAACCTATAGCTTCCCATACACAGTATGATAGAACATAGCCCCCCTATATACAATATAATAGACAATAGCCCCTCTATAGACAGTTTAATAGTCCATAGCCCAGCTATACACCATATTATGACCCTTTTTGCTCACTTCTGGGTGAATTTTCTTGCTATGTGAACTGCTTACACTCAAATTGTATGTGATGTTCTATAAACTGAACTGAAAAAAAAAAAATCCGGCGTCCTCCACCCCTAAATAGCCGGCCAACACTCACCTTTTTCCCCAAAGCTATGATGCATTCTCATGGTCTTGGGGAAATTCAATTACCGGTATTTTTATGTATTATATACAGAGTGTAAAACTATATATAGTAGAAAAAAGATGGAAATATTGCAGACATGTACTGATGAAAAAAAAAGTAAAAAAAGTCCAGCCTCCTCCACCCATTAATAGCTGGCCATGACTCACCTATTTATTTCTCTCTTACCCAACACAGCACTGGGTGTTAGTGCTGTCATGGATGAGATGAAATGTGTTCACCGGTATAAGAAATTTTAAAGTGTCTCACACATGTCTGTAATTGAGATGCTGAGCCCTATTCACAGCATGAATGCCCCTAGCTCCCCATACACAGCATGGTAGCGCATAGCCCAGCTATACACAGTATTATGGCCTCATAGCCCCTCTATAGTGTATGATGATACTTAAGAACCTATACACAATATGATTGACCATAGCCCTTTATAGAGTATGATGGCCTACAAGCCTCTTGTAACGGGTCTGGGAGGCGGAACCTCTGAGCTACTATACAAGGGGGCGGTCCTTGTAAGGAAGCGGGTGGCGCCCAGGGAAGACGGGCAAGTAGTCACAGCAAGTGACAGGGACAGTCTCTGGGTAAACGGGCAGGTGGTCACGGCAAGGGACCGGGACAGTCTCTGGGTAATCGGGCAGGAGGTCACGGCAAGTGACCGGGACAGTCTCTGGGTAAACGGGCAGGGGATCACAGCAAGTGACCGGGACAGTCTCTTGACAGGCGGGTGGTCACGGCAAGTGACGGCAGAGCCTCCAGGTAGGCTAGCAGGCTGGTAGCAGGTGGACGCTCCCAGGTGAGCGAGCAAGAGTCTCTGGACAGGCAGGTGGTCACAGCACGTGACGGCGGAGCCTCCAGGTAGGCAAGCAGGCAGATAGCAGGTGAGCGCTCCCAGGTGAGCGGGCAAGAGTCTCTGGACAGGCAGGTGGTCACAGCACGTGACAGCGGAGCCTCCAGGTAGGCTAGCAGACAGGTAGCAGGTGAGCGCTCCCAGATGAGCGGGCAAGAGTCTCTGGACAGGCAGGTGGTCACAGCACGTGACGGCGAAGCCTCCAGGTAGGCTAGCAGGCAGGTAGCAGATGTGCGCTCCCAGGTGAGCGGGCAGACGGATCCATAGACAGACTAGCAGGGCTGGTAGGCAGACTGTCGGACCGCAGGATAAGCAGCAGGTAGACAAGAGTCAGGCAGGTATCAGACAGGAAACTGGCAGGAAACTGGCAGGTAACTGGCAGGTAACTGGAAACGGACCTGAGGGCTGAAGCAGAGTGATGAACTGTGCTACAACATTGCTCGGGCACATCCATTTTGGAGGAGGTGCCTTATATATGGTGAAGTCCTCCGGCCATTGGCCGGGGACTCCTTAGGACGGCGCGCGCGGCCCCTTTAAGAGAGGGGAAGCACGCGCGCGCCCTAAGCACCGTGACCGGGAAGCAGCGTGTGCTGCCAGCAGAGCGGGAGGAAGACGCCGGGCACGGAGCGGAGAGTTGAGGGGAACAGCGTCCCTGCCTAGCAGGAGGCAGGGACGCCGACGCTACACCTCTATACTCAGTATAATGCCTCTATAACCCCCCCATACACAGTATGATGCCATACATCCCCTATTTACACAGTATGATAGAACATAGCCCCCTATATATAATATAATAGACAATAGCCCCTCTATAGACAGTTTAATACTCCATAGCCCAGCCATACACCATATTATGGCCCTTTTTCCCCACTTCTGGGTGAATTTTCCTGCTATGTGCACTGCTTACACTCAAAACGTATGTGATGTTCTATAAATTAAACTATTAAAAAAAAAAAAAAAAAAATCCGGCCTCCTCCACCCCTAAATAGGCGGCCAACACTCACCTTTTTCCCCAAAACTATGATGCATTATCATGGTCTTGGGGAAATTCAATTACCGGTATTTTTATGTATTATATACAGAGTGTAAATCTATATATAGTACAAAAAAGATGGAAATATTGTAGACATGTGCTGATGAAAAAGAAAGTAAAAAAAAAAACCAGCCTCCTCCACCCATTAATAGCTAGCCATAATTCACCTATTTATTTCTCTCTTACCCAACACAGCACTGGGTGTTAGTGCTGTCATGGATGAGATGAATGGTGATCACCGGTATAAAAATTTTGAAGTGTCTCACACATGTCTATAATTGAGATGCTGAGCCCTATTCACAGCATGATAGCCCATAGCTCCCCATACACAGCATGGTAGCACATAGCCCAGCTATACACAGTATGGTAGCCCAGCTATACACAGTTTTATGGCCTCATAGCCCCTCTATAGTGTATGATGGAACTTAAGAACCTATACACAATATGATTGCCCATAGCCCTTTATAGAGTATGTTGGCTTATAAGCCCCTATACACAGTATAATGCTTCTATAGCGCCCCATACGCAGTATTATGACTCATATCCCCTATTTACACAGTTTTATAACCTATAGCTTCCCATACACAGTATGATAGAACATAGCCCCCCTATATGCAATATAATAGACAATAGCCCCTCTATAGACAGTTTAATAGTCCATAGCCCAGCTATACACCGTATTATGGCCCTTTTTCCCCACTTCTGGGTGAATTTTCCTGCTATGTGCGCTGCTTACACTCAAATTGTATGTGATGTTCTATAAACTGAACTTAAAAAAAAAAAAAAAAAAAAAAAAAATCCGGCCTCCTCCACCCCTAAATAGCCGGCCAACACTCACCTTTTTCCCCAAAACTATGATGCATTATCATGGTCTTGGGGAAATTCAATTACCGGTATTTGTATGTATTATATACAGAGTGTAAATCTATATATAGTACAATAAAGATGGAATTATTGTAGACATGTGATGATGAAAAAAATAGAAAAAAAGTCCAGCCTCCTCCAGCCATTAATAGCTGGCCATAATTCACCTATTTATTTCTCTCTTACCCAACACAGCACTGGGTGTTAGTGCTGTCATGGATGAGATGAATGGTGATCACCGGTATAAAAATTTTGAAGTGTCTCACACATGTCTATAATTGAGATGTAGAGCCCTTTTCACAGCATGATAGCCCATAGCTCCCCCTACCCAATATAGTAACACATAGCCCAGCTATACGCAGTATGGTAACCCTTAGCCCAGCTATACACAGTATTCTGGCCCCATAGCCCCTCTAAAGTGTATGATGGCTCATAAGAACCTATACACAATATGATTGCCCATAGCCCTTTTTAGAGTATGATGGCCCACAAGCCTCTATACACAGTATAATGCCACTATAACCCCCCCATACACAGTATGAAGCAATATGTGCCCTATTTACACAGATTTATAGCCTATAGCTTCCCATACACAGTATGATAGAACATAGCCCCTATATAAATTATGATAGACAATAGCCCCTCTATAGACACTTTGATAGTCCACAGCCCAGCTATGCACAGTATTATGGCCCATAGTCCCTTAATAGAGTATCATGGCCAAAAAGCCTCTATGCACAGTATAATGCCTCTATAGCCCCCCATACACAGTATGATGCCATATATCCCCTTTTAACACAGTTTTATAGCCCATAGCTTCCCATATACAGTATATTGGAACATAGCCCCCTATGTACAATATGATAAACCATAGCCCCTCTATAGACAGTTTGATAGTGCATAGCCCAGCTATACACAGTATGATGCCCGAATAGCCCCTATACACAGTATAATGACCCCATACTTGCCTATACATAATATAATGCACCTATAGCCCCCCATACACAGTATGAAGCAATACATCCCCTATTTACACAGTTTTATAGGCTATATCTTCCCATACACAGTAGGGTAGAACATAGCCCCCTATATACAATATGATAGACAATAGCCCCTCTATAGACAGTTTGATAGTCCATAGCCCAGATACACAGCATTATGGCCTATAAGCCCCTATACACAGTATGATGCCCGAATAGCCCCTATACACAATATAATGTCCCCATACCTGCCTATACATAGTATAATGCACCTAAAGCCCCCATACACAGTATGAAGCAATACATCCCCTATTTACACAGTATGATAGAACATGCCCAAATCCTGGATCTAAGTGCTCAGATAGCGGTACTGAGGAGCATCGACAACATGGAACGGAGTTTGCTGCTCACCGAGCAGACACTCAATGGGTCAACACTGGGGGTGGAGCTTAGTGGGGAAGCGCAGGCTGAACAGGCAGGGAGCTGGGTAACGGTTAGAAGGGATAGAGGGAAGAAGTATAGGAAGGCTGGTTCAGAACCGGCATTATTGGAGCACGACAGATCCTCTGACCGCCGGGGGAGTGTATGCTCCAGTAATGAGGGGGAGGGGGGAAGTGTAGGGCAGGCTAGACAGGTCCTGGTAGTGGGTGACTCTATTATTAGGGGGACAGACAGGGCAATCTGTCACAAAGACCGGGATCGCCGAACGGTGTGCTGCCTCCCTGGCGCTCGAGTCCGGCACATCGCGGATCGGGTTGACAGGTTACTGGGTGGGGCTGGCGAAGACCCAGCGGTCATGGTCCACATTGGCACCAATGACAAAGTGAGTGGTAGATGGAGGGTCCTTAAAAATGATTTCAGGGATCTAGGTAGGAAGCTTAGGGCAAGGACCTCCAAGGTAGTTTTCTCAGAAATACTACCAATCCCGCGAGCCACACAGGAGCGCCAACGGGAGGTTAGGGAGGTGAATAAGTGGCTAAAGAGTTGGTGCAAGGCAGAAGGGTTTGGGTTCATGGAGAACTGGGCCGACTTCGCTGTCGGCTACAGGCTCTACCGTAGGGACGGGCTGCACCTCAATGGGGAGGGTGCAGCGGTGCTGGGGAAGAAGATGGCTAATAGGTTGGAGGAGTTTTTAAACTAGAGACGGGGGGGGGAAACCAAGGAAATAGGTGGGATGTGAGGCAAGCAAGGGGGAAGGGGAGAAGTGAATATAATGAGGGTGGAGAGGGGGGTGGGGATAGTACAGTTAGATCGTTAGAGAAGAATAGGATGCTAAATAACCCCAAAGTTTTATCTTGCATGCTGACCAACGCAAGAAGCCTGACCAATAAGGCGGATGAGCTGCGGGCGCTTATATCGGAGGAGAGGTATGACATCGTAGGTATAACAGAGACTTGGCTAGACGATAGCTACGACTGGGCGGTAAATTTAACAGATTATAGTTTATTTAGAAGGGACCGGAAACAGGGGAAGGGCGGAGGAGTCTGCTTATATGTAAAGTCACGTCTAAAGCCCAGACTAAGGGAAGATATAGGAGAGGGAGAAGAGGGGGTCGAGTCCATGTGGGTATAGATAGAGGGGGCAAAAAATAATAATAAAATATTACTGGGGGTCTGCTATAAGCCACCCAATATAACAGAGGAGAATGAGAAACTGCTATTAGGACAAATAGACAAAGTAGCAAAACATAATGAGGTGATTGTAATGGGGGACTTCAACTACCCGGATATTGACTGGGAAACAGAAACCTGTAGATCGCAGAAAGGAAAAAGGTTCTTGACAAATATAAAGGATAATTATCTCTCCCAACTAGTGCAGGAACCAACGAGAGGGAAGGCAGTGTTGGACTTAATATTGACTAATAGGCCTGATAGAATAACTGAGGTACAGATAGGGGGGCACCTAGGTAATAGCGATCATAATATTATCAATTTCAAAATGCCCTTCAGTAGGGTTATCAATAAGGGAACAACTAAAACATTAAACTTTAGGAGGGCGAAGTTTGATCAGCTGAAAGAAAACCTTCAACTTATAGACTGGGACAAAGTTCTTAATCAAGGAAATACGAATAGTAAATGGGAAACCTTCAAAAGAATTCTGAATACTCAGTGCGAGAGGTATATACCGTATGGGAATAAAAGGGCCAGAAATAAGAGGAAACCAATATGGTTGAATAAGAACGTAAAAGGGGCGTTAAATAGCAAAAAAGAGGCATTCAAGAGATTAAAACAGGAAAACAGCAAGGAGGCACTAATGTGTTACAAGGAAAAAACGAGAACCTGCAAAAAACAAATAAAAATAGCAAAGGAGGAAACAGAGAGACGTATTGCTAGGGAAAGTAGATCAAATCCCAAACTGTTCTTTACGTATATAAATAGTAAAAGGATTAAATCGAATAATATTGGACCGATAAAAAGTGATGAAGGCAAAATCATAGAGAAAGATGAGGATAAAGCTAATCTATTAAATAAATTTTTTTCGTCAACTTTCACAAAGGAAAAAGAACTAACAGGCGAAATGAGAAGTGACAAGCTTAATCCTCCACTAAGTATGACAAATCTAACCCAAGCTGGGGTACAGAAACGCCTCAGTAACATTAAAATAAACAAATCACCAGGACCTGATGGCATACACCCACGGGTACTAAGGGAACTAAGTAATGTGATAGACAGACCGTTATATCTTATATTTAAGGACTCTGTTGAGACTGGGTCTGTACCACTTGATTGGCGACAGGCGAATGTAGTGCCAATATTCAAAAAGGGAGCAAAAAGTGACGCCGGAAACTATCGGCCGGTGAGTCTGACGTCCGTTGTGGGCAAAATTTTTGAAGGCTTTATTAATGAGACAATCATGGAGCATCTTGACGCTAATAATCTATTAACCCCGAACCAACATGGATTCATGAGGAATCGCTCTTGCCAAACAAACCTGATTGACTTCTACGAGGAGGTTAGCTCTCGAGTAGATCAGGGGCAACCAGTGGATGTCGTGTATCTCGACTTCTCAAAAGCGTTCGATAGCGTGCCACATAATAGGTTGGTATACAAAATGAGAATGATGGGGCTGGGGGAAAATGTCTGCAAGTGGGTAGCTAACTGGCTAAAGGATAGAAGGCAGAGGGTGGTTATAAATGGAATATACTCAGATTGGGTAAGCGTCACTAGTGGGGTACCACAGGGGTCTGTACTAGGCCCAATGTTATTTAATATCTTTATTAACGACATAGTCAACGGGATAAATAGTAAAATATCAATATTTGCAGATGACACAAAGTTATGTAAAACAATTAATACAAAAGAGGATAGTGAAGACCTTCAGAGGGATTTGGATAAGCTGGGTAGGTGGAGCATTAAATGGCAAATGAGGTTTAACGAGGAGAAATGTAAGGTCATACATATGGGAAGGAAAAATGGAAGTCACCAGTACTCACTGAATGGGAAATCATTGGGGAATTCAGAGATGGAGAAGGACTTGGGCATCTTGATTGATAGCAAACTAAATTGGAGTGCCCAAAGTCAGGCCGCTGCTGTAAGGGCAAACAGGGTAATGGGATGTATCAGAAGAGGTATAGCTGCAAAGGATGAGAACATTGTTCTTCCACTGTACAAAGCACTGGTCAGACCACACTTGGAATACTGTGCTCAGTTATGGGCCCCAATATATAGAAAGGATATAAATGAGCTTGAAAAGGTACAAAGGAGGGCAACAAAATTAATAAAGGGAATGGAGGGACTGCAATACCCAGAGAGGTTGGCAAAACTAGGACTATTCAGCCTGGAAAAGAGAAGGTTGAGGGGGGACATAATAAATGTGTACAAATATGTTAGGGGACAGTATAGAGACCTTGCCCGGGATTTGTTCAAAAGGAGGGATATTACGGTAACAAGAGGGCACTCACTAAGACTGGAAGAGAAAAGGTTTCAGCACCAGCATAGGAAGGGGTTCTTTACGGTAAGAGCAGTGAGAATATGGAATTCACTGAGTGAGGAGACGGTAATGTCGGATTCACTACACCAGTTCAAGCGGGGACTGGATGCTTTTCTAGATACCAGGAAGATTTCTGCATATACTTAAAAATAGAATAAAATAGTAGGTTGATACAGGGATTTATTCTGACTGCTGGTTTCAGAGTCGGGAGGGAATTTTTCCTCAGGTGAAGATTGGCTAAATCATTTGGGGTTTTTGCCCTCCTCTGGATCAACTTTAGCAACTACAGAACTTACAGGTCGAACTTGATGGACGCAAGTCTTTATTCGGCTTTACAAACTATGTATGGCCCCCTATATACAATATGATTGACAATAGCCTCTCTATAGACAGTTTGATAGTCCACAGCCCAGCTATACACAGTATTATGCCCCATTTCTGCCCACTTCTGGGTGAATTTTCCTGCTATATGCGCTGCTTACACTCACATTTTATGTGATGTTCTATAAACTGAATAAAAAAAAAAAAAAAAAATCCAGCTTCCTCCACCCCTAAATAGCCGGCCAACACTCACCTTTTTCCTCAAAACTATGATTCATTCTCATGGTCTTGGGGAAATTCAATTACCGGTATTTTTATGTATTATATACAGAGTGTAAATCTATATATAGTACAAAAAAGATGGAAATATTGCAGACATGTGCTGATGAAAAAAAAAGTAAAAAAAACCCCAGCCTCCTCCACCCATTAATAGCTGGCCATGACTCACCTATTTATTTCTCTCTTACCCAACACAGCACTGGGTGTTAGTGCTGTCATGGATGAGATGAAATGTGTTCACCGGTATAAGAAATTTGAAAGTGTCTCACACATGTCTATAATTGAGATGCTGAGCCCTATTCACAGCATGAATGCCCCTAGCTCCCCATACACAGTATGGTAGTACATAGCCCAGCTATACACAGTATTATGGCCTCATAGCCCCTCTATAGTGTATGATGGAACTTAAGAACCTATACACAATATGATTGCCCATAGCCCTTTATAGAGTATGTTGGCTTATAAGCCCCTATACACAGTATAATGCTTCTATAGCGCCCCATACGCAGTATTATGACTCATATCCCCTATTTACACAGTTTTATAACCTATAGCTTCCCATACACAGTATGATAGAACATAGCCCCCCTATATACAATATAATAGACAATAGCCCCTCTATAGACAGTTTAATAGTCCATAGCCCAGCTATACACCGTATTATGGCCCTTTTTCCCCACTTCTGGATGAATTTTCCTGCTATGTGCGCTGCTTACACTCAAATTGTATGTGATGTTCTATAAACTGAAATAAAAAAAAAAAAAAAAATCCGGCCTCCTCCACCCCTAAATAGCCGGCCAACACTCACCTTTTTCCCCAAAACTATGATGCATTCTCATGGTCTTGGGGAAATTCAATTACCGGTATTTTTATGTATTATATACAGAGTGTAAATCTATATATAGTACAATAAAGATGGAAATATTGCAGACATGTGATGATGAAAAAAAAAGAAAAAAAGTCCAGCCTCCTCCAGCCATTAATAGCTGGCCATAATTCACCTATTTATTTCTCTCTTACCCAACACAGCACTGGGTGTTAGTGCTGTCATGGATGAGATGAATGGTGATCACCGGTATAAAAATTTTGAAGTGTCTCACACATGTCTATAATTGAGATGTAGAGCCCTTTTCACAGCATGATAGCCCATAGCTCCCCCTACCCAATATAGTAACCCCTAGCCCAGCTATACGCAGTATGGTAGCCCATAGCCCAGCTATACACAGTATTCTGGCCCCATAGCCCCTCTACAGTGTATGATGGCTCAAAAGAACCTATACACAATATGATTGCCCATAGCCCTTTTTAGAGTATGATGGCCCACAAGCCTCTATACACAGTATAATGCCGCTATAACCCCCCCATACACAGTATGAAGCAATATGTGCCCTATTTACACAGATTTATAGCCTACAGCTTCCCATATGTAGCACCCTGAGGATTCGGCTGCTACAGGGGTATTGCACCTCAACCCAGAGGTGTGATATTCCACTCCCGGGTAAGGAAGGAGTGTGGAACTGAGCTCAGATAGACTGCATGCACTACATACATCCCATTCCAGAGGAGCAGGCCGACGGTACTCCCACTTAGAAATGTGCAGGTACAACCGAGCCTGTTCCTGGCTGGAGTGGGAGGGGGGTGGTACATCCCATGTAGTGTAGGGGCAGATAGGGGGAGCAGTCTGGGTAGTGATAGGAGCTCATTGGGTGCTGGTCACCTGAGCTCACACATAGAGGGATATATAAGGAGGGCACCAACTAAGATCAGGGTCAGACGCTGAGAACAAGTCAGTTGGAGAGGAGAGAGAAGGAAACAGCAGCCCTGGAGAGAGAGAGAGGAGAAAGAAAGAGAAAGACCCAGAGGGGGAAGACTGAAGGGACCCAAGAACCCAAATTAGAGCACCGGGTGAGGAGTCAGCACAAGGGTACCGGAACCCAAGCTGGTGGGGGCAAAAACATCCCTAGCCAGAGACCGGAGGCTGTGGGCAGCATCTGCCACGGCCACCCACTACATCCACCCTGAAGGCATACCACATGGAGGGTCAGGGAACCTAAGGCCAAGGGTTGCCCAACAGAAGGCCCGAGGGAGCTGGACCTAGGTGGATCACTGGTGGGGATGGCTGAAGAAAGGACAGAGGGAGAGCTCAGGGCCACGCTCCGGACTTGTTTGGGGGTTGGCCGGATCCAGGACCTGGTGGACGCAGCACGGCTCGGGTGGTCACTAACAGCTGGAGTGACCGAAACATCAGCAGTAAGTAAACTCCCTTAACTGCACAACCCGAGTCTGTCTTCATTGCCGGCTGCACCGCACCATCACAACCCCCATCCTCTGCGCCTGTCCCCTCTGAGGCTATACCCCTCCCGTTGGGGGTTATCCCACCAAGCTGCACATCCACCATCAGCCTCAGCGGACCCTGCTGCAGCGGCGGCCACAGTGACCGCATCACAACGGGTGGCGTAGTCGACACAAAAGAACTTTAATAACATCTGTAGGACTGCCACATAACACTTAGCTTGACGCCCTGGGCACGGGACCGGGTCACAGCCGCTCGGAGACTACAACCCCCCATCTGATCCGGTGCCAGGTATTCCCCTCAAAAAGGAATATGTCCCAGGGGGCGCGTCAACTTTGGCGTAGTCGGCAGGATTACGTGCCCGCAACACCCGGGTACTGCGTGCCTGAAGAAAAGTGCAAGTTTACCTCAGAAAGAAGTCTCCCGCCGGTTCCGGAGGGTCCACGCCATCGGACTCCATCACCAGTCGTTTCCCACCGATTGTCCGCCATTTCCAGCTTGTTCCCGCCATCTGCAGAGTTTCCCGCCACTGGGAAGCGATTCCCGCCAAAACCGCAGATTTCCCGCCTTGGAAGAGCAGCGGACGCCATTATGGGCGTGCCAAAGGAGGGCAGGAGGCCACCTCCCATCGTGGGCCAGGACAGAAAATGGCGCCAAAAGTGGAAACCGCCCCCACCAACAGAGACTGTGATGCTGGAGGTGTCTGTCAGCGTGAAAGAACTCCCCCTGGAGCTGACAGTCACCGAGTTGCCCCGGGACCGCCCTCGAAGTGGGAGGAGACGAAAGAAAAGAGAAAAGATGGGTGTCGCTTGGAGCAGTCTAGAACGAGCGCACCCGGAGGCAAGGTGTCCAGAGCGAGAGCACCCGGAGTCGAGGAGAGGAAGAGTAGACCCGGGAATGAAGCGGCAGCAGCGCAGCACCGGCCCGCTGGCCAGGAGCCTGCTGGAAGAAGAAAGAGGAGAGCAGAGCAGCACCGACCCGATGGTCAGGAGCCTGCTGGAGTCAACAACCCCGCTAGGCTTAGCGGAGATCCTGGCGCAGCTTCCCCGAGATCGGGAGTGCGCGCGGAGTGCCCTGGAGGGCCTCGCGGGAAGGATGGCCCGAGTGCAGAGGGAGATCCTGGCGGAGTGGGGTCGGGAGATGGCCCAGCAAGCTGGAGCCCGTCCACGGAACCCGCTCCCTTGGAAGAAGACACCGACTGCCTCTGCGGATGACGCGGGAGGACCCAAGGCCGGAGACGGCGCAGAAGAGGGAGCGAGACGCATGGCAGCAGGTAAGGGGGACGCCTATACCCCATACCGGAAGACCGCTTATCTGCCCCAGCTCCCCGTCGCAGAGCCCGAAGGTCCCCCGGCCGTACCCGAGACCGCCATGACACCGCCACCGACTAGGCCCCGACCGGAAGCCGCCGTCGCGACCCCGGTGACGTCACGCGTCGTGACCCGGAGCGTGGCGAAGGAAGAGGAGCCTCCGGCCTGGTCGCAGGGCCTAGCGTTTCCGGGCGCCGCATCCCCAGCAGAGCCATCTACCTCCGCGGAGTCTCCGGCCTGGTCGCAAGGCCAGGTAGCCCAGGGCGCCGCCGTGTTAACAGTTCCATTTACCTTCCAGATGCCCCCGGCCTGGCCGCAAGGCCTGGGTAACCTGGGCGCCCCCACCATCGCGCCCGCACCCGAAACACCAAGGGTGCCATATCTGGGAGAGGACCCCTTCAGCCAGCTAGCGTGGCCGGACGGGCGGCCTTTCATCTGGCCCGAAGAATTCTTGGAACTGGAGCGACAAAAGAAGTTAGGTCCCCTGTGTGAGCCCCTGATCCCGGCTCCAAAGCCCGTGACTCGGGTCTCGCCTCCACTAGAAGAAGCCCAATTCGTGTGGGACCCCACGGGAGAAGATTTGATGGGGTTCACCGGAGAGACTCGGGCAGCTGCAGCTGAACGCACAGAGTGTTGCCGTCAACAGCTGGCAGAGTTTAAGAGAGAACGGGAGGAGAGGCGGGTCAGAGAGCAATGGGCCCAGACCCGCAGCGCAGAGCAAAAGAGTCGGACCAGAAGGGACCCCTATGCAGCAAATCGTCCCCGTACCATCGGGACGGTAATAAAGTTTAATGCGCAGCATGGGTGGGGCTTCATAAAGGACCGGAACACCATGGGTGACGTCTTCGTTACCCGACGGGACGTCGAGTCCCACCTGCCAGAGGGTCACAAAGGCCGTGACCTCTACGTCGGTGACGAGGTAACGTTCACCCGGCACAAGTGTGCCAAGGGACCTTACGCCCTCCACGTGCATCGCCTGACAGAGGAGGAGTTGCGGTGTAGGGAGGAGGAGCCAGAAGACCCGGACGGGTTCAAGGCTAGAAGGTACTATGACTGAGATAGTACAAAGGACTGTATATAGTTACCTGTCGGGGTACCCAAGTAACCGTGGCTGCTTTAAAGTTTAGTCCCCGTTGGGACCAGTGAACAGTTTAACCCGTGTGTCCCCTACCCAAACCAGGCTGAGGACTGTGAGCAGCCATCCCTTTCCCTTTACCTGGCCGAGGACTGAGAGCGGCCAACTTTCAACTTTCCCTGTATATAGTTGCGCTTCCTAAAGCGCCCCCTACCGGTTTTATAGGAGAAACCATTTTTCTAGAAAGACTGTCGCACTTTTCCCGGACACACGTTGCACAGTGTCCGGAGGAGGAACCTGAAACCAGAGACGACGAGAATGTTTATATGAAAAAGTTTTATATATATAATGTTTTACATGTTTTATATGTTCATATAAAAATTTTGTATGTTTTGGTGTTTTGTCTTGCAGCCCGAGGACGTGCTGTGATTTACCAGGGGGGAATGTAGCACCCTGAGGATTCGGCTGCTACAGGGGTATTGCACCTCAACCCAGAGGTGTGATATTCCACTCCCGGGTAAGGAAGGAGTGTGGAACTGAGCTCAGATAGACTGCATGCACTACATACATCCCATTCCAGAGGAGCAGGCCGACGGTACTCCCACTTAGAAATGTGCAGGTACAACCGAGCCTGTTCCTGGCTGGAGTGGGAGGGGGGTGGTACATCCCATGTAGTGTAGGGGCAGATAGGGGGAGCAGTCTGGGTAGTGATAGGAGCTCATTGGGTGCTGGTCACCTGAGCTCACACATAGAGGGATATATAAGGAGGGCACCAACTAAGATCAGGGTCAGACGCTGAGAACAAGTCAGTTGGAGAGGAGAGAGAAGGAAACAGCAGCCCTGGAGAGAGAGAGAGGAGAAAGAAAGAGAAAGACCCAGAGGGGGAAGACTGAAGGGACCCAAGAACCCAAATTAGAGCACCGGGTGAGGAGTCAGCACAAGGGTACCGGAACCCAAGCTGGTGGGGGCAAAAACATCCCTAGCCAGAGACCGGAGGCTGTGGGCAGCATCTGCCACGGCCACCCACTACATCCACCCTGAAGGCATACCACATGGAGGGTCAGGGAACCTAAGGCCAAGGGTTGCCCAACAGAAGGCCCGAGGGAGCTGGACCTAGGTGGATCACTGGTGGGGACGGCTGAAGAAAGGACAGAGGGAGAGCTCAGGGCCACGCTCCGGACTTGTTTGGGGGTTGGCCGGATCCAGGACCTGGTGGACGCAGCACGGCTCGGGTGGTCACTAACAGCTGGAGTGACCGAAACATCAGCAGTAAGTAAACTCCCTTAACTGCACAACCCGAGTCTGTCTTCATTGCCGGCTGCACCGCACCATCACAACCCCCATCCTCTGCGCCTGTCCCCTCTGAGGCTATACCCCTCCCGTTGGGGGTTATCCCACCAAGCTGCACATCCACCATCAGCCTCAGCGGACCCTGCTGCAGCGGCGGCCACAGTGACCGCATCACAACGGGTGGCGCAGTCGACACAAAAGAACTTTAATAACATCTGTAGGACTGCCACATAACACTTAGCTTGACGCCCTGGGCACGGGACCGGGTCACAGCCGCTCGGAGACTACAACCCCCCATCTGATCCGGTGCCGGGTATTCCCCTCAAAAAGGAATATGTCCCAGGGGGCGCGTCACATACATAGTATGATAGAACATAGCCCCCCTATATACAATATAATAGACAATAGCCCCTCTATAGACAGTTTAATAGTCCATAGCCCAGCTATACACCGTATTATGGCCCTTTTTGCCCACTTCTGGTGAATTTTCCTGCTATGTGTGCTGCTTACACTCAAATTGTATGTGATGTTCTATAAACTGAACTTAAAAAAAAAAAAAAAAAAAAAAAATCCGGCCTCCTCCACCCCTAAATAGCCGGCCAACACTCACCTTTTTCCCCAAAACTATGATGCATTCTCATGGTCTTGGGGAAATTCAATTACCGGTATTTTTATGTATTATATACAGAGTGTAAATCTATATATAGTACAATAAAGATGGAAATATTGTAGACATGTGCTGATGAAAAAAAAGAAAAAAAGTCCAGCCTCATCCAGCCATTAATAGCTGGCCATAATTCACCTATTTATTTCTCTCTTACCCAACACAGCACTGGGTGTTAGTGCTGTCATGGATGAGATGAAAGGTGATCACCGGTATAAAAATTTTGAAGTGTCTCACACATGTCTATAATTGAGATGTAGAGCCCTTTTCACAGCATGATAGCCCATAGCTCCCCCTACCCAATATAGTAACCCCTAGCCCAGCTATACGCAGTATGGTAGCCCATAGCTCAGCTATACACAGTATTCTGGCCCCATAGCCCCTCGACAGTGTATGATGGCTCAAAAGAACCTATACACAATATGATTGCCCATAGCCCTTTTTAGAGTATGATGGCCCACAAGCCTCTATACACAGTATAATGCCGCTATAACCCCCCCATACACAGTATGAAGCAATATGTGCCCTATTTACACAGATTTATAGCCTATAGCTTCCCATACACAGTATGATAGAACATAGCCCCCTATATACAATATAATAGACAATAGCCCCTCTATAGACAGTTTAATAGTCCATAGCCCAGCTATACACCGTATTATGGCCCTTTTTGCCCACTTCTGGTGAATTTTCCTGCTATGTGCACTGCTTACACTCACATTGTATGTGATGTTCTATAAACTGAACAAAAAAAAAAAAAAAAAAAATCCGGCCTCCTCCACCCCTAAATAGCCGGCCAACACTCACCTTTTTCCCCAAAACTATGATGCATTCTCATGGTCTTGGGGAAATTCAATTACCGGTATTTTTATGTATTATATACAGAGTGTAAATCTATATATAGTACAATAAAGATGGAAATATTGTAGACATGTGATGATGAAAAAAAAAGAAAAAAAGTCCAGCCTCCTCCAGCCATTAATAGCTGGCCATAATTCACCTATTTATTTCTCTCTTACCCAACACAGCACTGGGTGTTAGTGCTGTCATGGATGAGATGAAATGTGTTCACCGGTATAAGAAATTTTAAAGTGTCTCACACATGTCTATAATTGAGATGCTGAGCCCTATTCACAGCATGAATGCCCCTAGCTCCCCATACACAGCATGGTAGCCCATAGCCCAGCTATACACAGTATTATGGCCTCATAGCCCCTCTATAGTGTATGATGGAACTTAAGAACCTATACACAATATGATTGCCCATAGCCATTTATAGAGTATGTTGGCTTATAAGCCCCTATACACAGAATAATGCTTCTATAGCCCCCCATATGCAGTATTATGACTCATATCCCCTATTTACACAGTTTTATAACCTATAGCTTCCCATACACAGTATGATAGAACATAGCCCCTCTATATACAATATAATAGACAATAGCCCCTCTATAGACAGTTTAATAGTCCATAGCCCAGCTATACACCGTATTATGGCCCTTTTTCCCCACTTCTGGGTGAATTTTCCTGCTATGTGCGCTGCTTACACTCAAATTGTATGTGATGTTCTATAAACTGAACAAAAAAAAAAAAAAAAAAATCCGGCCTCCTCCACCCCTAAATAGCCGGCCAACACTCACCTTTTTCCCCAAAACTATGATGCATTCTCATGGTCTTGGGGAAATTCAATTACCGGTATTTGTAGGTATTATATACAGAGTGTAAATCTATATATAGTACAATAAAGATGGAAATATTGTAGACATGTGATGATGAAAAAAAAGAAAAAAAGTCCAGCCTCCTCCAGCCATTAATAGCTGGCCATAATTCACCTATTTATTTCTCTCTTACCCAACACAGCACTGGGTGTTAGTGCTATTATGGATGAGATGAATGGTGATCACCGGTATAAAAATTTTGAAGTGTCTCACACATGTCTATAATTGAGATGTAGAGCCCTTTTCACAGCATGAATGCCCATAGCTCCCCCTACCCAATATAGTAACCCCTAGCCCAGCTATACGCAGTATGGTAGCCCATAGCCCAGCTATACACAGTATTCTGGCCCCATAGCCCCTCGACAGTGTATGATGGCTCAAAAGAACCTATACACAATATGATTGCCCATAGCCCTTTTTAGAGTATGATGGCCCACAAGCCTCTATACACAGTATAATGCCGCTATAACCCCCCCATACACAGTATGAAGCAATATGTGCCCTATTTACACAGATTTATAGCCTACAGCTTCCCATACACAGTATGATAGAACATAGCCCCCCTATATACAATATAATAGACAATAGCCCCTCTATAGACAGTTTAATAGTCCATAGCCCAGCTATACACCGTATTATGGCCCTTTTTGCCCACTTCTGGTGAATTTTCCTGCTATGTGCGCTGCTTACACTCAAATTGTATGTGATGTTCTATAAACTGAACAAAAAAAAAAAAAAAAAAAATCCGGCCTCCTCCACCCCTAAATAGCCGGCCAACACTCACCTTTTTCCCCAAAACTATGATGCATTCTCATGGTCTTGGGGAAATTCAATTACCGGTATTTGTAGGTATTATATACAGAGTGTAAATCTATATATAGTACAATAAAGATGGAAATATTGTAGACATGTGATGATGAAAAAAAAAGAAAAAAAGTCCAGCCTTCTCCAGCCATTAATAGCTGGCCATAATTCACCTATTTATTTCTCTCTCACCCAACACAGCACTGGGTGTTAGTGCTGTCATGGATGAGATGAATGGTGATCACCGGTATAAAAATTTTGAAGTGGCTCACACATGCCTACAATACCGATCCAGCGCAGATGTTTTCGCTCTTCCACTTGCCAACAGCGGTTGATCACGCCTAACACCTTCTCTGTTGTGTAGTGGTCATTCCATGTCGGTCTTCTCCACATGGCGCGTCTCTGTTACGTCTTTCTTCATCCCTGCAGGTGTACTTGGTGAATACTGAAGACGTCTTGATGGCACAGTGTGATCCACTCTGTTAATTCTTCAATGCACATGGACTTCATGGTCTTCATGTGATGACTTGTCTAAAAGAGTAAATAACCCTGAACGTTAATACATTTTCTACTATCCTACACTTTTATATGTACTCATAAATCCACAAATATAAAATCTCAGGCCTTATATAAATTCTTGTGGTACAGGTGTTATCTATTTTTATGGTACCCATTATTATCAATGTGACTTTTCACATGTCCTTTTTTTCAGACCAATAGTCCACAAAAAGAAGATGCCAGTGTCCTACTTTTGATCCATGTTGTGAATGAAACTCTCCAATGCAAGACATTGGCCCTGTGATAAATCCATGTGCTGTCTTTATTTTAATCTGTATTGTGTTTAATGGGTAGGAGAAGATAAAAATGCATTTCTATGTAAAAGAAAAATGGATGTAACAAGGTTTACACAAATTGACACATGGACCAAAAATGGGTCTAGTGCACCAAAAAAAAACACGGACTATTTTTAATTATGAGAATAAATCTGACGTGTGAAACTGTCCTTACTGATTTCATAGACACATCTAATAAGTATTAGAATTGCACATGTTTGACCACACTAGAAATGATACATTTCATTAATGTGCTCCTAATGTAAATGCTCCTCATCCTTTAGGAAAACCAAGACCTAATTTCATAAAAATTAGCAATTTCTTTCATTAAAAACAAAGATTACATCAGATAGGAAAATGTTACTGTCATTAGGCTTTACCTGTGTAATTCTTCTGCCCTCCTCCCAGGGACTCAGGAGGGCAGTGGGCTCAGCTGGCTATTGAGGGGGGGCGTCACGGAAGGTTTTCGAGATGATAAATGAAAACCCTCTGAATATGGCCTGGTCGTTAGATGACAAACGGCATTTTCTGGCCTCTGCTGCTTCCATTGTTTTCAGATAGAATTTTCTGGGTTTTTGAAGAGGCTTAGATGGCTATAAAGAAAAGATAGAGTAGAGTATTATAATGATGATCATGTCCCATCGTTACCGTCCTAATACAAACTCTCTGGATAATAGGAATATCTCAAGTTTTCACATTAAAAAGGATCAGTGACTGAGAGATAAAAAGTTCTCCATCCTACAAAGTCTATTAATACGTTCTACAAAGATTGCCCAAAACTTACCAAAATATTCCTATTAATATATGTATAATCATGATTCCACCACCAGCCAATATAATGACTGTGGCGTTAACGCTAAGATAAAACATCATATCCATCAGATGAAAATATTAGGACTGTCCACATCTAAATGTCTATGTATTTATCATTAACTCCTTCGTGCACCCCCGCCATACATGTATGGGGTTAAAGTGTATGGAGCGGGTACAGGAGCTGTTCCTGCTCCATACAGAGCAGATGACAGCTGTAATTTACTGTATATCCAGCAGCAGCCCGTAATATTAGAGATCAGCCTTACTGATAATCACTGCAGTTTAACTATTTAAATGGCGCTGTTAATTACTCACAGCAGCATTTAAATAGTCAGATTGACGTTGCAAACCAGCTAAGTGCAACACGATCATTAGGGACCAATGGGAGGTATGGCAGCTGCCATCTTGATACTCCTCTAAAGCTCAGCTACTGTATATGCTAAGCTTCAAAGGAAAAGTCCTTTTATACTGTATGTTACAAGAATATGGTATTAAAGTCTATAGAACAAGTGATCAAGAGATTGCAGGTTAAAGTCCTCAAGGAGGACTAAGAAATAAGGTAAAAAAAAATATATATATGTTACTGTAAAAGTCAGAAGGCCGGTAAAACCTAGGATTTACCGGTCAATCTGGACATTTACCGAGGCCGTCGGTAAAAGCTCAAAATGAAAAGTAAAATTGGACTTTTACCTGTGAAGTCTTGGTAAATGTTAACATTTACCGTCGAGCGTGGTAAAAGTCAGAAATATCAGGTGTGAAGATGGAACATCTGAGTTTAACCAAGCGCAGTTGGTTAATGTGCAGATTTACCACAGCTTCTTGGTAAATGTAGCTGAGAAGGGTTGTAAGCGCAGTTTTACCAACACATGCTGGTAGTTACTTTTACCAACACATGCTGTTAAATGTAAAGATTTACCAATTCGCCCAGGTAAAAGTCCAAAATCGTTTGTTTATATGGAATACATCTGACTTTTACCAACGCTGTTGAGAAATGTTAAGCTTTACCAAGACTTCAGCGGTAAAAGTCCAATTTTACTTTTCATTTTGAGCTTTTACCGATGGCCTCGGTAAATGTCCAGATTGACCGGTAAATCCTAGGTTTTACCGGCCTTCTGACTTTTACAGTAACATATATAAAAAAATTATAAATGTGTAAATCACCCCCCTTTTCACAGTTTTAATATAAAACGCAAACCACACACACAAAAATAATAATATCAATAATAATTATGAACATAATTCGTATCACCGTGTTCCTAAGTGTCTGGTCTTTCAAAATATAACTTTTTTTAAAACATATGTTAAATCCTAAAAACAAAAAGAAATCTAAAAGCCAGATTTGCAGATTTTTAGCCACCACATTGTGAACCAAAAATGCAATAAAAAGTGATCAGTATTTTTTATGTATCTCAAAATGGTATCAATGAAAACTAAAGCTTTGCACGCAAAAACAAGTCATCACACAGCTCCATCGACATAAAACTAAAAAAGTTACAGGTCTCAATAAAATGGAGGGTAAATTTTTTTTTACAAATTTACTATTTTTTTTTTCTTTGTAATCATAGTAACCTGGGTAATTATGTTGCTAAGTTATTTTTACTGTACAATAAACTCTGTAAAATGAAAACCCAAAACACAATAGCGGAATTGCAGTTTTTGATAATTTCATCCCACTTGGAATTTCTTTTATAGTTTTTCAGTACAAGATACAGTAAAATAGATGGTGTCATTTAATATGTTGTAGCTCTTCAAAGATGGGAAAGAAAAATACAAAAGTGTAAAAATGAAAAATGGACCAGTCCTGCAGGGGTAAAGGTCACAACGTGCTGCTTGTACTAGGGATCGAATAGCATATGTTTACATAAGGATTACTATATTACAATTTCTTACATATACTTACCACAGGGACGTGTGGTGGGGGCATCCTAAGGGCTTCCACAGAGACCCAATCAATACGCTGGAACAACTTGTGCTTCCTGATGTTCCCGTTGACTCCTAAGCGCTTGGCTGGATCTTTCTGGAGTAGTTGTTCTATGATGTTCTTTGCGCCGGAGCGTGTCTCATTAAAGAGTGTTGGATCGTATTCACACTCACCGGTAATCATTTTATTCAAGATGACCCCAAATGAATACCAGTCCACTCCGGCATTATACTCCTCATCAGCCAGCATCTGCCATAAAACAAATAACAGTTATTAAACTGCTGAAAAAGTTTTACATTCTTAATGTTCCTGCAATATTCTACTCTGTAGATCTGTAATCCTATTTTTCCAATGTCTTCCAAATATCAATAATGTAATCACATCAGCAATTCCTCTCACCTCAGGAGCCATGAAGCCTTCAGTCCCAGCGTATCCGGTGGCTGTTCGGTCTCCAAACATGTTCTCAAGTGAGAGACCGAAATCTGTGATTTTTACATGGCCCGTTTCAGCCACCAGGATGTTCTCGGGCTTAAGGTCTCTGTGGATGATGCCCTTGGAGTGGAGATACTGGATGCCACACACAAGCTCAGCAGCATAGAATCTGAATGAAGAAAATAATGGCTGTAATACCCTGAGGAGAACACAAGACCCCTTATCATATTCTGTCGATATTTTATATTGGCATCAATGGATTGGACAAGTTCATATATGTGCTATGGCAGCTGAGGGGTTTTCTTATTCATTGCACAGGTATATAATTATTAAATCTATTCAAGAGGTGAAACACGTTGTGTGGAACTTCCATTGTGTGTCCTGGGCTGCTGGTTTTCAGTTTCTGACTGGTATTCAGTTCCTGGTGCAATTATACCATTAAAAAGGAACAAAATATTCATGTTGATCTAGACACACAAAGTAATAGTAACTGCTGAGCGGAATAAAATGTTTGTTTGTTTTTACCTCTGTTGCAGAGATATTAAAAATCTAAATATTTGGTACTCAATGAGTTATTATTTGAGTTTTTTTTTTTAAGTTCAAGTTGGTGTAATCTGCTAGTTTTCACTGATGGTGTGTACTTCTTTTTCCCTGTATGATGTTGACCAATCATAAGCAGGCAGCAACAAAGCAGAAAGAGAACATGTCCCCCCATAGCTTAGAGCAGACTTCTCAGTGTGTGATATGCATAACATACAGCACTGGACTAACCTCCTGCATGATTAGAAAATGCTGGGAGTAGAGCACAGATGACGAACACCTTCAAGGTAAGGTCCTGGCAGTAAGTGTGGAGGGAGCGTAGCTGTGTCACATTATAAAACCCTACTATCAGCTCTCTTCCTCTTACAGCTCAGTCAGGTCTGCACAACAGACACACGTGTGATTACTGACACTTTAGAGATCTTGCAGACAGAGGGTGGGGAGAGCCAGTACAGCAGAGGTGACAATGATTTCAGGGACCTAGTCTGAAAGGTGTTAGTCACCTGTGCTCAACGCCCAGCACTTTCTAGTCCTGTACCAGTTTAGACAAGGCGACCAAGGCTGTATTATTACATCTCACACACTGAGACACCTGCTTTAAGCTGTTGTGGGGGTGTGTTCTTCTTTCTCCTGAGTGTTATTGCCCGTTTATGATTGGTCAGCATCATAGAGGGAGAAGAAGTACAAGCTCCAGTGTAAACTATCTGATAACACTCACTTGGACTTAATGACAGTTAACTCATTAGGTGCCAAACGTGTTGGAATCTAATATCTCAGCAATGGAGAGACAAATTAAATTAAAAACAAGCAAAAAAATAAAAATGTTTTATTCAGCCACTATGACATTATGTGTCCAGTTCAACATGAAAAATTTGGTAAAATTCCTTTTTTATACATTAATTATATATTGATTTGTTATACTTAACTAGCTTCGGTAATTGGATCTCTGTCTATTGAGCTGTGTATATCTGCCCAAGCCCAGGTTTCATGTTGTATATATTTATGCTTTATGTAACTTTTTTTGATATGCCCTGTACCATGTGGTTAATGTTTGTGTGGCCTCTCTGCATCTCAATCAGGTTTCATTGTTCATCCTGTATTTTTAGATGGTATTTAAAGTAATAAAGTATAGAGTTTTATGGGATGTGTTGTCTTGCATCATTTGTCATCATAAAGTTTGCCTTACAATTACATGATGCAAACATACAATTGTTCCTATGAAAACCTCAGGGTATGTGAAAAAACTCTTCGTATTTTTGTTGGCAGCCCATCACCTGTTTACATGGGTTGGAAGTTCTGCCAAACAATGATGAACGTTTACACTGGGCAACGTTAGGAAATAATCATTCGGGTAATTATTTCCCATGTGAAAGTCCTTTCCCATCTAGTTTATTTAAAACTCAGCCCACATTATATGTAACGTAAGGCTAAGTGCCCACGATGCAGAAATGCTGCGGATTTTTCCTGAGCGTTTCTGCAGCTCCCTAGCAGAAAAAACGCATGCGGATTGTACATGCGGATTTACATGCGTTTTTTCTGCCAGGTAGAAGCGTAAGGGAAGCATTTTGAACATGCGATTTCGCATGTGGGTTGTCAAGCGCTTTTCCAAGCGATTTTAGCATCACTTGGAAAGTGCTTGTCAACTTGGTCACACTATATAAATCCATGCAACCGGCATGGATTTATATAGTGCAACCAAGTTACAATGCTGCAAATGCAGCATCAATAGTAAAAAAAAAAAAAAGAATAAAAATGGTGAAAAATAAAAAAAAACATTATACTCACCTTCCGATGGCCCCCGGTCTCTTTTTCCGGTGTCTTCGGCGGTTTGCGATGGTGTAAAAGGACCTTCCATGACGTCATTTAGTCATGTGACAGGTCACGCAACCGCCGACGTCAGCGGTCGCATGACCTGTCACATGACTAAATGATGTCATGTAAGGTCCTTTTACCACCGCGAGCAGCCGAAGACACCAGAGAAGGAGATCGGGAGCCATCAGAAGGTGAGTATATGTTTATTTTTATTTTAATTATTTTTTAACAACAGGTACTATGGTACCCTGGTCTGGAAGAGAGTCTCCTCTTCTCCAGTCCCGGGTACCATCCACGCATTGAACCGCATAATATCCGCATGTGCACATGTAGTCATGCGGATGTTATGCGGTCCAATGCAAGTCAATGCGGCTAAAACGCAGCGATTCTGCAAAATTAATGGACCAGCTGCGGATTTTGTTAATCCGCAGCGGAAATTTCCGCAACATGTGCACAGCACATGCAGATTATCATTGGGGACCATTGCAGACCTATTAATAAGCATTTTTTAAGCGTTTCTGTGGTGGAAATTACGCTGCGAAAATGCTTAAAAAACGCATAGTGGGCACGCAGCCTAAATCTTTACCTTGCACTGGAGATGTCTAGCGGCCCCTTCGACAGCAAGAATTTGTCAAAGTCCCCGCAGCTCATATATTCCAGCCCGAGTAGAAGAAGCATCTGTAATACAAAGCAGACAGAATCTTTAGTGTCGGTCCACTTGTGGTAGTTTATTCCTTCGCAAATCTTCCTGCTTCTAGTCCGCAGCACAGCGGCAGCTAAAACCACAACATGTGGAAGATGTGGAGTTTTGTGGTGGATTTGGCTGTGAATTCAGGGTACATTTTCCTCATCTCATTGAAAGAGGTTAAATCCATGCTAAAAACCGGCATCAGAAATTGACATGCTAAACATTGCAAAATCCTCGCTGCAGGTCAATTTGCATGCAGAAAATTCCACATTATACGAGGCTTGTTACTATCACACTCAGCTGCTGGATAACTGCACGCTTCTGGAAATGTTACCAACACGTAACATCCGCAACTTTTCTGTCTTATTTTGACCTCGCCATAATCAACACCAAATCATCTCTAGAAGGTTTAGGCCATGTTCACTTGTAGTGTAAATGCTGAGATATTTCCGCTGTGTTTTTTAGGTGGGAAATCCACTGCATTTGCGACCTCTTTCACACGTCCGTATAAAACACGTACCTGAAAAAACGTTACCAGTGTCATCAGTGTTTTCCATCAGTGTGTCATTTGTGTGTCCATTTTTACCATCAGTGTGTCATCCTTGTGTCCGTTTTTATCAGTCATCTGTGTCTGTTTTTACCATCCGTGTGTCATCCGTGTGTTTGTTTTTTCCATCAGTGTGTCATCCGTGTTTTTCACTGATGGATAAAGAAAGAAAGCAATGACAAAGCTTCTCTTATACTTTGCAATGTTAAACACGGACAGCCTAGGATGGCATACGGGTGGCATCCGTGTGCTCCATGCGTTTTCATCCGTGCTGCAGGGAGAAAAACGGTCATGTCTCCATGTGGTTTGCACGGTCACACGGTCCCTGTAAAAACACGGACATGAGCATAGAACCATAGGTTATAATGGGTACGTGTGAAATCCATAAAAAAAATGAATACCCCATGAACTGGAAAAACAGACGTGTGATGGCGGCCTAACAGTGCAAGCAAAGTGGATATGATTTTATGAAAACTCATGCCCACTGACTGTTTTAAGACGTTGTTGAACTGTTATTTTCTTTGGTGTTTTTTTATCTATAGGTTTCTAAGGGAGTCTGAAAAAACACATCTAATTAGGCACTTTTTTAAGTGCAGAATCCCAGTGTTTCTGTGCTAAAGAAAAAAAACACATTAAAAATGCTGATTCAAAGCTGGACAAAAAAGGCATTAATAAAAGGGTAAAACGCTTCAGGAATGCAAGAAATAGTGGTTTTCCTATTTCTTATTTTGGTACAAAATATATGTGAAAAAAACCAGCAAAAAAATACAGTTTTTATGCTATGTGTGAATAAGGCCTCAGAAACCCAGGATGTGTTTCTGTTCGCCATTGCTACTTCAGCCATTCCTGTCAGTCAAAACCTCTGAGAGGTCTCATGTGATCTGGATTAGAAACCCTCTGTACAGCTACATGAGCCTCTCACAGATCATGAACACAGGCCTGGGGCAAGATATTGTGGGACTACAGATAGATGAGGCAAATGGTGTCCCCCAAGGCAAAGGGTCCAAAAGTCAAATCAGGTAATAGTTGTCCTTCCACATGAATTAGCCATAGATATATGAGGCAAATGGTGCTCCCCAAGGCAAAGGGTCTAAAAGTCAAATCAGGTAATAGTTGTCCCTCCATATGGATTAGCTATAGATAGATAAGGCAAATGGTGCCCCCCAAGGCAATGGGTCCAAAAGTCAAATCAGGTAATAGTTGTCCCTCCACATGGATTAGCCATAGATATATGAGGCAAATGTTGCCCTCCAAGGCAATGGGTCCAAAAGTCAAATCAGGTAATAGTTGTCCCTCCACATGGATTAGCTATAGATAGATGAGGCAAATGGTGCCCCCCAAGGCAAAGGGTCCAAAAATCAAATCAGGTAATAGTTGTCCCTCCACATTTATTAGCTATAGATAGATCCGGCAAATGGTGCCCCCCAAGGCAATGGGTCCAAAAGTCAAATCAAGTAATAGTTGTCCCTCCACATTTATTAGCTATAGATAGATGAGGCAAATGGTGCTCCCCAAGGCAAAGGGTCCAAAAGTCAAATCAGGTAATAGTTGTCCATCCACATGGATTAGCTATAGATAGATGAGGCAAATGGTGCCCCCAAGGCAATAAGTCCAAAAGTCAAATCAGGTAATAGTTGTCACTCCACATTTATTAGCTATAGATAGATGAGGCAAATGGTGCTCCCCAAGGCAAAGGGTCCAAAAGTCAAATCAGGTAATAGTTGTCCATCCACATGGATTAGCTATAGATAGATGAGGCAAATGGTGCTCCCCAAGGCAAAGGGTCCAAAAGTCAAATCAGGTAATAGTTGTCCATCCACATGGATTAGCTATAGATAGATGAGGCAAATGGTGCTCCCCAAGGCAAAGGGTCCAAAAGTCAAATCAGGTAATAGTTGTCCATCCACATGGATTAGCTATAGATAGATGAGGCAAATGGTGCCCCCAAGGCAATAAGTCCAAAAGTCAAATCAGGTAATAGTTGTCCATCCACATGGATTAGCCCCTTAGCAATGTACTATGTCCGTCATAAGCTGTCTCCTTGCCTTTGATGTGGGCTCACAAAATGCTTTGCTTGTTTCTTGGGTGATCAGAAACTTAATGCACCCTTAATATGGGCCAATCCAGGCCGCTAAACATACAAGTCAATCAGTGGTTGTTTACTGGCCCATTTATACAGAGCAAAGAGTGTTCTATGTACACAAAAGGTGCAAATAAATTGTCAATGTTATCGACACCATATCTCCTGTTTACACCATGTGCATCCGATTCTGGTGAAAGCCAGCATAGAAATCAGTGTAACCAATCACGCCATGTTTTGTTTAATCATTGGAAGTTTACCAGCCTGTTTTGATGGGCCAATAGTCAGGAACAAGTATTCCTTTTTTTAATAGGGCTAAGATGCTTGTAAAAAACCCCATCATCGGCAGCACATAACCCTCTGTAAACAGGAGATGTGCTGCCAACAACATAGTGTAGCATAGGAACAGAGCAATTGTTTTACCAATCATTCTGCTCCGATCAGTACTTGTTGGACTGTGTAACCAGGCCCACTAAACTAAAACCAATGGGCTTGTATATGATCAATCTTTACTTTTTAACAGGCCGACAGCTGCTCTTCTAAATGCACCTATAGCAGCCTGTTAATAAACACCCCTGCCAAACCCTGATGACAACTATAATTCCACTGCACCCCCTCCACAACCTGCGCCGATTTCAGAGCACTATGCCAACTCTAGAGCTGACAGGCACTGGAGGGTATAAAGTGCTGTTTGGTCTTTCATTGTCATTGAACTGGCAGATTGACCACCACCTTTCCTCTCTGCTGTGACTGCACCGGCACTGCCATCATGGCCGGACTGCAGGCAGACCAGTGCGCAGTGTCAGCTTATCAGTTGGCCTGCACCCGGCCATCACTAATAATGAACACACAAAGGCTGTGTGCCCACTATGCGTTTTTTAAGCGTTTCTGCAGCGGCAATTCCGCGGTAGAAACGCTTAAAAAATGCTTGGTAGAAGGTCTGCCATGTTCCCCAATGATAATCCGCATGTGCTGTACACATGCTGCGGAATTTCCGCTGTGGATTATCATTGCGGAAAAATCCGCAGCACTACCAATTATTTTGCGTAATCGCGGCGTTTTCACAGCCATTGACTTGCATTGAATTGCTTAATATCCTCATGACTACATGTGCACATGCGGATATTAAGCGATTCAATGTGCGGATGGTACCCGGGTTTGGAGAAGAGGAGACTCTCCTCCAGACCCGGGTACCGTAGTACCTGTTAAAAAAAGAGAATTAAAATAAAAAATATACATTATACTTACCTTCCGATGGCCCCCGGTCTCCATAGCGATGCGTCCTGGCTTCCCAGCAGCTTGCGATGGTCTAAAAGGACCTGCCATGACGTCATTTAGTCATGTGACAGGTCACGCGACCGCCGACGTCGGCCCGTCACATGACTAAATGACGTCATGGAAGGTCCTTATACACAACCGCGAGACACCGGGAAGACCGGACGCATCGGATAAGGAGACCGGGGGCCATCAGAAGGTAAGTATACTGTTTTTTTTTTTTTTTTTACCATTTTTATTCTTTTTTTTAACTAACTTGGTCACACTATATAAAATCCATGCCGGTTGCATGGATTTATATAGTGTGACCAAGTTGTCAAGCACTTTTCCAAGTGATGCTAAAATCGCTTGGAAAGCGCTTGACAACCCGCATGCGAAATCGCATGTGCAAAACGCTTCACTTCCGCTTGTCCCTGGCAGGAAAAACACATGTACAATCCGCATGTACAATCCGCATGTACAATCCGCATGCGTTTTTTCTGCCAGGGAGATGCAGAAACGCTTTGGAAAAATCCACAGCATTTCTGCATCGTGGGCACTTAGCCTAAAGCTGGAATTGAAGTAGCGTATGGCATCGGATGCAAGATGCTAATGACACTCGGCTCCAGTTCTGCTGCGAGCGTGACCCGAGTGTCATTGCTCTGTGCTCCGATCCTCTCACATGAAAGAATCACAGCACAGGAGTGGAGGAAATGGAGAAAGTAATTTCTTCATCTGCTCTATGGCCTGTCTCGGCGTATATCGGACTGCACTGGGCTGACATCTGAGTGCAGTCCAGTGTTTCACATGCACCTATAGACTTGTATGGGTGTGAGTGAGCAGAGTCTCGCTGCCAATCACTGCATACTGCAACTGTTCTCTCATGTTGAATCAGAATAAGAAAATAATTGCAGATCTTCACTATTCTATAATATAACATTGGGCCGAGTGCTATCTGATAAAACATTGCATAGTACTCGGCCGTGTTATACGCTTGCATGACCCCGGCCTTAGGAGCAAAGTAACGCTGTTCACCTCCAGTCTGCCATCACCTGGTTTTTACTGACAGTGATTAGCAATATTATACTTAGGGTATGTGCACACGTTAAGTATGTGGAGCAGAAGATTCTGCACTATTTCTGCACCTCTTGGCAGGAAAAGCACTGTAATAAAAAGCACATTTTTGCCGCATTTTTGATGCATTTTTTACATGTATTTTTGGTGCAGATTTTTCCCCCTTATTGTTATCAATGAAATCTGCAGCAAAGACGCTGAAAGAATTGACATGCAGCAGATATAATCTGCACCAAATCTCCAAGTGAAAAATAAGCAATGTGTGCATGAGATTTCAGGGTTCTCATTCACTTTGCTGGCACCAGGACGCCCTTCCGGCTTTGTGACAAATCTGCACAGAAAAAAAGCGACAAATGTGCAAAATGTGCACAGGACCTTAGTGTGCTAAAAGTTAGTAAAGGCTGAGTGGAAGCAGACTCACTGACACTCCTCATTGGTTTCCTTGTGCTCGGGCCACCACTGTGCTGTAATTCAGTGCACTAGATTGGGGGATGAAAGGTGCCACAATGCACCAATATTAATAAAGATTTGTGTGCCCCCTCCCCAGGGTGGTATGAGCGTGGCACCCTGGGCAGTTGCCTTCTTCTGCCTACTGTGTGGTGACACATGCTAACAATTATACCTCGGTCTGGAATGCAAACGCTGCGGTGACAATGAAGGGGCTCCCAGATGCCTGCTGTAAGACTCGGTGCTCCACCAACACGTCCGCCTCATCTTCAGCTAGCAGGGCTCTCTTGCTGATGATCTTAACAGCGTATTGCCGGCTGGTAATGGTGTTTTTTGCCAGCACGACCTTCCCAAAATTTCCCTGTCCAAGCACATGATGGAACTCTAGTCTCTCTTTGATGGTATCAGAGATGGTGCTTTTGGAGCCGGTTGGCTGAGCACCACTGGGCCCTCCTAGCAGGGTGACAAAATAGGCAAGATTATATTATTTGCAATATTTGCTACAATATTCACACTGACATGAAAAACAATAATAGAAACCAATCACTGAATTGATTAATTCATTTGTTAGTGAAAGAAAGATGCTACTTTTTCTTTTTCTTTTTTTTATTCTTTTTATTATTTCCTGCAGTACAGTTATCAGTCTATACTGTGTTCTTATGCTTTATTTTAGGGTCACTCGAATTTGAGATGGCCACACATGAAGACTATGTACAAGCAACTGTACTCTTATAAATGTGAGAGAAAACAGAATTTGGAGAATGAGTCAGACATGAGTGCACGCGGAGGCTTTTCCCACCTGGCTCAGCTTAACTGACAGATCTAACTGACAGTGGAGACCCCAAATCATAATTTAAAGAGTAACAGTCATTTACATTTTTATTTCCTAAATCAGTAGTACCCATGTAAATAAGCAACTTTGTAATATATCTTATCAGAGAAATCTGCTTCTTTCTCTTCACAGGCTGTTTATCATTCTCAATTCTCGAGTAAAATCTCTGAGGGACATGGTACTTAGACCAATTGGTTTTAACACTGAAGCAGCCAAAAAAGAAATATCCAATATGAGGTCAATAAATAGTATACTCATATAGAGGTAATACAAAAAACTTTATGGGAAACACAAGTCGGTGTGCAGTGACAATGTAGGAGACAGATGCATCTGCAGGGTGGTCAATACCCCGACACGCATTTCACGTTAGTTTCTTCCTGGGGGTGTCGAAGCACGCGTCAGGGTCTTGGTCCCTCACCCTCCAGGCCTTATTACAGGTTACTATTTATTCCTTACTCATTATTCATGGTTATTTTGTACACTGACCACCAGAGGGCATCTGCCTCATACCATTTACCTTCTACTCTAATGTCTTTATTATTGAAGCCCATCTTGAGTGGTCGTACTAATATTTGTATCTTATTGGAGTTTTTTAATATTCTATTGTGGGTTAATCCTAGGTCCACATGGACCACTATATATACACTGCTCAAAAAAATAAAGGGAACACTTAAACAACAGAATATAACTCCAAGTAAATCAGATTTCTGTGAAATCAAACTGACCACTTAGGAAGCAACACTGATTGACAATCAATTTCACATGCTGTTGTGCAAATGGAATAGACAATAGATGGAAATTATTGGCAATTATCAAGACACCCTCAATAAAGGAGTGGTTCTGCAGGTGGGGACCACAGACCACATCTCAGTACCAACGCTTTCTGGCTGAGGTTTTGGTCACTTTAGAATGTTGGTTGTGACGCGCCCCCTGGGACATATTCCTTTTTGAGGGGAATACCCGGCACCGGATCAGATGGGGGGTTGTAGTCTCCGAGCGGCTGTGACCCGGTCCCGTGCCCAGGGCGTCAAGCTCAGTGTTATGTGGCAGCTTTACAGATGTTACTAAAGTTCTTTTGTGTCGACTACGCCACCCGTTGTGATGCGGTGACTGTGGCCGCCGCTGCAGCAGGGTCCGCTGAGGCTGATGGTGGATGCGCAGCTTGGTGGGATAACCCCCAACGGGAGGGGTATAGCCTCAGAGGGGACAGGCGCAGAGGATGGGGGTTGTGGTGGTGCGGTGCAGCCGGCAATGAAGACAGACTCGGGTTGTGCAGTTAAGGGTGTTTACTTACTGCAGATGTTGTACTGGTCACTCCAGCTGCTAGTGACCACCCGAGCCGTGCTGCGTCCACCAGGTCCTGGATCCAGCCAACCCCCAAACAAGTCCGGAGCGTGGCCCTGAGCTCTCCCTCTGTCCTTTCTTCAGCCGTCCCCACCAGTGATTCACCTAGGTCCAGCTCCCTCGGGCCTTCTGTTGGGACACCCTTGGCCCTGGGTTCCCTGACCCTTCATGTGGTGTGCCTTCGGGGTGAATGTGGTGGGTGACCGTGGCAAACGCTGCCCACGATCTCCGGTCTCTGGCTAGGGATTGTTTTTGCCCCCACCAGCTTGGGTTCCGGTACCCTGATGCTGACTCCTCACCCGGTGCTCTAATTTGGGTTCTTGGGTCCCTTCAGTCTTCCCCCTCTGGGTCTTTCTCTGCTCCACTCTCTCTCCAGGGCTGCTGTTTCCTTCTCTCTGCATCTGACTCTCTGCGTCTGACCCTGATTCTAGTTGGTGCCCACCTTATATACACCCTCTATGTGTGAGCTCAGGTGACCAGCACCCAATGAGCTCCTATCTTTACATAGACTGCTCCCCCTATCTGCCCCTACACTACATGGGATGTACCACCCCCCCCTCCCACTCCAGCCAGGAACAGGCTCGGTTGTACCTGCACATTTCTAAGTGGGAGTACCGTCGGCCTGCTCCTCTGAAATGGGATGTATGTAGTGCATGCAGTCTATCTGAGCTCAGTTCCACACTCCATCCTTACCCGGGAGTGGAATATCACACCTCTGGGTTGAGGTGCAATACCCCTGTAGCAGCCGAATCCTCAGGGTGCTACATTCCCCCCTGGTAAATCACAGCACGTCCTCGGGCTGTAAAGACATAAAACACCAAAACATACAATTTTTTTTTTTTTCATATAAACATATAAAACATTATATATATAAAACTTTTTTATATAAACATTCTCGTAGACTTCTCTTGTCTCTGGTTCCTCCTCCGGACACGGTGCACCGTGTGTCCGGGAAAAGTGCGACAGTCTCTTAGAAAATCTGGTTTTCTATAAAACCGGTAGGGGGCGCTTTAGGACGCGCAACTATTTACAGGGGAAGTTGGCCGCTCTCAGTCCTTGGCCAGGTAGAGGGATGGGAATGGCTGCTCACAGTCCTCAGCCTGTAGGATGAAGGGGTTAACGGGTAAACAGTTCACTCAGCTGGTCCCAACGGGGACTATCTATATATGTATCAACAGTTTCTTTGGTACCCGGTCGGGTAACTATTTACATCACTGCTCTGCCGCACTCAACGGCGTCTTCCTCCTGCTCTTTGCTTACAGCTGGTTGTTACTTCAGACCCGTCCGGCCATGTGAGCTGGCTGAACAAGTCCTCTCCCAGATGTGGCACCCTTGGTATTGCGGGCGCGGTGGTGGTGGCGCCCTGGTTGCCCAGGCCTTGCGGCCAGGCCTGGGGCACCTGGAAGGTGAAGGGCACCGTTAGGACGGCGGCGCCCTGGGCTACCTGGCCTTGCGACCAGGCCGGAGGCTCCGCGGAGGTAGGGGGCGCTGTTGGTAATGCGGCGCCCGGGGGTACTAGGCCTTGCGACCAGGCTGGTGGTATTTCCTGCTTTGTCACGCTCCGGGTCGAGGCGCGTGACGTCACAGGGGTCGCGGCGGCGGCTTCCGGTCGGGGCCTAGTCCATAGCGGTGACGTGGCGGCTACGGGCACAGCAGGGGGACTTTCGGGCTCTGCGACGGGGAGCTGGGGCAGGTGAGCGGTGTCACGGCTTGGGGTATAGGCGTCCCCTTTACCTGCCTCCATGCATTCGGCTCCCTTCTCGGCGCCGTCTCCGGCCTTGGGTCCTCCCGCGCCATCCTCAGAGGCGGTCTGCTTCCTCTTCCAGGGTAGCGTGCTCCGTTGACCGGTCTCAGCGTGCTGAGCCATCTCCCGGCTCCACTCCGCCAGTATCTCGCGCTGTACCCGGGCCATCCTCCGTGCGAGGCCCTCCAGGGCAGTCTGTGCACACTCCCGGTCTCGGGGGAGCTGTGCAAGGACCTCCACTAGGCCTAGTGGGGTCGTGGTGTCCAGCAGGCTCCTGACCAACGGGTCGGTGCTGCTCTGCTCTTCTTCCAGCAGGCTCCTGGCCAGCGGGCCGGTGCTGCTCTGCTCTCTGGACATCTCCGGGTGAGCTTTTCTGCTGCTCCTCTCCAGGCTTCCTGCCTCCGGGTGCGCTCGCTCCAGACTGCTCCAAGCGACACCCATCTTTGCTCTTCTCTTTCGTCTCCTCCCACCTCGAGGGCGGTCCCGGGGCATCTCGGTGACTGTCAGCTCCAGGGGGAGTTCTTTCACGCTGACAGACACCTCCAGCATCACAGTCTCTGTTGGTGGGGGCGGTTTCCACTTTTGGCGCCATTTTCTGTCCTGGCCCACGATGGGAGGTGGCCTCTTGCCCTCCTTTGGCACGCCCATAATGGCGTCCGCTGCTCTTCCAAGGCGGGAAATCTGCGGTTTTGGCGGGAAGCGTCGCCCAGTGGCGGGAAACTCTGCAGATGGCGGGAACAAGTTGGAAATGGCGGACAATCGGCGGGAAACGACTGGTGATGGAGTCCGATGGCGTGGACCCTCCGGAACCGGCGGGAGACTTCTTTCTGAGGTAAACTTGCACTTTTCTTCAGGCACGCAGTACCCGGGTGTTGCGGGCACGTAATCCTGCCGACTACGCCAAAGTTGACGCGCCCCCTGGGACATATTCCTTTTTGAGGGGAATACCCGGCACCGGATCAGATGGGGGGTTGTAGTCTCCGAGCGGCTGTGACCCGGTCCCGTGCCCAGGGCGTCAAGCTCAGTGTTATGTGGCAGCTTTACAGATGTTACTAAAGTTCTTTTGTGTCGACTACGCCACCCGTTGTGATGCGGTCACTGTGGCCGCCGCTGCAGCAGGGTCCGCTGAGGCTGATGGTGGATGCGCAGCTTGGTGGGATAACCCCCAACGGGAGGGGTATAGCCTCAGAGGGGACAGGCGCAGAGGATGGGGGTTGTGGTGGTGCGGTGCAGCCGGCAATGAAGACAGACTCGGGTTGTGCAGTTAAGGGTGTTTACTTACTGCAGATGTTGTACTGGTCACTCCAGCTGCTAGTGACCACCCGAGCCGTGCTGCGTCCACCAGGTCCTGGATCCAGCCAACCCCCAAACAAGTCCGGAGCGTGGCCCTGAGCTCTCCCTCTGTCCTTTCTTCAGCCGTCCCCACCAGTGATTCACCTAGGTCCAGCTCCCTCGGGCCTTCTGTTGGGACACCCTTGGCCCTGGGTTCCCTGACCCTTCATGTGGTGTGCCTTCGGGGTGAATGTGGTGGGTGACCGTGGCAAACGCTGCCCACGATCTCCGGTCTCTGGCTAGGGATTGTTTTTGCCCTCACCAGCTTGGGTTCCGGTACCCTGATGCTGACTCCTCACCCGGTGCTCTAATTTGGGTTCTTGGGTCCCTTCAGTCTTCCCCCTCTGGGTCTTTCTCTGCTCCACTCTCTCTCCAGGGCTGCTGTTTCCTTCTCTCTGCATCTGACTCTCTGCGTCTGACCCTGATTCTAGTTGGTGCCCACCTTATATACACCCTCTATGTGTGAGCTCAGGTGACCAGCACCCAATGAGCTCCTATCTTTACCCAGACTGCTCCCCCTATCTGCCCCTACACTACATGGGATGTACCACCCCCCCCTCCCACTCCAGCCAGGAACAGGCTCGGTTGTACCTGCACATTTCTAAGTGGGAGTACCGTCGGCCTGCTCCTCTGAAATGGGATGTATGTAGTGCATGCAGTCTATCTGAGCTCAGTTCCACACTCCATCCTTACCCGGGAGTGGAATATCACACCTCTGGGTTGAGGTGCAATACCCCTGTAGCAGCCGAATCCTCAGGGTGCTACAGTTGTGCTTTCACACTCGTGGTACCATGAGACGGACTCTACAACCCACAGAAGTTGTTCAGGTAGTGCAGCCCATCCAGGATGGCACATCAATGAGAGCTGTGGCAAGAAGGTTTGCTGTGTTTGTCAGCGTAGTGTCCAGAGGCTGGAGGCGCTACCAGGAGACAAGCCAGTACACTAGGAGATGTGGAGTGGGCCGTAGGAGGGCAACAACCCAGCAGCAAGACCGCTACCTCTGCCTTGGTGCAAGGAGGAACAGGAGGAGCACTGCCAGAGCCCCGCAAAATGACCTCCAGCAGGCGACAAATGTGCATGTGTCTGCACAAACGGTTAGAAACCGACTCCATGAGGGTGGTATGAGGGCCCGAAGTCCACAGATTGGGGTTGTGCTCACAGTCCAACACCGTGCAGGACGCTTGATGCTCTCAGGACACTTGGCATTTGCTGCAGAACACCAGGATTGGCAAAGTCGCCACTGGCGCCCTGTGCTCTTTACAGATGAAAGCAGGTTCACACTGAGCACATGTGATAGACTTGACAGAGTCTGGAGACGCCGTGGAGAGCGATCTGCTGCCTGCAACATCCTTCAGCATGACCGGTTTGGCAGTGGGTCAGTAATGGTGTAGGGTGGCATTTCTTTGGAGGGCCGCACAGCCCTCCATGTGCTCGCTAGAGGTAGCCTAACTGCCATTAGGTACCGAGATGAGATCCTCAGACCCCTTGTAAGACCATATGCTTGTGCGGTTGGCCCTGGGTTCCTCCTAATGCAGGACAATGCCAGACCTCATGTGGCTGGAGTGTGTCAGCAGTTCCTGCAAGATGAAGGCATTGAAGCTATGGACTGGCCCGCCCATTCCCCAGACCTGAATCCGATTGAGCACATCTGGGACATCATGTCTCGCTCCATCCACCAACGTCACGTTGCGCCACAGACTGCCCAGGAGTTGGCGGATGCTTTAGTCCAGGTCTGGGAGGAGATCCCACAGGAGACCATTCGCAACCTCATCAGGAGCATGCCCAGGCATTGTAGGGAGGTCATACAGGCACGTGGAGGCCACACACAATACTGAGCCTCATTTTGACTTGTTTTAAGGACATTGCATCAAAGTTGGATCAGCCTGTAGTGTGTTTTTCCACTTTAATTTTGGGGGTGACTCCAAATCCAGGCCTCCATTGGTTAATAAATTTGATCACCATTAATGATTTTTGTGTGATTTTGTTGTCAGCACATTCAACTTTGTACAGAACAAAGTATTCAATGAGAATATTTCATTCATTCAGATCTAGGATATGTTATTTGAGTGTTCCCTTTATTTTTTTTGAGCAGTGTATAATCATGCACTTGCACTTTTTTTTCTATTCCATGGATTTCACCACCATTTAATATTGATTTAATTCTCATATACAGTACAGACCAAAAGTTTGGACACACCTTCTCATTTAAAGATTTTTCTGTATTTTCATGACTTTGAAAATTGTACACTCACACTGAAGGCATCAAACCTATGAATTAACACATGTGGAATTATATACTTAACAAAAAAGTGTGAAACAACTGAAAATATGTCTTATATTCTAGGTTCTTCAAAGTAGCCACCTTTTGCTTTTATGACTGCTTTGCACACTCTTGGCATTATCTTGATGAACTTCAAGAGGTAGTCACCGGAAATGGTTTTCACTTCACAGGTGTGCCCTGTCAGGTTTAATAAGTGGGATTTCTTGTCTTATAAATGGGGTTGGGACCATCAGTTGTGTTGTGCAGAAGTCTGGGAGATACACAGCTGATAGTCCTATTTAATAGACTGTTAGAATTTGTATTATGGCAAGAAAAAAGCAGCTAAGTAAAGAAAAACGAGTGGCCATCATTACCTTAAGAAATGAAGGTCAGTCAGTGCGAAAAATTGTGAAAACTTTGAAAGTGTCCCCAAGTGCAGTTGCAAAAACCATCAAGCGCTACAAAGAAACTGGCTCACATGAGGACCGCCCAAGGAAAGGAAGACCAAGAGTCACCTCTGCTTCTGAGGATAAGTTTATCCGAGTCACCAGTCTCAGAAATCGCAGGTTAACAGCAGCTCAGATTAGAGACCAGGTCAATGCCACACAGAGTTCTAGCAGCAGACACATCTCTTCAACAACTGTTAAGAGGAGACTTTGTGCAGCAGGCCTTCATGGTAAACTAGCTGCTAGGAAACCACTGCTAAGGACAGGCAACATGCAGAAGAGACTTGTTTGGGCTAAAGAACACAAGGAATGGACATTAGACCAGTGGAAATCTGGGCTTTGGTCTGATGAGTCCAAATTTGAGATCTTTGGTTCCAACCACTGTGTCTTTGTGCGATGCAGAGAAGGTGAACGGATGGACTCTACATGCCTGGTTCCCACCGTGAAGCATGGAGGAGGAGGTGTGATGGTGTGGGGGTGCTTTGCTGGTGACACTGTTGGGGATTTATTCAAAATTGAAGGCATACTGAACCAGCATAGCTACCACAGCATCTTGCAGCGGCATGCTATTCCATCTGGTTTGCATTTAGTTGGACCATCATTTATTTTTCAACAGGACAATGACCCCAAACACACCTCCAGGCTGTGTAAGGGCTATTTGACCAAGAAAGAGAGTGATGGGGTGCTATGCCAGATGACTTGGCCCAATCGAGATGGTTTGGGGTGAGCTGGACCGCAGAGTGATGGCAAAAGGGCCAACAAGTGCTAATCATCTCTGGGAACTCCTTCAAGATTGTTGGAAGACCATTTCCGGTGACTACATCTTGAAGCTCATCAAGAGAATGCCAAGAGTGTGCAAAGCAGTCATCAAAGCAAAAGGTGGCTACTTTGAAGAACCTAGAATATAAGACATATTTTCAGTTGTTTCACACTTTTTTGTTAAGTATATACAGTTCGGTCCAGAAATATTTGGACATTGACCGTATCTTCATGATTTGGGCTCTGCATGCCACTACTTTTGATTTAAAATTAAACAACTGATATGCAATTCAATTGTTGACATTCTAGTTTAATTAAAGAGGTTGCACAAAAATATTCTGTGAAACATTTAGGAATTGCAATAATTTTTCTACAAAGCGTCCTTATTTTAGGAGCTTAATAGTAATTGGACAAATTATCTTTACTATAAATAAAATGTTCATTTTTAATACTTTGTGGAGAATCCTTTGCTGGCAATGACTGCCTGAAGTCTGGAAGCCATGGACGTCACCAAATGTGGGGTTTTGACCTTTGTGATGCTTTGCCAGGCCTTTACTCCAGCTGACTTCTGTTGTTTGTTTATGGGTCTTTCTGCCTAAAGATTTGTCATAAGCATGTGACATGCATGCTTGATGTGGTTGAGATCTGGCGATTGACTCAACCATTGCAGAATATTCCATTTCTTTGCCTTAAAAATCCCCTGGGCTGCTTTTGCAGTATGTTTTGGGTCACAGTCCATCTGTACTGTGAAGCACCGTCCAATCATCCTTGCTGCATTTGGTTGAATCTGAGCAGAGAGTATAGTCCTGTACACTTCAGAATTCATCTGGCTGCTTTTGTCTTTGGTCACATCATCAATAAACACTAGTAACCCAGTGCCACTGGAAGCCATGCATGCCCATTCTATCACACTGTCTCCACCATGTTTTACAGAGCATGTGGTGTGCTTTGGATCTTGAGCCGTTTCAAGTCTTCTCCACACTTTCTTCTTCCCATCATTCTGGTACAGGTTGATCTTAGTTTCATCTGTCCAAAAAATGCTTTACCAAACTGGGCTGACTTCTTTAGATGTTTTTTTTTTATAACGTCTAATATGGCCTTTCTATTTATAAGGCTGATTAATAGTTTGCACCTTGTGATGAACCCTTTATATTCGCTCTCATGAAGACATCTCTTTATGGTAGACTTAGATACTGAAACACCTACTACCAGGACAGTATTCTTCACTTGGGTGGATGTAGTGAAAGAGTTTTCTTCACCATGGAAAGGATTTTGCGATCATCCACCAATGTTGTCTTCTGTGGATGTCCAGGCCTTTTGGAGTTCCCAAGCTCACCAGTGCCCTCTTTTTTGCAGAGTGTACCAAACCATTGATTTGGTTACTCCTTAGATTCCTGCTATCTCCCTGATTGATTTCTTATTTTTTTCAGCCTTATGATGTTCTATTTTTCTTTTATTGAGAGTTCTTTTGACAGCATGTTGTGGATTTACAGCATCATCTGCCAAATGCAGATACAACACCTAGACTCAGTTCTAGACATTTTACCTGCTTAATTGATGATGGATTAATGAGGGAATAACCCATGCAGCCCATTAAGGAGCTTTTGGGATTATTGTCCAATTACTCTTGGTCCTTTTAAAAAGAGGCAACTACATATTAAAAAGCTGTAATTCCTAAACCCTTTTTCCCTCACTCCAATTAGGATGTGAATACCCTCAAATTAAAGTCTGTACTTTAAGCCCATTCTCATTATATAACTGTAACTTGAATACTTTTTGGAAAACAACGAAAATGCCAAAACTTGTGTCACTGTCCAAATATTTTTGGACCTAACTGTAATTCCACATGTGTTAAGTCATAGTTTTGATGCCTTCAGTGTGAATGTACAATTTTCATAGTCAAGAAAATACAGAAAAATCTTTAAATGAGAAGGTGTGTCCAAACTTTTGGTCTGTACTGTATGTATTCTCTTATGGGCTTACTGATCTCTTTATGTATATTGATTGACATTTTTTCATGCATGTATTTATGATCACACTTATGTTCAAAGGGATTTCTGCTGTCCTAGTCTCCATTTTGGATTTTAACTTGTGTTACTCATTTTATTCTAATAAAGTTTATAATAATAATAATCTTTTTTTAATTTTATACTCTATATAACTGTATATTAGTATATGCTCTAATTTCTATATGGGCTGTTTGGTTACCATTTATTTTGGTAATGTTATTTTATATTATGCATCTTCAGCATTTTATTCATTCAGCTATTATGTTTATAGCAGTTGTCATTTACATGTGACTATATGGCCAATATATATTATACCTCTCTCTATACATATGTGCCTCTCCTCTACACATGTCATTTTCTATATGTCCATTTTATTTTGATTTTATCAATTGTGTCTCCTACATTGCCACTGCACACCAACTTGTGTTTCCAATAAAGTTTTTCGTATTACCTCTATATGAGTGTACTATTTATTGACCTCCTATCAGATATTTATTTTTTGGCTGCTACCCAGGGCCGGACTGGGACAAAAAAGCAGCGCTGCCACACAAACCCTATCAGCCCACATACTTTAACACTCCCCACCCCCGATCACTGAATTTTGCTATACTTTGTCATGCCCTTCAAAACTCTCTTAAAGGAGTTATTTAAAGAGCCACATGTGAATGGCGCAGCAGTGCAAATGATCCACCACAGCTCCATTTACATGGTGCTCTTAAGAGCTCCTGTTCTCGGGATCATGGGGGTCCCAGTGGTCGGACCCCAGCGATTGGAAAGTTCTCAGGATAGGGGATTACTTGGGATAATACATTTAAACGAGTTTTCTAATATTTATTTTTCCCATAGGAATATTAAAAATAATAATATTGACCCTCCCAAAAGTCCAATGTTGCCTCTCCGACAACAGGACAGGAGAAGTGGTACTGTACACTGTATATATACAGGACAGGAAAAGTGATGCTGTGCAGTGTATATACAGGACAGGAGAAGTGGTACTGTGAAGTATATATACAGGATAGGAGGAGTGGTACTGTGCAGTGTATATATACAAGACAGGAGGAGTGGTACTGTGCACTGTATATATACAGGACAGGAGGAGTGGTACTGTGCAGTATATATATACAGGACAGGAGAAGTGGTACTGTGCAGTGTATATATACAGGACAGGCGGAGTGGTACTGTGCAGTATATATATATAGGACAGGAGGAGTGGTACTGTGCCGTGTGTATACAGAACAGGAGGAGTGTTACTGTGCAGTGTATATACAGGACAGGAGAAGTGGTACTGTGCAGTGTATATACAGGACAGGAGAAGTGGTACTGTGCAGTGTATATATACAGGACAGGCGGAGTGGTACTGTGCAGTATATATATATAGGACAGGCGGAGTGGTACTGTGCAGTATATATATATAGGACAGGAGAAGTGGTACTGTGCAGTGTATATACACAGGACAGAAGTAGTACTGTGCAGTGTATATATACAGGGCAGGAGAAATGGTACTGTGCAGTGTATATATACAGTGCAGGAGAAGTGGTACTGTGAAGTATATATACAGGATAGGAGGAGTGGTACTGTGCAGTGTATATATACAAGACAGGAGGAGTGGTACTGTGCAGTGTATATATACAGGACAGGAGGAGTGGTACTGTGCAGTATATATATACAGGACAGGAGAAGTGGTACTGTGCAGTGTATATATACAGGACAGGAGAAGTGGTACTGTGCAGTGTATATATACAGGACAGGAGAAGTGGTACTGTGCAGTGTATATATACAGGACATGAGAAGTGCTACTGTGCAGTGCATATATACAGGACAGGAGAGTGGTACTATGCAGTTTATATATACAGGACAAGAGAAGTGGTACTGTACAGTGTATATACACAGGACAGAAGTGGCACTGTGTAGTGTATATATACAGGGCAGGAGAAATGGTATTGTGCAGTATATACTGTATATACAGGACAGGAGAAGTGGTACTGTGCAGTATATATATACAGGACAGGAGAAGTGGTACTGTGCAGTGTATATATACAGGACAGGAGGGGTGGTACTGTACAGTATATATACAGGACAGGAGAAGTGATACTGTGTAGTATAAATATACTGGACAGGAGAAGTGGTACTGTGCAGTGTATATATACAGGACAGGAGAAGTGGTACTGTGCAGTGTATATATACAGGACAGGAGGGGTGGTACTCTATAGTATATATACAAGACAGGAGAAGTGGTACTGTGCAGTGTATATATACAGGACAGGAGGAGTGGTACTGTGCAGTATATATATACAGGACAGGAGAAGTGGTACTGTGCAGTGTATATATACAGGACAGGCGGAGTGGTACTGTGCAGTATATATATATAGGACAGGAGGAGTGGTACTGTGCCGTGTGTATACAGAACAGGAGGAGTGTTACTGTGCAGTGTATATACAGGACAGGAGAAGTGGTACTGTGCAGTGTATATACAGGACAGGAGAAGTGGTACTGTGCAGTGTATATATACAGGACAGGCGGAGTGGCAGGGCCGGCTCCAGGTTTTTCTGGGCCCCGGGCGAAAGAGTCTCAGTGGGCCCCTTTAACACATACCACGATTCATGATGCAGAGATACGGCGGAGAAATATATATATATAGTACAATGCAAAGATTTCACTTCATGAGTGATATCTATTGTAAATTCCACAATAGCTCAGAAACCGGTGAATCGCTCCACACAGAATAGTGGCCCCCATATAACGCCCATACGGAATACTGGCCCCCATATAACGCTTCATACGGAATACTGGTCCCCATATAACGCCCATACGGAATACTGGCCCCCATATAACGCTTCATACGGAATACTGGCCCCCATATAAGGCCCCATACGGAATACTTGCCCCCATATAAGGCCCCATACGGAATACTGGCCCCCATATAAGGCCCCATACGGAATACTGGCCCCCATATAAGGCCCCATACGGAATACTGGCCCCCATATAAGGCCCCATACGGAATACTGGCCCCCATATAAGACCCCATACGGAATACTGGCCCCCATATAAGGCCCCATACGGAATACTGGCCCCCATATAAGGCTCCATGCGGAATACTGACCCCCATATAAGGCTCCATGCGGAATACTGACCCCCATATAAGGCTCCATGCGGAATACTGACCCCCATATAAGGCTCCATGCGGAATACTGACCCCCATATAAGGCTCCATGCGGAATACTGACCCCCATATAAGGCTCCATGCGGAATACTGGCCCCCATATAAGGCTCCATACGGAATACTGGCCCCCATATAAGGCTCCATACGGAATACTGGCCCCCATATAAGGCTCCATAAGGAATACTGGCCCCCATATAAGGCTCCATAAGGAATACTGGCCCCCATATAAGGCTCCATACGGAATACTGGCCCCCATATAAGGCTCCATACGGAATTCTGGCCCCCATATGGAATACTGGCCCCCATATAAGGCTCCATACGGAATACTGGCTTCCATATAAGGCTCCATACGGAATACTGGCCCCCATATAAGGCTCCATACAGAATACTAGCCCCCATATAACGCTTCATACAGGATACTGGCCCCCATATAACGCTCCATACAGGATACCGGTCCCCATATAATGCTGCATGCAGGCTGTTACCCCCCACATAATGCCCCATACAGGCTGTCCCCCCCTTATAATGCTCCATGCAGGCTGTTACCCCCCACATAATGCCCCATACAGGCTGTCCCCCCCTTATAATGCTCCATGCAGGCTGTTACCCCCCACATAATGCCCCATACAGGCCCCTCCCTTTTAATGCTCCATGCAGGCTGTTACCCCCCACATAATGCCCCATACAGGCTGCCCCCCCCTTATAATGCTCCACGCAGGCTGTTCCCCCCCACATAATGCCCCATACAGGCCCCCCCTTTTAATGCTCCATGCAGGCTGTTACCCCCCACATAATGCCCCATACAGGCTGCCCCCCCTTATAATGCTCCATGCAGGCTGTTCCCCCCCACATAATGCCCCATACAGGCCCCCCCCTTTTAATGCTCCGTGCAGGCTGTTACCCCCCACATAATGCCCCATACAAGCTGCCCCCCCTCTTTATAATGCCCCATGCAGGCTGTCACCCCTCCTCTTTATAATGCTCCATGCAGGCTGTCACCCCTCCTCTTTATACTGCCCCATGCAGGCTGTCACCCCTCCTCTTTATAATGCCACATGCAGGATGTCACCCCTCCTCTTTATAATGCCCCATGCAGGATGTCCCCCCCTTATAATGCCCCATGCAGGCTGGTCCCCACCTTATAATGCCCCATGCAGGCTGTCACCCCTCCTCATTATAATGCCCCAAGCAGGAATCCCCCCCTCTTTATAATGCCCCATGCAGGCTGTTCCCCACCTTATAATGCCCCATGCAGGCTGTCACCCCTCCTCTTTATACTGCCCCATGCAAGCTGTCACCCCTCCTCTTTATAATGCCCCATGCAGGCTGTCACCCCTCCTCTTTATAATGCCCCATGCAGGATGTCACCCCTCCTCTTTATAATGCTCCATGGAGGATGCCCCCCCTCCCCTCTTTATAATGCTCCATGCAGGCTGTCCCCCCCCACATAATGCCCCATACAGGCCCCCCCTTTTAATGCTCCATGCAGGCTGTTACCCCCCACATAATGCCCCATACAGGCTGCCCCCCCTCTTTATAATGCCCCATGCAGGCTGTCACCCCTCCTCTTTATAATGCTCCATGCAGGCTGTCACCCCTCCTCTTTATACTGCCCCATGCAGGCTGTCACCCCTCCTCTTTATAATGCCCCATGCAGGATGTCACCCCTCCTCTTTATAATGCCCCATGCAGGATGTCCCCCCCTTATAATGCCCCATGCAGGCTGGTCCCCACCTTATAATGCCCCATGCAGGCTGTCACCCCTCCTCATTATAATGCCCCAAGCAGGAATCCCCCCCTCTTTATAATGGCCCATGCAGGCTGTTCCCCACCTTATAATGCCCCATGCAGGCTGTCACCCCATCTCTTTATACTGCCCCATGCAAGCTGTCACCCCTCCTCTTTATAATGCCCCATGCAGGCTGTCACCCCTCCTCATTATAATGCCCCAAGCAGGAATCCCCCCCTCTTTATAATGCCCCATGCAGGCTGTTCCCCACCTTATAATGCCCCATGCAGGCTGTCACCCCATCTCTTTATACTGCCCCATGCAGGCTGTCACCCCTCCTCTTTATAATGCCCCATGCAGGATGTCACCCCTCCTCTCTATAATGCTCCATGGAGGATGCCCCCCCTCCACTCTTTATAATGCTCCATGCAGGCTGTTCCCCCCCACATAATGCCCCATACAGGCCCCCCCTTTTAATGCTCCATGCAGGCTGTTACCCCCCACATAATGCCCCATACAGGCTGCCCCCCCTCTTTATAATGCCCCATGCAGGCTGTCACCCCTCCTCTTTATAATGCTCCATGCAGGCTGTCACCCCTCCTCTTTATACTGCCCCATGCAGGCTGTCACCCCTCCTCTTTATAATGCCCCATGCAGGCTGGTCCCCACCTTATAATGCCCCATGCAGGCTGTCACCCCTCCTCATTATAATGCCCCAAGCAGGAATCCCCCCTCTTTATAATGCCCCATGCAGGCTGTTCCCCACCTTATAATGCCCCATGCAGGCTGTCACCCCTCCTCTTTATAATGCTCCATGAAGGATGCCCCCCCTCCCCTCTTTATAATGCCCCATGCCTCCATACATTAAAAAAAAAAAAAAAATCAAATACTCACCTCCCTTCTCCTCACCTGCTACCTGCTGCCCGCTGCCTGCTGCCCGCCGCTCGCTGCTCGGCTCCGAACTCCAGCGTTGTCGGCGTCTTCCCGCTCAGCGCTCCCTGTGACGGCTCAGGGGAGGGCGCGGTGTAAAGACGTCACCGCGCCCTCTGACCTGAGACGTCACAGGGAGCGCAGAGCAGGAAGACAGCTGATCTGCGGAGGCACGGGGAGAGGTAAGTATCCGGCTGCCGGGGCCCTGAGCAAGCGGCAGAGAAGGGCGGGCGCTGACACCGCTCTCCTCCGCCCATAGCCCAGCGGGGTGCGCGACCGCCAGTGGGCCCCTCTGCCTGCTCAGGGCCCCGGCATTTGCCCGGGTGCGCCGGGTGCTGACGCCGGCCCTGCGGAGTGGTACTGTGCAGTATATATATATAGGACAGGCGGAGTGGTACTGTGCAGTATATATATATAGGACAGGAGAAGTGGTACTGTGCAGTGTATATACACAGGACAGAAGTAGTACTGTGCAGTGTATATATACAGGGCAGGAGAAATGGTACTGTGCAGTGTATATATACAGTGCAGGAGAAGTGGTACTGTACAGTGTATATACACAGGACAGAAGTGGCACTGTGAAGTTTATATATACAGGGCAGGAGAAGTGGTACTGTGCAGTGTATATATACAGGACAGGAGAAGTGGTACTGTGCAGTGTATATATACAGGACATGAGAAGTGCTACTGTGCAGTGCATATATACAGGACAGGAGAGTGGTACTGTGCAGTTTATATATACAGGACAAGAGAAGTGGTACTGTACAGTGTATATACACAGGACAGAAGTGGCACTGTGTAGTGTATATATACAGGGCAGGAGAAATGGTATTGTGCAGTATATACTGTATATACAGGACAGGAGAAGTGGTACTGTGCAGTATATATATACAGGACAGGAGAAGTGGTACTGTGCAGTGTATATATACAGGACAGGAGGGGTGGTACTGTACAGTATATATACAGGACAGGAGAAGTGATACTGTGTAGTATAAATATACTGGACAGGAGAAGTGGTACTGTGCAGTGTATATATACAGGACAGGAGAAGTGGTACTGTGCAGTGTATATATACAGGACAGGAGGGGTGGTACTCTATAGTATATATACAAGACAGGAGAAGTGGTACTGTGCAGTTTATATATACAGGACAGAAGTGGTACTGTGCAGTGTATACTGTGGAAAGACGACTTGCTCGGCTCTCCGGAGGCAGACACAGGACACACGGTTTGGGTAAACTGTCTTCGGGTTTATTGTGTGGCATAAACTCCAGCAGCGTCCCATAAAAAGTAAACAGTCCCTCTTGGGGTTAACAGGAAAACAAAAGATAAGGTATGACAGAGTCCAACAGTGAGCGAGGCTCTGCTGCTGCAAGCAGCACAGTGAAGTCTTCAGCAACACCAGTCCTCTGGTGTTGCTCTCTGGTTTCACCCAAACATAGCCTGGAGACTTCACTCTCCAGACCACACACACTCCACAGAAACAAAGCTGACTGAGCATTTAAAACTTGCTCAGCCATACCCTGAGGCGAGATAGGGGGAATGACTTCCCTCCCATCTCTACGTCATTCCCATAAAAGAACACCCTTTTAAATGAGTTAACCCTCCAGCATATAACATGCTGGCAGAAAGTTAATTGGTTTCAGTTCACATAGGCTATCAATCTGTGTGACACAAACCTCCCCTCATAGATCCTACCAGTGACTCTGTTACAACATACACAGGAGAGGAGAAGTGGTACTGTGCAGTATATATACACAGGACAGGAGAAGTGGTACTGTGCAGTATATATACACAGGACAGGAGAAGTGGTACTGTGCAGTGTATATATACAGATACTTAGATTTGCACCACGCAGGTAGTATATATACTGTATATATAAAACTGAGCAACACCAAATCTTAAGCGGAGGACTCTTTATTAGCCCATGTGGTAACATTTCGGTTCCACAGCACAGAAACGTTCTGTTATGGATCCAAAACATTGCCACGTGGGCTAATAAAGAGCCCTCTGCTTTTTTCAACATAGCATATACAGCTCCACAATATATACTACAATCAATTATATACACAGCTCCACTCTCTATACTGTGCAAAAGAATATAGACTGGAGCTGTGTATATACTATTTAATGCAGAGATATGCCCATGTATATAATGTGGATTCCACACTATATACTATAGTATATACACAGCACCATACTATATAAACATCTCTACACTATATATACACAACTCTACATTATAATTAAGACACCATTATACTATTATTATTATTGTTATAATTTATTATTATAGCACCATTCATTCCATGGTGCTTTTCATGTGAAAGGGATATACATAGCACAAACAATTACAATAAATTTTGAACAATACAAGTCGGCGAGGTCCCTGACCATGAGGGCTCACAATCTACAGGGGATGGGTGAGGATACAGTAGGTGAGGGCAGAGTTGGCCGTGCAGAGAATGGTGGAGCGAGGGTTACTGCAGGTTGTAGGCTTGTCGGAAGAGGTGGGTCTTCAGGTTCCTTTTGAAGGTTTCCATGGTAGGCAAGAGTCTGATGTGTTGGGGTAGAGAGTTCCAGAGTAGGGGGGATGCGCGAGAGAAATCTTGCATGCGATTGTGGGAAGAAGAGATAAGAGGGGAGTAGAGAAGAAGATCTTGAGAGGATAGGAGGTTGCATGTAGGTAAGTGCCGGGAGACTAGGTCACAGATGTATGGGGAGACAGGTTGTGGATGGCTTTGTATACCATGGTTAGGGTTTTGAACTGGAGTTTCTGGGCAATGGGGAGACAGTGACAGGATTGACAGAGAGGAGAGGCCGGGGAATAGCAGGGAGACAGGTGGTTTAGTTGGGCAGCAGAGTTTAGGATAGATTGGAGGCGTGCGAGAGTGATAGAAGGGAGGCCACAGAGCAAGAGGTTGCAGTAGTCGAGGCGGGAAATGATGAGGGCGTGCACTAGTGTTTTTGCAGATTCGTGGTTGAGGAATGTGCGGATCCGGGTGATATTTTTGAGTTGGAGTCAGCAGGAAGTGGAAAGGGCTTGGATATGTGTTTAAAGGAGAGGTTAGAGTCCAGGGTTACACCGAGGCAGCGGGCTTGCAGGACTGTGGAGAGTGGGCAGCCATTGACTTTGATGGATAGGTCAGTTGGGGGGGGTTGAGTGAGACGGCGGAAAGTTGCTGAATTCAGTTTTGTCCATGTTAAATTTTAGAAATCTGTCATAGAAGAAGGATGAGATAGCGGACAGACATTGTGGGATTTTGGTTAGTAGGGAGGAGATATCGGATCCAGAGAGGTAGATCTGTGTGTCATCAGCATAGAGGTGATACTGAAAGCCATGGGACTCTATGAGTTGTCCCAGGCCAAAGGTGTAGATTGTGAAGAGCAGGGGTCCTAGGACTGAACGTTGGGGGACACCGACAGATAGGGGGCGAGATGAGGAGGTGGTGTGTGAGTGGGAGACGCTGAATGTCCTGTCTGTTAAGTACGAGGAGATCCAAGATAGGGCCAAATCTTTAATGCCAAGAGAAGAGAGAGTCTGTAGTAAGAGGGAATGGTCCACTGTGTCAAAGGCAGATAACAGGTCCAGGAGGAGGGAAAAGTGATATGGGGCGATAGCTAGACAGAGAGGATGGATCAAGGGAGGGTTTTTTGAGAATGGGTGTGATCGAGGCATGTTTGAAGCATGAGGAGAAGACACCAGTTAGTGACAGGTTGAAAAGGTGGGTTAGGGTTGAGATGAAGACTGTAGTGAGGTTAGGGATGAGGTGGGACGGGATTGGATTAAGTTCGCAGGTGGTGAGGTGTGATTTGGAAAGTAAAGAGGAGAGGTGATCGTCCGTAATGGTGGAGAAGCTGGTTTTGGAGGAGGATGGTTGAGTAATTATGAGGAGGGGCTGTGGGGACTTTAGGCAAAAGCTTTGTCTAATGGTGTCAATCTTCTGCTTGAAGAATGAGGCAAAGTCTTCGGCTGAGATGAGAGGAGAGGGAGGAGGTGCTGGGGGACGGAGGAGAGAATTGAAAGTTTTGAATAGCTGTTTAGGGTTGTTAGACAGGGAGGATATGAGAGATGAGAAGTATGTTTTTTTTGCTGTAGTGAGTGTGGACTTGAAGGTAGTGAGGGACTGTTTGAATTCAATGAAGTGCTCGCTGGAATGGGACCTTTTCCATTTCCGCTCAGCAACCCTGGAGGCCCTTCGCAGTTCTTTAGTCAGGTTGGTGTGCCAGGATTGTTGGTTGAGTGGGCGAGCTGTGGTATGTGTGAGGGAGCGAAGAATTTAGAGCTACGGCTGTTGTGTTATATAAAGTGGCAGCAGCATCTGCATTGTGTAAGGAACTTATGTCTGTAAGAGGGAGAAGGGATTCAGAGAGTGAGTGTAGGTCAAGGTGTTTGAGATTTCTGCGAGGGTATGCAAGTTTGTGGGGTGGGGCTTGTGCACCTGGAGAGGAGAGGGAAGAGAATGTGAGTAGGTTGTGGTCAGAAAGAGGGAGAAGTGAGCTAGAGAGGTTAGATAGGGAACAGAGGCGGGTGAAGATGAGGTCAAGTGTGTGGCCATCTTTGTGAGTGAGGGCTGAAGACCATTGAGCAAGGCCAAAGAAGGAAATGAGGGATAGAAACTTGGAGACAGATGAGTGGAAAGTGTCAATGGGGATGTTGAAGTCACACATGATGATAGTGGGGATGTCAGCGGAAAGGAAATGAAGCAGCCAGGTAGTGAAGTCGTCAAAGAAGGTGGTTGCTGTTCCTGGACGGCTGTTCTTGGCACGCACCCAGTGAATGAAAAGCTGTAGTGGGTCAGACATTCAGAGGAGCAGATTCCTGGGGTTAGTGAGTAGAGCCCAATGTTCTAAGAGCCCTGAACACGCTGCAGCGGCCCTTTCAAACTGCTGAATTAAGGCCCTGTGTGCGAGTGCTGTCATGCTTGCACACAGCACAAGGGCCGCCACTGCAGTGCACACTGACAGGGGCCGCGCACACACTGACAGGGACCGCTGCTGCGTGCATGCTGACAGGGGCCGCAGCTGCGAGCACGCTGACAGGGGCCGCAGCTGCGAGCACGCTGACTAGGGACGCAGTTGCAGCCACACGCTGACAAGGGCTTTCCCGGCCCTTGTCACCATGTGCAAGCGAAAGAGTGCATGCACACAGGACCTTAATTCAGAAGTTTTAAAGGGCCAGCAGCCCACTTTGTAGGTCACAGCCGCCGGCCCACTGGGCATCTGCCCGCCTCTGCAACTTGCCAGTCCGGGCCTGCTGCTACCTATCTACACACACGAGGGAGAGACCAGTCAATCACCTCTAGCAGCACTGGAAAAAGCCATCTGGGTGTGGTGTCAGACTAGTCTCATCTTTTGTTATGGTCACCAGTTGACCTACCAACAGGTCATGTTTTAGGATTTCCTTAATATTGCACAGGTGATGGAATTATTACCTGGGCAATACTAAGAAAATCCTAAAAACATGACCTATTGGTGGCTGTGATGACCGGAGTTGGGGAACACTGTGTTAGAGTACATCTTCTCTAAAATGCCAGAGCCTTGCAGAGGAAAAATACTTGGCTGCATGACTGCTGTGATCTGGGCAGCATGAATCAGATGACAGGTTCCCAATAAATTAAAGGGGACCTTTTACCAAATGTTTCCTCTTGAAATGGACACACGATGTAATAGTGGCTGTATAGCAGAATAAATCTTTCATATATTCATATACTAAATACAATTACATGTAAAAGATTGCGCACCCCTGTTCAAAATGACTGTTGTTGTGAACAGTTAAGCAAGTTGAAGATGAAGTGATCTCTAAAAGGCCTGACGTTAAAGATGACACATTTGCTTTATTTTCTAGGCAAAAAATATATATTTATATATATATATTGCTATTTTTTACATTTTAAAAATTACAAAAAGGAAAATGGGCCAATGCAAAAGTTTGGGCACCCTGCATAGATAATACCTAGTAGCAACCCCTTTGAAAGTATCACAGCTTGTAAACACTTGTTGTAGCCAGCCAAGAGTCTTCCAATTCTTGTTTGAGGGATTTTCATCCATTCTTCCTTGGAAAATTCTTCCAGTTCTGTGAGATTCCTGGGTCGTCTTGCATGCACTGCTATTCTGAGGTCTAGCCACAGATTTTCAATGATGTTCAGATCAGGAGACTGTGTAGGCCATTGTAAAACCTTCAGCTTGCCCCTAGTCAGTCTATTGTAGATTTTGATGTGTGTTTAGGATCATCATCCATTTGTTGAGACCAGTCTCTTTTCAAATTCAGCTTTTTAAAGATCATTTAACCTCCAACTTACTTAACTGTTCACAATAACAATAATTTTGAACAGGGGTGCCAGACTTTTACATGCCACTGTATGTGTGTGGGTATATATATATATATATATATATATATATATATATATATATATATATATATACATATATACACAGGGTGGGCCATTTATATGGATGCACCTAAATAAAATGGGAATGGTTGGTGATATCAACTTCCTGTTTGTGGCACATTAGTATATGGGAGGGGGAAAACTTTTTCAGATGGGTGGTGACCATGGCGGCCATTTTGAAGTCAACCATTTTGGGTCCAACTTTATTTTTTACAATGAGAAGGGAGTCATATGACACATCAAACTTATGGAGAATTTCATAAGAAAAACAATGGTTTGCTTTGTTTTAACGGAACTTTATTCTTTCATGAGTTGCTATCAAGTTTCTCTTTATTTACAGCCATTGACATGTCGCAGTGGTTAATACATGAGGAGTGGATAGAAATTGTGTTGATGTCTGGTGACCGCAGTACCCGGGTCATTGCAGCAGATTTCAATGCAAGACACCCTCCAAGACCACCCATCTCCCATGCTACAGTTAGCAAACTGCTTACTCAATTTCGTAAAACAGGTTCAGTGTTGGATTTGCCAAAATGTGGACGCAAGAAAACTGTCACTAATGAAGAAACATCAATGGCTGTCCTAGCTTCATTCAGCAAGAGCCCACAGCGTAGCACTTGCCGCATGTCACTGGAGAGTGGCATCAGTCGAACATCCCTTTGGCGGATATTAGCTACTCACAAATAGCACCCTTACAAAATCCAGCTGCTGCAGCATCTCAACGAGGATGACCCAGATCGGCGAACTGAATTTGCAGAATGGGCAAAACAAAAATTGGAACAGGACCCTCAGTTTACACAGTACATTATGTTCAATGATGAAGCAAACTTTTTGTGAATGGTGAAGTTAACAAACAAAACCACCGCTATTCGTCTGACACTAACCCACAGTGGATAGATCCCTCCAAGACTGTTGGAACACAAAAATTGATGGTATGGTGTGATATATGGGGTACAAAGATAGTGGGGCCATTCCTCATCAATGGAAACCTCAATGCCACTGGATATCTGAAATTGCTACATGATGATGTGTTGCCCTCTTTATGCACTGAAGATGGCACGTTCCCTGAGTTTTTCCAACAAGATGGTGCACCACCACATTATGGGCGTCAGGTTCGAGCATTCCTACATGAACAGTTTTCTGCAAAGTGGATTGGTCGTCGTGGGCCAGTTGAATGGCCGCCAAGGTCTCCCAATCTGACCCCCTTAGACTTTTATCTTTGGGGTCATCTGAAGGCAATTGTCTATGCTGTGAAAATACGAGATGTGCCACATCTGAAACAATGGATACTGGAAGCCTCTGCTAGCATTTCTTCTGCGATGTTGCTATCAGTGTGTCAAGAGTGGGAGAAGAGGGTTGCATTGACAATCCAACATAATGGGCAGCACTTTGAACACATTTTATAAGTGGACATAAACTTGTAAATAACTCATGAAAGAATAAAGTTACATTAAAACCAAGCACACCATTGTTTTTCTTATGAAATTCTCAATGAGTTTGATGTGTCACATGACCCTTTTCCCATTGAAAAAAATAAAGTTGGATCCAAAATGGCCAACTTCAAAATGGCTGACATGGTCACCACCCATCTGGAAGTTTTCCCCCTCCCATATACTGATGTGCCACAAACAGGAAGTTGATATCACCAACCATTCCCATTTTATTTAGGTGTATTCATATAAATGGCCCACCCTGTATATATATATACATACATACATATATTAATTTTGCCTCTCTGTTGCAGAGATGTTAGCAATCAAAGCATTTGGCCAAATGGGCTTGATCAGAGAGATTTCATTGGTCAGAGTCTTCTTCCTTCTGATGGATGCTGACCAATCATAAGCAGGCAGCTGCGCACTGGGGAAAAAGAACTTGATAACCATAATTCAGATGTGCACGGAACGACCTGTGATAGACCAGTGCACATAGGCTGCCATTGTTCCCAGCAGTGCGAGTCCTTTTTATATAGGATTAGGTGCTGCTGAGAACGATGATCTCTGTGATCGGCAGCCTGTTCACACTGCATGATTATAGTGATACAAGCGTTCCTAGCAATGCTCAGTCATGATAATTGTGCAGTGTAAATGGACCTAAACTCAGCTCTGCAAGAGTTGCCCGGACTGGCCGCAGCTCTCCTGGCCCAAATTCCACAGCCTTGTAGACATATATGAGACCATATACAAAGAAAAGCAAATGGAGCAGAAAAATCCCCTAAAGCATTTCAAAATGGATTATAATAAAAAGTATTTAAATCTTTATTAGTACAATATTTCAGTTACAAAAATACAAAAAATGATAAATAGTATTATATGGCGAGTACACAAGAATAATGTGACACGTGCAAGTCAGGGCATAATAGTCAAAAAGGATGTGATATTAATGCATGGGTAATGAGGCTTGAAAAGAGGGGGATTATGATTAATAATAACTATCTAAAAGTAGCCATCCCCATAGAATAAACTGTGCCCCATACTGAGCAGTGGAAGAGCTAACATAAATTAGTCCCTGGAGTGTCATAAAAGACTAACACTGCTCAGAAAGTATGAAGTCCCATATTGGGGCCATCCTCACCCATGAGATGTCAAAGCCCGACTGTCCTGTCAAATTGCCCCGATGCACATTTCGCTTGGATTGCTTCTTCAAGGGACCTGTGTATCAATCTCATCTGCTCTTTATAAACCCCCTAGACTAACAATCCCCAAGTGTGTGTGAAAGCGCTTCTAATCGGCGCGTGCGGGAGGGATATCTGGCAACACCCACATCACCTCCGGCAGATATTAGGGCGCAGTACGTTCCAGGAAGAATACTTCCTGAGACGTCATATGGAACGCACGGTCCTGTACAGATGCTGGGAAGTGACGGGGATCAGAGGGACTCCACCTGCGCATGCACACCCGGCGCAATAACATTACAAGTGAGTATGACACAAAAATAAGGGAAATAGTAAGAAAACCCTCTTCAAAGTGCACTCCCATCCCTTATCTGAAAACCTAACACCTACGATATCTAAATATATCAATTCAATTATGAATAAATTGTTTGCAGAATAAATACAGCCATAGAATTATTTAGAACATAGATAATTATAAGCAAAACAATATCCAGTGATTTTTCATGCCGACATCCGGGATGATAATAGATTATGCTATCCAGCGTTCAAGGCTTATTTGCATTCAAGAGGAGGGGAGTCAGCACTCAAGCTTGGATGGAGGATGATATTACCGGGGAGAAAAGCACTACTGAAATAAACAACAAAAAACATACACAATTAATACACAAAAAGAAAGACAAAAATAAGAAGTACAAGGTTAAAAGTTGAAATTCCAGAGAGCATAATCACAAAGCATGTAAGTGAGTCATATCCCAAGAACGGATATCACAAAAGGGACTAATAGTATGCATGAGCATATCTGTGCAGGCACGTACCCACATAAGTACACATATACACCTGCAAATGCATATAAGGGTATACAAAATTGCGTACAGGTGTTACAAAAATGGAGAGAAGCTTAGCTTCTCATTCAATCTACTGGGAGTCGTTGTCCCCAACTTGACTATCCATCTACATTCCAGGCGTGCCAATACCCATTTGTGGTCACCCCCCCAGATGCCCATATGTAAGCGGTCAATGCCTCGAACTTTAAGGCCATCGGGGTCTGAACCATGACATAGTCTAAAATGTCAAGACATAGTCTTAAGAGATGAAACATCAGTTGCATTAATTGCAGAACATATGTCTGCAACGCGTTCCCTTACGCGTACATGCAATTCGCGTGATATCAGTCCTATATATATCATGTCACAAGGACACGTGGCATGATATACCACATGGTCCATGCTGCATGATATATAGTTGAGGATTTTATACTCCTGTTTACCATCAGCCGAGAGAAATGTGGTAGCCCTGACCACATTTCGACAGGCTAAGCATGAGCCACATGGAAAACATCCTCGCTTCAGTACGCCCATATTAAAGGGCAGAGATGACACTTTTGGGACATAGTGACTCCTCACTATTAGATCTTTAATGTTTCTGCTTCTTGCTGTTAATAATGGACGATCCGGTACAGATGCACCAATCGTTGGTTCTGTTTTTAGAATTGACCAGTGTTTTTGAACAATGCGACACATACCCTCCCACTGATTGTTGTACGTGGAAATGAATCTGACCACTGATTCCGATTTCTTATTTCTTCTATGAATACCCGAATCTGCCAGAAGTTGTATGTGGGTAGTATTCTTAGTCCGATTATAACTCCTTTTTATGCATCTATTGCTATAACCTCTTGCAATAAACCTGGACCGTAAATCATTGGCCTGATACTCAAACATTTCCTCAGTGGAACATATACGCCGCATTCTGAAAAACTGACCCACCGGAATGGCCCATATAGTGGATGGTGTGTGGGCCGACGTAGCATGGAGCAGAGCATTTACCGACGTCTCTGTACAGAAAACATCAGACGTAATTTTTTCATCAGTGTGCACCCTGATTTGGATATCCAAAAAGTCAATCTGACTCGCATCAACTTTGTAGGTCAATTTGATGTTGTAATGATTATCATTCAAGCTGGTCATGAAAGACCGCAGATCACTAGCACTGCCCTGCCATATGATGAACAAGTCATCAATATAGCGGTACCAGCCTGGGAAGCGGCGCTTGCACCACCCCCGAAAATCTCTCTCTCCATATAACCGAGAAAGAGATTTGCGTAGCATTCGCAGTGCCTCTTGTTTGAATGAAAAACCTGTCGTTAAAAATAAAATAGTTGTGAGTCAGAATGAACCGTAATAATTCCAAAATCAGGGTGCACAAAGACGTCTCCAAGTTGCTCATAGTCAGATACAATTCCACTGCCTCTAGGCCTTGTTGATGGCATATGCAAGTGCAGAGTGACTCCACTTCTGCTGTTACAAGCAACATATCAGGTTCCATTGAGAGACCAACAAGCCTTCTCAGGACGTCTGTAGTGTCTCTGACATAGGAGGACAGCGTCTTAACCAACGGGTGCAGGTAGTATTCAATAAATTTACAAATGGGATCGCATAGCCCTCCTATGCCAGAGACAATAGGATGCCCCGGTGGAACAGTAGAATTCTTATGGACCTTTGTCAGTAAATAAAATGCTGGAATAACAGGATGTTCAACCATCAGTCCGTCAAAAACCTTTTTTGGAATGATGCCTTGTATCAAGGCATCATCCAAAATAAGAAAAATTTCCCTAGAAAAAACAGGTTGGAGATTACTTGATAAGGATTTATAAGCCTCCTTGTCCCTTAATTGTCTAAAGGCCTCCCGCTCATAAATCTCCATTGACTAGACTACCACGTTGCCCCCCTTATCTGCAGCTTTAAAAACAACATCAGTAATTGATCTAAGATCATCCAATGGTTTTCTCTGTTTCCTTGTAAGATTATCTCTACTGCATTTTGATAACACTTTGAGATCCTCCGTAACCAATTTGCAGAAAATCTCAATCTGAGGACACAGAGCTAATGGGGGGAACGTGGTGGACATTGGAAAAATAGAGGAGGGATATGTACCTGTATGAGTGTGAGCATTGACCGCTTACATATGGGCATCCGGGGGAGTGACCATAAGAGGGCTTTGGCAAGCCTGGAATGCAAATGGATAGTCAAGTTGGGGACAATGACTCCCAGTGGATTGAATGAGAAGCTAAGCTTCTCTCCATTTTTGTAACACCTGTACGCAATTGTGTATACCCTTGTATGCATTTGCAGGTGTATAGATGCACATATGTGGGTACGTGCCTGCACAGATATGCTCAAGCATACTATTAGTCCCTTTTGTGATATCCGTTCTTGGGATATGACTCACTTACATGCTTTGTGATTATGCTCTCTGGAATTTCAACTTTTAACCTTGTACTTCTTATTTTTGTCTTTTGTATTAATTGTGTATGTTTTTTGTTTTTTATTTTAGTCGTGCTTTTCCCCCCGGTAATATCATCCACCATCCAAGCTTGAGTGCTGACTCCCCTCCTCTTAAATGCAAATAAGCCTTGAACGCTGGATAGCATAATCTATTATCATCCGGATGTCGGTATGAAAAATCATCGGATATTGTTTTGCTTATAATTATCTATGTTCTAAATAATTCTATGGCTGTATTTATTCTGCAAACAATTTATTCGTAATTGAATTGATATATTTAGATATTGTAAGTGTTAGGTTTTCAGATAAGGGATGGGAGTGCACTTTGAAAAGGGTTGTCTTACTATTCCCCTTATTTATGTGTCATACTCACTTGTAATGTTATTGCGCCGGGTGTGCATGCGCAGGTGGAGTCCCTCTGATCCCCGTCACTTCCCGGCATCTGTAAAGGACCGTGCGTTCCATATGACGTCTCAGGAAGTATTCTTCCTGGAACGTACTGTGCCCTAATATCTGTCGGAGGTGACGTGGGTGTTGCCAGATATCCCGCCCGCATGCGCCGATTAGAAGCGCTTTCACACACACCTGGGGATTATTAGTCTAGGGGGTTTATAAAGAGCAGATGAGATTGATACACAGGTCCCTTGAAGAAGCAATCCATGCGAAATGCGGATCGGGGCAATTTTACAGGACAGTCGGGCTTTGACATCTCATGGGTAAGGATGGCCCCAATATGGGACTTCATACTTTCTGAGCAGTGTTAGTCTTTTATGACACTCCAGGGACTAACTTATGTTAGCTATTCCACTGCTCAGTAAGGGGCACAGTTTATTCTATGGGGATGGCTACTTTTACATAGTTATTATTAATCATAATCCCCCGCTTCTCAAGCCTCATTACCCATGCATTAACATTACATCCTTTTTGAATATTATGCCCTGACTTGCACGTGTCACATTATTCTTGTGTACTCACCATATAATACTATTTAGCACTTTTTGTATTTTTGTAACTGATTTTAATATTGTACTAATAAAGATTTAAATATTTTTTATTATAATCCATTTTTAAATTTATTAGGGGATTTTTTTTGCTCCATTTGCTTTTCTTTGTATATGTTCTATTGGTATGTGAGCTATCCCCATGAGTAGTCTTCACCTAAATGGCGCCGGTTAATGTGTTAATATATGAGACTGTTTAGTTTGGGTCAGGATAAGTACGGTCAGTCCATACATCACAGTCTGTTTTCTTGGAGTGACACATGGATGTCTGAATTTGGCTTAAGGATTATTTTCTTATTTTTTTTAACCCCTTTAATAAATAATTGTGTCAATTGCCATTTCTTTAAGAAAATTATGCTACAAAACTGGCCTAGTAGCACTAATATATCTTCTGATATATATTTACAGAATAACATTGTGTACCTTATACACATATATTCCAGTCTCACACATACACCCCATGTACAATAAATAGAATAAGTTATATATTTTTGTACCCAATGATCATAAACAAAACATAAACATTATAAAACATCTACATACATTACACCTCATACACAAGCTATATGAAAAGACACAAACGTTATACCCATCATACACTAATCTCTCTATGTAAACTGTGTGACACTGTGGGACCTGCCTCCCCTGTCCGAAATCTCACGCAGGTTCTGTCATTCCCGGCGGCAGTGATTGAAACCCCTCTGAGAAGACGACTGGTGCACTGGCGGCCACAAATGCTGTTAGCTACTGAAGGCCCCCATGTCCATCATGTCGGCACTTCTTTAGATCTTCATAGGAGACTGTTAATTTGACGATAATGTGACTATACTAAAATATTACAGTGTTTCACACAAGTGATTGAGTGAATGCAGTTCCTAGATCTTTAAGGGAAAAAAATAATAGTTTAAATAAATATTTATTAAAAATAAGAAAAAAAAGACTAAATCAAACTCCTTCCACCAATCTGAAATGGTTCAGTTCTCCCCTAAAATAGAATAACAGTGATCCAAAATCCAAAACTTGTATGTGTCCCAAAATGATACCTCCTGCAGTCCCTCCCTGCAAAAGAATCAATCCCTCAGACAGCTCCATCACTGGGGAATAAAACAAGTTATGGGTCTCAGAAAACGGCAACACAAACCAATAAAAAAAAAGTAAAAAATTTCTAAAAACAGTAAAATATATAATAAACCAAACAAAAAATTTGGGGTTCCCATAATCTTATTGACCTGTAGAATCAATCAGGCCATTTTTATCGCACACTGTAAAAGAAAAACTAAAAAAAACATGGTGCAACTAAAATCTTTTTCTCATAATTTCACCCCACTTAGATATTTTCCCGATCTTCTGATAAATTTACACCTACAACTTGTCCAGAAAAAAGCAATGTAGGGGTATGAAAACGAAAAGTAAAGGTTATGGCTCTTGGAGGTAAGATAGCTGAGATATATGTCATCCAGATATAAATTGGGTGAAAAGAAATAGGAAAACCGATCATTTCATGATTTCAGCAGCCCAAGCTCTATCTATAAATCACATATGACAAACATTTTTTGGTATATTCTTTATTAAATAAAACAATTAAACCCGACATTCTTAGAGAAAATAAGAATCACACATTTATAATATTTGTTAACATTTTACTGAACATTAATAAAAAATGATAAGGACTTAAACAGTAATGAAATGCGAAGGGAAGGGAATGAGGAGCTCCTATTTAGCATATTATTATTGCATATGGTCAAAATAAAATGGTGCTGTTCTTGGTGAGATGCTGCGATCAATTTTGTCTCATATGTTTAATGGCAAATCATGGAAATTTCAAGAAATATTTGCATTTTTTTTATGTTTTTCACATTATACAGTATAATATAATATTTCTATTATTCTCCTCACCAACAAAAGTAATGAAAGTTAAGCTAGAGAACAGGTTTAGTGTGTGTGACTTTCCATATGTGCCATGGATACAGATATATACCGTATATATATACACACACAGTATATCTACCTGAGTATCCCTGGTCTTCATGAGGGTCTTTCTTCTGGATCTTGACCGGTGGCTGTATTTCTTCCAAGGCAGAATCCAGGTTTCTTTTCTTGGCTTGCCTCTTCTCCTTCACGTCCTCCTTCACATGATGACTCTGTGCATCGGTGGACTTCACGGAGCTTGAAAATATTCTTCTCCGCTTGCTTCTTTGAGTCTTGATAGAAGTCTTCTCCTCATCGTCCGATGAGTCCAAGATAATAACCTCCTCATTACTTCGTTGAGTCTTGATTGAAGTGTTCTCCTCATCGTCCGATGAGTTGAATATAAAAATAACCTCCTCATTACTTCGTTGAATCTTGATTGAAGTGTTGTCCTCATCGTCCGATGAGTCCAAGATAAAAATAACCTCCTCGTCCTCCATAAAATCGCTCTGCTCTGGTCTAGCAGACATCATCTCCTTCTCCATCGCCAGTCTCCAACTGCCACAATCACCTTCCAACTGCCGTCAGAATATGAATATTAGAATTACCCTGGCCACATGCATGGCACAGGTCATGTGACCAGTAACTGACCAATAGCATGTCACTGTATGTGCTATAGGTATATGCATTAGATTGAACATAATGATAGCTTCACTCTTTTTCTGGACATATAAAACTTTGCTCATTTCTACTTAGATACAAATAACAACTTTTTGCAATGTTATTTATATAATGGAAAGTTTGTTTTTTAATGATGAGAAGAATATTGCAGAAGCTTATTTTATAGATTACACAAAAGGAAAATCATTTTGTTTAGTGCATGATAAGAATAAAATCTGAATATACTTGAAAATAATACATGCAGTTTTTGGTGATCAGCCATAACCAGCAGACATGTTGTTCAAGGAAATGGTTCTATTAAAGAAGCACTCCTCCCATCAAAGTTTTTATCCTCTTAATATATTGCAGTCATCATATTATATAGCACTGTGTACTTAGAATTGCTCATTTTGCCTGTCTACCCAGCTAATTCTACTATTTTCTCTGCTCTGTGTAGAAACAGGAAGTCTCTTGTCCCTGCATTTATCATCCCCTGCAACTCCTGACACAGCTGCTCCCTCCTCCACCATGTCAGGGACTTTTGCAGGGACTTATGACTCATACAGGGAGAATTGACCTCCTGTTTATACATAGAGCTTAGAAGAAGTCAGCTAGTCAGTTTTTAATCACATCATAGACCTAATGGAAAAGAGAAGAATTAGCTGGGTGGAAAGACAAAAAGAGCAATTGTAAGTACACAGTGCTGTACAATATGATGATTGCAATATGTTAAGAGGATCAAAACTTTGATGGGAGGAGTGCGTCTTTAAATATTGCCTTGAACTGCTCATATACAGTAGAAAAATGGCAATTACCTTTACTATGGGCAGTTTCCAATGATGCATTTTTATTCCATTTAAAGAGGTGATGAACCAGGTGACAAGGAGTCAGGTTTTGCTCTTATTGTCTCCTCGCCGCTCTCCTCAGTAGTCCGTATTTTGTTCTTTGTAAATGTGTCACACACTTTCAGAGATTTGGGTCTTTTTATTTAGTGCTAATTCTTCTGGTCTCTACCGAGGGGGGTGTATCACAGGGTAATAATGCAGAGCAGCCTAAGGGTGCATGCTCACGGTCAGTAAATGCTGTGGATTGGACGCAGCGCACTTGTTGGAGGGAATGATAAATGCAGGGACAAGAGACTTCCTGCTTCTACATAGAGCAGAGAAAAGAGAAGAATTAGCTGTGTAGACAGGCAAAATGAGCAATTGTAAGTACACAGTGCTGTACAATATGATGATTGCAATATGTTAAGAGGATCAAAACTTTGATGGGAGGAGTGCTTCTTTAAATATTGCCTTGAACTGCTCATATACAGTAGAGAAATTTACTATGAGCAGTTTCTCATGATGCATTTTTATTCCATTTAAAGAGGTCATGAACCAGGTGACAAGGAGTCAGGTTTTGCTCTTATTGCATCCTCGCCGCTCCCCTGAGTAGTCCGTATTTTGTTCTTTGTAAATGTGTCACACACTTTCAGAGATTTGGGCCTTTTTATGTAGTGCTAATTCTTCTGGTCTCTACCAAGGGGGGTGTATCACAGGGTAATAATGCAGAGCAGCCTAAGGACACGGCCCCGGAGGATCAGGGATAGAAGATGGCTCAGTTATTCTCCTTTAGTTGCTATAGCTTGATAAAATGATATTGATATAAAATCATCCATTGGACGGACACATCTGCAGGTTCCTCTCAGCTCCGGCTTCCATCTCACAGGCAGACAGGGTTGTAATATTGTTACAATACAGCAGAGCTCAGAGAAGCAACAATGTGTCTGTGAGGAGACAGCTCTATTGTCCTGTGTTACTTCCATGTCTCACACAGGTAATGCCCCTTCATGTATAATATTCTCTGGAGGGAGATCCTCATACAGATCAGTGTCCGGCCCATAGTCCTGAACAGCTCATCTACATATCAGAAAAACGTGGATTTCTCTGGAATAAGACACTGGATTACAGATATCAAGGTGCCATGTTATCCAGCTTATGACCGACATACACATATAGACGGCTTAGGGGGGATGATCCTACTGACAGATTCCCTTTATCGCCTTCCTGATATGGCTATTTTCTGTTTTTGTTTTTTCCTCTTCTTCCAAAGGCCATAACTCTTTTATTTTTCCATCGATATAGCCATAAGAGGGCTTGTTTTTTGCTGGACGAGTTGTACTTTTGAACGACTCCATCAATCTTATAATGTAATATAACAGTAAGCAGGAAAAAAATTCCAGGTCCGGCAAATCTGCGAAAAAAAGTTAAATTCCACAATTATTTTTTTGGTTTTTATTTACCATGTTCACTATACAGTAAAAATGACCTGACAATATGATTCTCCAGGTCACTACAGTAACAAAGATACCAAACATGTAGTGTCTTTTTTTAAGTGGCAAAAATAAATTTGCAAATTTGTAAAAAAAAAAAAGTTTGCTTGTGTCGCCATGTTCCGAGAACCGAAGCATTTTCTATTTTTGTCTTTTGGGAGAGATATGATGTTCTGATTGCAGTCTTGTGACATAAAAAAAAAGGCATTCTGATGTTTAGATTTTTTTCTCATTACGTTTACCAATCAAATTAATTAATGTAATATTTTTATAGATTAGACTTTTATGTTTGTAGGGATAACAAATATGTTCATTTTTTATTTTTATTCCTTTATTTTCAATGGGAATAAAGGGGGGTGAATTGAAAATTTATGTTTTTACTTTTTTCATATTTTTAAAAACGTTTTTCTTTTTCACTTTCTACTGTATTTATTAGCCCTCTTAGGGGACTTGAACCTGCAATCATCTAATCGTTTGTGCAATATATAGCAAAACTACAGTATTGCTTTGTGTAGTGAAAATCACAGACCCCTATGAACGCCAGGCACGGACTTTCACAGGAGAACTGTCAGCAGACCCCGCACGGTCATAGAATGGTGCACCCCCCCTGAGGGCGAGCAGTAAATGCTGCTGTCAGAGATTGACAGTGGCATTTAACAGGTTAACAGCTCTGCTCCACCCTTGGCTTTTAGAGGCAGATAATGACTGATCATCACAGCCATCATCTGCTCGCAAGCCGATCCTGCATCTTTCCCGGAAGATGATGGCTGCGATAATCAGCCATTATCTGTCTCTAACAGCCAAGGTCAGGTAGCCAACATATGACGTATCTGTAAAGCACATGTTGGTAAGGGGTTAAAGTAAGACTTTATAGGCATCATGTACACTGCTCAAAAAATAAAGGGAACACTTAAACAACAGAATATAACTCCAAGTAAATTAAACTTCTGTGAATTCAAACTGTCCACTTAGGAAGCAACACTGATTGACAATCAATTTCACATGCTGTTGTGCAAATGGAATAGACAATAGATGGAAATTATTGGCAATTATCAAGTCACACTCAAAGGAGTGGTTCTGCAGGTGGGGACCACAGACCACATCTCAGTACCAATGCTTTCTGGCTGATGTTTTGGTCACTTTTGAATGTTGGTTGTGCTTTCACACTTGTGGTAGCATGAGATGGACTCTACAACCCACAGAAGTTGCTCAGGTACTGCAGCTCATCTAGGATGGCACATCAATGTGAGCTGTGGCAAGAAGGTTTGCTGTGTCTGTCAGTGTAGTGTCCAGAGGCTGGAGGCGCTACCAGGAGACAGGCCAGTACACCAGGAGACATGGAGGGGGCCATAGGAGGCCAAAAACCCAACAGCAGGACCACTACCTCTGCCTTTGTGCAAGGAGGAACAGGAGGAGCACTGCCAGAGCCCTGCAAAATGACCTCCAGCAGGCCACAAATGTGCATGTGTCTGTGCAAATGGTTAGAAACCGACTCCATGAGGGTGGTATGAGGGCCCGACGTCCACAGATGAGGGTTGTGCTCACAGCCCAACACCGTGCAAGACAATTGGCATTTGCCACAAAACACCAGGATTGGCAAAGTCGCCACTGGCGCCCTGTGCTCTTCACAGATGAAAGCAGGTTCACACTGAGCACATGTGACAGACTTGACAGAGTCTGGAGACGCCGTGGAGAGCGATCTGCTGCCTGCAACATCCTTCAGCATGACTGGTTTGGCAGTGGGTCAATAATGATGTGGGCTGGCATTTCTTTGGAGGGCTGCACAGCACTCCATATGCTCGCCAGAGGTAGCCTGACTGCCATTAGGCACCGAGATGAGATCCTCAGAACCCTTGTAAGACCATATGCTGGTGCGGTTGGCCCTGGCTTCCTTCTAATGCAGGACAATGCCAGACCTCATGTGGCTGGAGTGTGTCAGCAGTTCCTCCAAGATGAAGGCATTGAAGCTATGGACTGGCCCGCCCGTTCCCCAGACCTGAATCCGATTGAGCACATCTGGGACATCATGTCTCGCTCCATCCACCAACGTCACGTTGCACCACAAACTGTCCAGGAGTTGGCGGATGCTTTAGTCCAGGTCTGGGAGGAGATCCCACAGGAGACCATCCTTAACCTCATCAGGAGAATGCCCAGGCGTTGTAGGGAGGTCATACAGGCACGTGGAGGCCACACACAATACTGAGCCTCATTTTGATTTGTTTTAAGGACATTACATCAAAGTTGGATCAGCCTATAGTGTGTTTTTCCACTTTAATTTTGGGGGTGACTCCAAATCCAGGCCTCCATTGGTTAATAAATTTGATTTCCATTGATGATTTTTGTGTGATTTTGTTGTCAGCACATTCAACTTTGTACAGAACAAAGTATTCAATGAGAATATTTCATTCATTCAGATCTAGGATGTGTTATTTGAGTATTCCCTTTATTGTTTTGAGCACTGTATTTTTATGTCTATTTACTAGTGTTGCTACTCGGGATGTTCGGCGAGCACCGAGCATTTCCGGGTTCCTCGGGCGGGAGCTCGGGTCTCGCCCTGCATGTTTGGCGCTCTTTACAGAGCCAATGAACATGCAGGGATTGCCAGCCAGTCACTGTAATGCTGCAGCCATGTTGGTTGTGGGCATTACAGTGATTGGCTCGCCGCACAGCGTCACCTCGAGTATTTAAAACGGGGCGCCACCATCTTGGACACAGTCGCTCCGGATTAGACAGTGTAGGGACAGCGCTGCTGATTTAGGGAGAGATATAAACTGCGAAATAGTTAGTGTAGGGTCTGTAAAGGCTGCCAGAACAAACAAACAGTCCTTTTCAGGACTAATATCCATCCCAGATACCAGGCAGGCAGGCTGTATAGGAGACACAGTGGTTATACCAGCAAACGCTGCATTACAGTCCTGTGTGCTCCTGTTGCTGAAATTGCTGGACTTAGCACCAGGTGTCGGGGGCCAGGAAAAATCCTTTTTTTTCCATCTCAATCCTCCTTTTTTTTCCCTCCTTCACACTGTACAAATACCCGTCTTATTAACCTTTTGGTGTGTCCCCCCCCCCCCCAAAAAAAAAAAGCGTGTCTCTGATTTTTCAGACACAAATATAACTGTTGAAAATAGTCTGGTGTAGGCTAGAGAAACAGAAGTGTTGTTTTGCACTTCCATGGTTCAAACCTCTGTATTATCCATTTTGGGCCATTTGTATCTAAAAAAAAAAAAACAGTTTGAGTGTGTCGCTCACTGTTCAGCCGCAAATATCTCTATTTAAAAAAGTGTGGTATACCCCAGTAAACAATAACTGTGGTTTTGCCATCCCACGGTAAAAAATCTCTATTATTCAGCTTTTGGTAGTTTTTTCCGTAAAGAAAAACAGTAGTGTCTCCTGACTGTTGTGACACAAAAATATATCTGTTGAAAATAGTCTTGTGTAGGCCCGACATCCCAGTGTGGTTTCGCAGTTCCATGGGTCAAATCGCTGTACTATCCAGTTTTGGGCCTTTGGTATCTAAAAAAAAAGCAGTTTGAGTGTGTCGCTCACTGTTCAGCCGCAAATATCTCTATTTAAAAAAGTGTGGTATACCCCAGTAAACAATAACTGTGGTTTTCCTCTTCCACAGTTCTAATCTACTCTTTATTACCCTTTTTCCATTGATAGTGCAAGTGTAAGCTATTTTACTTCATTTACAATGGGCAAGGCGCGTGGCAAGGGACGTGGAAGTGGACATTCTGGTGATGGTTCGTGCAGAGGACGGGGCCGTGGCCAAGGTGAAAATGTGCCACAACCAACTTCTTGACCGAATTACTAGGGAAGCACAGAACAACACCAGTATTGAGAACTGATCAGTGTGAACAGGTTATTAATTGGATAGCAGACAATACTTCCTGTTACCTGGGCACCACCACCTCCCGTCTGTCTTCCACACGGTCAACTCTTAGTAGCCGTGAGTCTCGACCGCATACTCCTTCTCACCCTGATGCTCCTTCCTCCCACCATGCCGAGTGTCGTCAGACAGCAAGTGATCCCACACTTGGACACTGGTCCATTTCCATATTTGGGCCCCTCGCCTGATACGCTTGAAGTGGTGGAAGAGGAGATCCCATGTTGCGATGCCCAAATATTTGAACAGCCACGGCCACAGGAAGTCGACGTTGGCAATCTGTCACAAGAGGTGGACGATGACGAGACACAATTGCCAGGAAGTGAGGAGGAGGATCGTGGTGCGCAAGTGGAAGAGGAGGAAGTGGTGGATGATCTAGTAACTGACCCAACGTGGAAGGAGGACATGCAGAGTGAGGCCAGCAGCACACAGGGGGAGGGAGGCAGAGTACCCCAACAGGCAGGAAGAAGCAGTGTGGTGGCCGCAGACAGAAGGCAGGCAACCGTTCCCCGTAACACCAACACGAGGGACGTTGCCAGTACAAGCGGTAAGTCTTCCAGAGTCTGGAATTTTTTTAAAGACTCTGCTGATAACCCAAAAAAGGCCATATGTTCCACCTGCCATGCCAGCATCAGCAGGGGTGACAAAACTACCAGCCTGACCACCACCAGCATGATCAGGCACATGGCAGCAAAGCACCCGACTTTGTGGGGCGAAACCCAGGGTCCACGACCAGTGTCAGCGGGCGTCACCACTGCTTCTTCCACTGTTGTGCGTGCAATAGAACCCCCTGTTCTGTGTGCAAGGCAATCCCCTGTCCATACTGCATGTAAAGATGCCCCCTCCTCTCAGTCTTCACTTGTTATGGCAGTTTCTCAAGAAACAGCATCAACGTCCACGTCCACGTCCCACCGCAGCGTTCAATTGTCCATATCCCAGACCTTTGAACGAAAGCGGAAATTCGCAGCTAACGCCCCACAGGCCACAGTCCTAAATTCGCACATTTCATGACTGCTTGCATTGGAAATGCTGCCTTTTAGGCTGGTGGAGACGGAATCCTTCCGCAATCTTATGGCGGTGGCCGTCCCTCGGTACTTGGTCCCCAGCCGACACTATTTTGCCCGGTGTGCCATCCCGCACTACACAAGCACGTGTCCCAAAGCATCTGCCGTGCCCTCAACAACGCAGTTACTGGGAGAGTCCACCTGACAACGGACACGTGGACAAGTGCTTGTGGCCAGGGACGGTACATCTCTCTGACGGCACACTGGGTAAACATAGTGGAAGCCGGGACCCAGTCGGACCTTGGGACGGAACACATCCTCCCCACACCGAGGATTGCGGGCCCTATGTCAGTCAGAGTTGCCCCCACAGTGTACAGCTCCTGCGCATCCTCCTCCTTCTCCTCATGTTCAGCCTCCATCTCAGATATCACCACATCAGTTACAAGCTGGAAGCATTGCAGTACTGCCTCCGCCAAGCGGCAACAGGCTGTGCTGAAACTCATAAGCTTAGGTGATAAACCTCACACTGCTTGTGAGTTGTGGACAGCTGTGAAAGAGCAGGCAGATCTGTGGCTGAGACCGCTGAACCTACATCCCGGCATGGTCATGTGTGACAATGGCCGTAACCTGGTGGCGGCTCTGAGGCGAGGTGAGATCACACACGTACCATGCCTGGCTCATGTGCTTAACCTCGTGGTTCAGCGGTTTCTTAAATCGTACCCCGAGTTGCCAGATCTGCTCGTGAAAGTACGCCGCCTGTCAGCTCATTTTCGCAAATCGGCTACAGCTTCCGCCGCCCTTGCTGTGTTGCAACAACGTTTGCAGCTTCCGGCACACCGACTGGTGTGTGATGTCCCCACACGTTGGAACTCTACCCTCCACATGTTGCAAAGGATTTGTGAGCAGAAGAGAGCAGTTGTGGAGTACCAGCTGCAACAAGGCCGTCGATATTCAGGTCAGACTCCACACATAAGACCTCAGGAGCGGATTTGGATGTCTGACATATGTACCATCCTGACAAACTTTGAGGAGGCCACCAAGATGGTGAGTGGCGATGACGCCATCAATAGTGTCAGCATCCCACTTGTCTGTCTTTTGCAATGCTCTCTGCAGAGAATTAAAGAGGAGGCATTGCAGCCAGAGTATGATGAGATGGATCAAGAAGCCGTAGCGGGCGATTACACACAGCCCAGCCTCATCTGATCTCGGTGCATTGGGGGACAATGAGGGAGAGGAGGAGGAGGAGGAGGAAGAACAGGAGCTGCTATCATGCGTTGTAGACGGTAGTACCTGTACAAGTGTCATACCGTCGGTTCAGCGTGGGTGGCCTGAGGACAGGGGGGAGGAGGAAGAGGAGGAGGAGAGCATGGTCAGTCGTCATCTTGGTGAGGACACGGAAATCTTGCCCATTACCAGTCTGGCACGCATGGCTGACTTTATGTTATGCTGCCTTAACCGTGACCCTCGCGTTGTCAAAATGTTGGGTGACAGTCATTACTGGTTGGTGACACTTGTAGACCCCCGCTACAAGGAGAACTTTCACTCTCTTATTCCTGAGGTGGAGAGGTCTACAAAAATGGGGCAATACCAGAAGGCCCTTGCTGCAGAACTCTTAAAAAAATTCCCATCTGAAGACGCTAGTGGCAGAGGTCACAGTTCGTTGCCCAACCAAGGCGTACTGGTGAGAGAGATGCAACTCCAATCCAGCAGAGGCAGGGGAACACTGTCAACGTTCTGGGACAGTTTTCTGACACCCGCCCAGCTTACAGGCCCTGAGGCGCGGGGTACTCTCACAAGCAGTGGAAAGTTTCAAAAGATGGTGAGGGAGTACCTTGCCGATCGTACCAGCGTCCTCCTTGATTCCTCTGTGCCTTTTAATTATTGGGTATCCAAGCTGGACACTTGGAATGAACTCGCTCTGTAGGCCTTGGAGGTCCTGGCCTGCCCTGCCGCTAGCGTGTTATCGGAGCGTGTTTTTAGTGCCGCTGGGGGAATTATAACTGATAAGCGCACTCGCCTGTCAACTGACAATGCTGACAAGCTGACCCTTATCAAAATGAACAAGGGCTGGATTGGGCCAGTCTTCTCATCACCACCAAATGACAGCAGAGTAACATAAAGTCAAATCCACTGTGTTATTTCGGGAGGTGTATTCACATGCACCGCTTCACACCCACACATGGGTATACGCTTCCTCGTTTCGGCTGTTTAATCTTCTTCTCCTTATCCTCAGCCTCCACCACCACTATACCACCAGGGTGCCAGCATTGCAAGTTCCTCCATCCTTATTTTTGGCAGCTTTTGCTTGCAAGGCATAAGCAAATACTATGGGACACCCACTCCCCAATAATGGGACTTATGTTTGTAATATGCTGTACTGCATGGCTCTTGTAAGGGGCATTGCAAGTTGCTCCGTCCTAATTTTTGGCAGCTTTTGCTTGGAAAGCATAAGCAAATACCATGGGACACCCACTCCCCAATAATGGGACCTATGTTTGTAATATGCTGTACTGCATGGCTCTTGTAAGGGGCATTGCAAGTTGCTCCGTCCTAATTTTTGGCAGCTTTTGGTGGGAAAGCATAAGCAAATACTATGGGACACCCACTCCCCAATAATGGGACTTATGTTTGTAATATGCTGTACTGCATGGCTCTTGTAAGGGGCATTGCAAGTTGCTCCGTCCCAATTTTTGGCAGCTTTTGCTTGGAAAGCATAAGCAAATACCATGGGACACCCACTCCCCAATAATGGCACTTATGTTTGTAATATGCTGTACTGCATGGCTCTTGTAAGGGGCATTGCAAGTTGCTCCGTCCTAATTTTTGGCAGCTTTTGCTGGGAAAGCATAAGCAAATACTATGGGACACCCACTCCCCAATAATGGGACTTATGTTTGTAATATGCTGTACTGCATGGCTCTTGTAAGGGGCATTGCAAGTTGCTCCGTCCTAATTTTTGGCAGCTTTTGCTGGGAAAGCATAAGCAAATACTATGGGACACCCACTCCCCAATAATGGGACTTATGTTTGCAATATGCTGTACTGCATGGCTCTTGTAAGGGACATTGCAAGTTGCTCCGTCCTAATTTTTGGCAGCTTTTGCTGGGAAAGCATAAGCAAATACTATGGGACACCCACTCCCCAATAATGGGACTTATGTTTGTAATATGCTGTACTGCATGGCTCTTGTAAGGGGCATTGCAAGTTGCTCCGTCCTAATTTTTGGCAACTTTTGCTTGGAAAGCATAAGCAAATACCATGGGACACCCACTCCCCAATAATGGGACTTATGTTTGTAATATGCTGTACTGCATGTGACGCGCCCCCTGGGCCATGTGTACACGTGTGTGGGATACCCGGTGCCGGGTCTCTGGGGACTGTAGTCTCCGTGGCGGTGACCCGGTCCCGTGGCTCAGGCTGGTCAAACCAGTGGCAGTCTTTCTTAGGTTTTGAGGTTAATTGTCCGACTGCGCCACCCGTGGATTGCGGTCAGGGAGTACCACCGCTGTGAGGCAGACCGCTGAGGCTGGTGTTGTGTGCGCAGCATAGAATGGGATAACTCCCCTCGGGAGGAGTATAGCCTCAGGGCAGTGAGTGTGGATGATGGGGGTGATGGTGCACGAGCGCAGCAGGAATGACTCAGAGTCTTTGCAGTGCAGTTCAGGGTCTTTACTGATGATTATAAGGTAGACCCTCCCGGGAGTACTGGCTAGCATAAAAGGACTGGTCAGTCTGTGAGCAAGCAGGAGTTCCCCTGGCCAGGTGGAGTTGTACGCCTCCCCGTCTGTCTGCACTCTTCCTGGCTACCTTGCTGTAAGCGGGTAGAAGTAGCCCACGTCCCTGAGTGTACCGTGTAGTGCTCACCCGTATGGCTGGTGACTTGGGGCCTTCTGTTAGCCTCCACTCCACGACGGTGGTGCTGGTCCCTTGCTTATGACTGAGCCTCCGGGCTTCTATGGCCAGAGGACCTGAAATCCCCTGCCGGCTGGTTTCTGCTGCTGGATATATAAGTCCTCACAGCTTCTGACTCCTGTGTCCGGTTCCTATTGTCTTCCGCCAGGGCGAGCTCTGCTCAGCTTCCAGCCCCTGGTCTTTAGCTCCTAGCTCCTACAGAGCTCCTTGCTGTTACTTTCCCTTGCTCTCACTCTGACTCTGACTGTTCTCTGACTCACTCAACCCCGCCCCAGATCCAGTTTATAAGGGCAGAATTCTCCCCTCCCAGGATTGGGGCAGGAGGATGTTGCATGTTTAAGGGATCCTGACCAGGAAACCTCCCACTTGCTCTCCGACGTAATATCTCTATTACTGTGGTGACCAGACCCCTGGGGTGCCACACATGGCTCTTGTAAGGGGCATTGCAGTTCCTCATAATTTTTGGAAAGCCTTCCATTCACTGCTTAGGCCAACAGTGCACGGGAGACCCAGTTGCTATAAATGGAAAAAAAGGTTTAGTTAACGCCCTCTGACCTCCATGTCATTTCCAAGGGGCATTGGAGTGGTTTGAAATTTTTGGTAGGCATTGCACTCACTGTATGCCCTATAACTGTGTAGCCAAACCGCTCCTTTTGTTACAGAAACATATCCTACAAGACATATCTGGTTAACTGGCCTTAAATTGATGTGAATGGTCCCTGTTCCTCCTGCTCTTTCTCCTTTGCCACTACCTCATCCATCATTTATCACCTGAAGCTTTGTTTTAACGGGAGTCATAGAACTTGGATAGTAGCAGGAAAACATCCAGCAATCCTCGGAGGAGGTAGGATATGCGCCAAAACGCTGACCACCTCAGGCCTAGCCGCTACTACATACATGCGCTTGCATTACAACAAAACAAAGCAGATGCTAACTTCTATCATCCTCATCATGCTCCTCACCTTGGCACTCTCAACTCCCCTGATGGAGAAGCCAGGGCCCACCGGAGGAGTCTGATAGTCCGGTGGGCTCGGCCAATGCTGCCCTAAAGCAGGCCAGGCTAAGAAAAGTGTGGGAAAGGTTACCAGGACAAATAGGGGTGGCTGGGGACCGAGTATGGACACCCGGCCACCCCCTGGAGGCTGGGGAGCAAGCGGGGACACCCGGCCACCAGGCGGCTGGGGACTGAGTATGGATACCAGGCCGCCGACACAGCCATGGCGTGGTGGCCAGATTCTGCCTCCACATGCCTAAAAGGCCCAATTTAAAGTGCAAGCAAGCAGTATGGTATTGCAGCCTGGGGGTGGGTGGGTGGCAGGCTGCATACTTGAGCTTGTATTGTAAGGAATGGGGGAGGTACAATTGAACACTGCCCTGGGACTAGAACTTGCATGGGGATAGTTGCAAGTCTGCATCTTCTGATGCGGTAAGGATCACTTATGATGGGCACACTTTTAGACAGTGACCTGTGAGTCAGAGATGCTTCCAGGGGTCTTCCTCATGCTGTTCCCTTGTCTTTTCAGCACTTTATGCATGTGTCACACAGCACATGGCCAGATAAGGTTGTAAAATGTTAAAATGACATTTCACGGTGAATGCATTTGTCATAGTTGAAAGCAATACAAAAGTGCAAAAACGCATAAAAAATGCTACTTGTGAACATTGCCGAAGGTGTGGAGGAGTACTTTTGTTTTTGGTCATTTATTTTAACTTATACACAAGTCTTTTCCCTGGAAAGGATGTTCCTTAACATATTTCACAGGAAAAAAGTTTCACTTTCGTTTTTGAACGTTTTATTGTGAGCCCGTAAAAGTGGCTTAATACCTCTGACCACGTTGTTGACAGCAGTGACCTGGGGGTCAGAAATGCTTCCTGGGGCGATCCCCATGCTGTCCCCATGTCATTTGAGCACTGTCACTATCGTTTTGGGCACTTGTTAGGCTTTTAAAAGACTGCCGGGGGTGCCACCGCAAAAATGCTCGAGTCTCCCATAGACTAACATTGGGCTCGTTGCTCGGGTCGAGCACCCGAGTATCACGGCGAGCTCGGCCCGAGCTTCGAGCACCCGAGCATTTTAGTGCTCGCTCAACACTAGTGCTGATGAAAAAAAAAGAAAAAAAGTCCAGCCTCCTCCACCCATTAATAGCTGGCTATCACTCACCTATTTATTCCTCTCTTACCAAACACAGCACTGGGTGTTAGTGCTGTCATGGATGAGATGAAATGTAATCACCGGCATAAGAAATTTGAAGTCGCTGACACATGTCTATAATTGAGATATAGCCCCTTTATAAAGTATGATGGCCCATAAGCACCTAAACGCAGTATGATGACCCATAGCTCCTGTTGTAATTTGCTCACTCAGATCCACACGGAGGTAGACACAGGGACGCTGTTTCTTTAAATTTCTCAATGGTTTATTAAGACACAGCATATACTACTGTAAGGTTCATCAAAACAAACACAGCCTTTCTGTCTTAATGGGTAAACAAAAAGAAAATGTATAGCACAGTCCATAAGTTGGCGGGGATCCACCCGCTCCGGGTTAGCAAAAACCACACTGTTCAGTATAACAAAGAAGACCAAGAGCTCATCTCTGGAGTTAGCTTCTGCAGACACCTGAACAACTAATGCCTCAGCAGGCCATCTGTTTAAACCCCAGGCCACACCCTGGTGAATGACCTCCCACACGCTCTATGGTCGTTCACAAAAACCCAACCCTTTTAAAATGGCTGCTTAACCCCTTGCACCAGTTAGTGTGCTGGAGCAAAACTTCTGGGTTTCAAATCACTTAAGCCAATAGCCTCAGTGAAACATACCTCACCTCCAGCACTTTGCCAGTGACTTTGTCACACCCCTCTATAGAGTATGATGGCCCATAGTCCGCTATTCACAGTATGATGCCCAGATAGCCCCTATACACAGTAAAATTTCCCCATATCTGTCTATACACATTATAATGCCTCTATAGCCCCCATACACAGTATGATGTCTCATATACCCTCTTTTCACAGTTTTATAACCTATAGCAGTGATGACGAACCTTTTAGAGACCTTGTGCCCAAATTGCAATCCAAAACCCACTTATTTATCGAAAAGTGCCAACACGGCAATTTAACCTGAATACTTTGATTTTAGTTTAGAAAAACAACTCCTACATTAGCACGCTATAGAGTCTATAGCTAAGAGCTTGTAAGCACTGCACTCCAAGCCTAAGATACTAGCCACCGATTGCAGTGGAGGTCTGTTCTTGAGAATGGAGAGGATTTTTAATCAAAAGTAAAATTGCAAAGTTATTTGTTTTTACAACCTCTTTGCAACTGTATTTCTTTATCATGATGAGAATAACCCTTTAAGCCAGGAATGTCAAACACAAATACACAGAGGCAAAGTTAAAAGCTTGGATAAAGTCACGGGCCAACCTTGTTATTCTTTAAAAAATGTCTACGATTGAGGAAGTTTTTCCTTATCAATTAAAACGATTAACTTTTGGAATTATAGTGGAATAATATAATATGTTATGTAGCAGCAGTAGAAAGCATAAGGCCTAATTTAAATATGTAATAACAAAGGATTAATGGGCAGCACAGCGGCTCAGTAATTAGCACTGCAGTCTTGCAGCGCTGGGGTCCTGGATTCAAATCCCACCAAGGACAAGATCTGCAAGGAGTTTGAATGTTTTCCCCGTATTTACGAGGGTTTCCTCTGGGTTCTCTGGTTTCCTCCCACATTCCAAAGACATACTGATAGGGAACTTAGATTGTGAGCTCCAATGCGGACAGTGCCGATAATGTCTGTAAAGTGCTATGGAATTAATGGCGCTATATAAGTGAGTAAAATAAATAAAAATAAATAAATAAAAAACCTTGAATAAAACAGAATATAGTATGATGTAAACAAAAGTGCCCCCAAACACAATATGACACCCCCACCGTGAATTCCTCCACACGCACAGTATGATGACCCTACTGTACCCCTCTCCCTCAATTCCCCCAGCAAAGAATGGTGACACCATCATAGCATGATACTTTAAATGTAATCCCCACACAGCCCTAAATACAGTATAAGGGTATGTGAGCACAATCAGGATTTGATGCAGAAATTTCCTGAGCGTTTCTGCATCTCCTCGGCAGGAAAAACGCTGGGCGTTTTTGATGCGTTTTTGACTTGTTTTTTGGTGCGATTTTTGAAGCGTTTTTGTACATCAATGAATGCTTTTTGGAGCTAAATAAAGTTATTGGTTAATTTAAATGATTAAAGAATGTGTCTGTTGTATTTTAAATAAAGTGCTTGCTCTGTGTATGTCTGTATATTTAACTCTTTACTTTACTTTAATTAGTTTTGGTCATGAAAATGTCTGATTGATACCTTGTCATAACCAAACAAAAGAGCTGGGTGTCAGCTAGTCCCTTTCACCCAATCTTCATTAGCATTTCTATTCATGTAATTTATGCGGCTGCTGTGAACTGGTATATTTAGCCTGGGGAGGTGCCATTTGCAAACATGGTCCCTGGCCATTAAATAACAGCTCACGGCTGGCTCGTTAGCCGCTATGCCCCCTGATAAGCTCTCAGCAGCGCTTTGGATGCAGAGCATTTTTCGTCCAAAATGCGGTGTTTTGTTGTCGGTACATGTGAATCCACCACATATAATGACACTTCAATCGGTCAAAATCTGCAGCGGAGACTAGCGTGTCAGCTACAGAAATTTACATGCTGTGGGTGAGTTTGGGTACATGGCCACGATCAGGAGCTGCTGCAGGTTTGACGCTGCATGTTTATACGATGTCAAACCCTCAGCGTCCAGATGTTACAGCATAGTGGATGGGATCTCTAGAAATACCATGTCCATTATGCGTGCATCTGAGGCTGCGGATCTCCCGTGGACATGCAGCGCGTCTTTCAGGGCGGCAGCATGTCAAATTCTCTTGTGGAGTCACCAGTCTCCGCAACAGAAATTTGACCACTAGAATGTATAGAATGTGGAAAATACGCATGGTTCAGTGAACACATGTGTATTTACCTGCGTTCAATAGAATGCAACATTTTGTACGCTGCAAAAAATATGTGTCCAAAGCGCTGCTATGTCCGGATCATGGGCACAGAGCCTAAAATGTAAAAAAAAATGGAGTGGGCTCCCACATCATTTTTATAACCAGCGGAGGGAAAGCCAACCTCTGGGGGCTGATATTAGTAGCTGAGGAAGGGGCCATTAGCCAACAATGTTTCCCTGGCTATTAATATCAGCCCACAGCTGTTTGTTTAGCCTTTACTGGCTAAATTACAGGGGGCCCCATAAAAAATTGACGTGGGGTCCCCCTATAAAATCTAACCAGGCTAAACTAGACAGCTGCGGGCTGATATTAATAGCCAGGGAAGGGGCCATGGATACTAGCCCCCTCCGCGGCTATTAATATCACCCCTCAGGAGTCCCAAAAATGGCGCAGCCATAAGATGCGCCAAATATTGTGGTTAGCCTCCGCTCTTCCCACTGCCCTGTAGAGGTGGAGAGTGGGGTAATGGGGTTGGGGTTCACCTCAGCCTTGAATTGGCGGCTGACGAGAAGCCAAAGTTAGTAATGGAGGGTGTCTATAAGACGCCCCCATTAATAACCGCGTAGTAAAATGGTTGCCTCTTTTTCACTAAAAGACACGGCCAGAATACAATTTTTTTTAATTATTTTATTACACTCTGTCCGCGAAGTCATCGATCTTCTGAAAAAAAACGTAAAATAACAAACAACCTTATCCCTCACCTGGCCGCCGTCAACAACGTAGTCCACGTACCGCCAACGATTGTCCCACGACGATCCGGGTCACTTCTACACCAGTGACATCAGCCATCACTGATGTCACTGCTATAGAAGACAGCACTGTATAATGACAGGGTTGTAAAATCACAGTATACATGTTGCAGCTGATCAGCCCCAGTGAGCTTGCGAATGTTCCCAGGGTCAGGTGAGCATCAGCTAATTGGTCATGTGACCGATCAGCTGATTGCGGGTGTCACCGATCAGCTGATGATCATGAGACCGCTCAGCTGATTAGTGATGTCAGCGCAGGTCCTGGAAGCACAGTATACTGCGGGGAGCGAGCCCACTCCCCGCAGTATACCGCCGGGAGGAGAGGATCGCACCGGGGGCCGCCGGACAGGTGAGTATAGAGGTTTATTTTTTTTATTTTCACTTTTTTTAACAGCGGGCACGTGGGCTGGGCAGGGCAAGACTACTGCTCCTCCCTTCCACGCCCCTCTCGCTGTTATCAGCGAGAGCGGCGGTCGGATGAGAGGAGATGTAGTCCTCCTCTCCCGACCTGGGTACCACTCGCAGCGCATTTCCGGTGCAAATCTGCGCCCATTGACTTTCATTGAAACGCAGCATATCTGCAGGTATAGATATTATACCTGCGGGTTTGCTGCGATTTAATGCAAGTCAATGGGCGCGAATTCGTGGCGGAAATGCCCAAACCATGGTCTATGCTGTGGTTTTTACCGCAATGCAAATTGAGCGGAAATTTCCGCATCATGTGCACAGAATATCTAGATTCGCATTGCTATACCTGGCAGACCTATTAACAAGCGTTCTCGCAGCGTTTTGCGTTGGGAAAACCGCCACGAAAATGCATCAAAAATGCTTCATGTGAACTTAAGCTAATGGCCCTACACAGTTCTCTATACAGTATATTGGGCACAAAAAGTCCTCCATACAGTCTAATGGGCCCCACATATAGTCCTCCATACAGTATAATGGGCCCCACATATAGTCCTCCATACAGTATAATGGCCCCACATAGTTATCCAAACTGTATAATGGCCCCACATGATGCTCCATACTGTATAATGGCCCTATATGATGTTCCATACTGTATAATGGCCCCACATGATGCTCAATACTGTATAATGGCCCCTCATAGTGCTCCATACTGTGTAATGAGTCCAACATAATGCCCCTTACTGTATAATGACCCCACATGATGCTCCATACTGTACAATGGCCCCACATAATGGTCCATACAGTATATGACCTCACATGGTGCTTCATACAGTATAATGGCCCAGGATGGTGCTCCAAACGGTATAATAGCCCCACATGATGCTCCATACTGTAAAATGGCCTCACATAGTGCTCAATACTGTATAATGGCCTGACAAAGCGCTCTATACAGTATAATGGCCCCACATGATGCTCCATACTGTATAATGGCCCCACATAGTGCTCCATACAGAATAATGACCCTACATGATGCTGCATACAGTAAAATTGCCCCACACGATGCTCCATACTGTATAATGGCTGTACATGATGCTCCATACAGTATAATGGCACCACGTAGTACTCCATACAGTTTAATGGCGCCGCATGATGCTCCAAACTGTATAATGGCCCCATATGATGCTCCATATTGTATAATGACTCCACATAGTGCTCCATACAGTATAATGGCCCCACATTATGCGCCATATGGTGTAATGGCCCCACATAGTGCTCCATACAGAATAATGACCCCACATGATGCGTTATACTGTAAAATGGCCCCACATAGTGTTCCATACAGTAAAATGACCCCACATGATGCTCCATACCATATAATGGCTGTTTATGATTCCCCATACTGTATAATGGCCTTGCATAGTGCTCCATGCAGTTTAATAGCCCCACATGATGCTCCATACTACATAATGGCCCCACATGATGCTCTATATTGTATAATGGCCCGACACAGCGCGCTATACAGTATAATGGCCCCACATCATGCTCCATACTGTATTATGGCCCCACATAGTGCTCCATACTGTATAATGGCCCCACATGGTACTCCATACTATGAAATGGCCCTGAATGATCCTCCAAACTGTATAATGGCCCAACATGATGCTCCAAACTGTATAACGGCCTCACATGATGCTCCATACTGTAAAATGGCCTCACATAGTGCTCAATACTGTATAATGGCCCGACACAGCGCTCTATACAGTGTAATGGCCCCACATGATGCTCCATACTGTATAATGGGCGCACATAGTGCTCCATACAGAAAAATGACCCTACATGATGCTCCATATAGTAAAATTGCCCCACACGATGCTCCATACTGTATAATGGCTGTGCATGATGCTCCAAACTGTATAATGGCACCACGTAGTACTCCATACAGTTTAATGGCCCCGCATGATGCTCCAAACTATATAATGGCCCCACATAATGCGCCATATGGTGTAATGGCCCCACATAGTGCTCCATACAGAATAATGACCCCACATGATGCTTTATACTGTATAATGGCCCCACATAGTGCTCCATAGAGTAAAATGGCCCCACATGATGCTCCATACGATATAGTGGCTGTACATGATTCTTCATACTGTATAATGGCCTTGCATAGTGCTCCATGCAGTTTAATGGCCCTGAATAATCCTCCAAACTGTATAATGGCCTCACATGATGCTCCATACTGTATAATGGCTCCAGATGATGCTCTATATTGTATAATGGCCCCACATAATGCTCCATACAGTATAATGGCCCCACATCATGCTCCATATTGTATAATGGCCCCACATAGTGCTCCATACTGTATAATGGCCCCACATGGTACTCCATACTATTAAATGGCCTCGGATAGTGCTTCATACAGTATAATGGCCCTAAATGGTGTTCCATACAGTATAATGGTTTAAAGTGTATAACGGCCCCACATCATGCTACATACTGTATAATGACCCCACATGGTGTTCCATACTGTATAATGACCCCACCTCATGCTACATACTGTATAATGGCCTCATATAGCGCTCCGTACTGTATAATGACCCTGAATGGTCCTCTATACAGTATAATGGTCTCAGATGGTACTTCAAACTGTATAATGACCCCACATCATGCTCCAAACTGTATAATGCCTCATATAGTGCTCCATACAGTATAATGGCCCGACAGAGAGCTTCATACGGTATAATGGCCCCACATGATGCTCCATACAGTATAATGGCCCCATATGGTGCTTCATACAGTAAAATGGCCCCACATGATGCTCCATATTATACAATGGCTGTGCATGATGCTCTATACTGTATAATGGACCCACATAGTGCTCCATACAGTATAATGACCCCACATCATGCTACATACTGTATAATGGCCTCACATAGTGCTCCATACTGTGTAATGGCCCCAGATGATGCTCCATACAGTATAATGGCCCCACATGGTGCTTCATACTGTATAATGGCCCCACATGATTCTCCATACTGTATAATGGCCCCACATAGTGCTTCATACTGTATAATGGCCCCACATGATGCTCCACACTGTATAATGGCCTCACATAGTGCTCCATGCAGCATAATGGCCCCACATAGCGCTCCATACAGTAAAATGGCCCCACACAGTGCTCTATAGTGCATAATGGCTGTGCATGATGCTCTATACTGCATAATGGCCACGCATAGTGCTCCATACAGTATAATGGCCCCACATAGTGCTCCATACAGTAAAATGGCCCACATAGTGCTCCATACTGTATAATGGCTGTGCATGATGCTCTATACTGTATAATGGCCCCGCATAGTGCTCCATACAGTATAATGGCCCCACATAGCGCTCCATACAGTATAATGGCCCCACATACTGCTCCATATTGTATAATGGCCCCACATAGTGCTCCATACAGAATAATGACCCCACATAGCGCTCCATACAGTAAAATGGCCCACATAGTGCTCCATACAGTACAATGGCCCCCCATGATGTTTCATACTGTATAATGGCCTCACATAGTGCTCCATACTATATAATGGCCCCACATTAAAAAAAAGGAAATAACTACTCACTCACCTTTACCATTTCCAATGCTGATCTTTTCTCTTCACATACCACAGCCTTACCTGTTGCCCCGTGCGACATCCCGCACCCTCGGCGCGCGGCATGATGGGAGGGTGCGTGTGCAGAAGAGGAGAGTCAAAGTGGCGCTAGTGACGAGGGGGATGGTGCGCAGGCTGAGGAAAGTGGTAGCGGCACTAGTGCTGAGGGTATGGAGCGCTTGCCTACAAGGAGGGCTCTGCGTGCCCCCTCTGGCACACGTGCCATAAGTTCACCACCACTGGCCTATAGCTTCCCATACACAGTGTGATAAAATATAGCTCCCTGGTAAAAGTTTTGCTAACAGATTGGCCCATTAAGAATTTGCCAGATTTTCCGCGTTGCCTGTTTGTCCCTGGATACAACACAAATGTTTTGGTGCTTCCACTTACCCACAGTGGTTGAACAAACCTTACGGCGTCGGTCTTGCAGGAGTTCTTACATATCTGTATTCTCAAAATTTGAAGGTCCAGAATAGCAGCTTTGATGATATGTTGCATTTTTCTGAACACTTCTGGGAGAAATTTCCTGCTATGTGCACAAAATTGTATGTGATGTTCTATGAACTCAAATAAATAAAAATAAAAAAAATCCGGCCTCCTCCACCCCATAATAGCCGGCCAACACTCACCTTTTTCCCCAAAATTATGATGCAATTTCATGGCCTTGGAGAGTCAATTACCGGTATTTTTATGTATTATATACAGAGTGTAAATCTATATATAGTACCATAAAGATGGAATTATTGTAGACATGTGCTGATGTTAAAAAACAAAACAAAAAAAACCTCCAGCCTCCTCCACCCTTTTATAGCTGGCCATCACTCACCTATTTATTTCTCTCTTACCCTACACAGCACTGGGTGTTAGTGCTGTCATGGATGAGATGAAATGTGATCACCGGTATAAAAATTTTGAAGTGTCTCACACATGTCTATAATTGAGATGTAGATCCATATTCACAGCATGATAGCCCATAGCTCCCCTTACACAGTATGGTAGCCCATAGTCCAGCTATACAGAGAATTATGGTCCATAGCCCAGCTATACATAGTATTATGGTCCCACAGTCCCTCTATAGTGTATGAAGGCTCATAAGAACCTATACACAATATGATTTCCCATAGCTCTTTATAGAGTATAATGGCCCATGAGCCTCTATACACAGTATAATGCCTCTATAGCCCCCCATACGCAGTATGATGACCCATATCCCCTATTTACACAGATTTATAGCCTATAGCTTCCCAAACACAGTATGATACAACATAGCCCCCTATATACAATATGATAGACAATAGCCCCTCTATAGACAGTTTGATAGTCCACCGCCCACCTATGCACAGTATTATGGCCCATAGCCCCTTTATAGAGTATGATGGCCAATAAGCCTCTATACACAGTATAATGCCTCTATAGCCCCCATACACAGTATGATGTCATATATCCCCCTTTTATACAGTTTTATAACCTATAGCTTCCCAAACACAATATATTAGAACATAGCCCCCCTATGTACAATATGATAAACTATAGCCCCTCCATAGACAGTTTGATAGTCCATAGTACAGCTATACACAGTATTATTGCCCATAAGCTGCTATACACAGTATGATTCCCGAATAGCCCCTATACACAGTATAATGTCCCAATACTTACCTATATACAGTATAATGCACCTATAGCCCCCCATACAGAGTATGAAGCAATACATCACATATTTACACAGTTTTATAGCCTATATCTTCCCATACACAGTAGGGTAGAACATAGCCCCCTATATACAATATGATAGACAATAGCCCCTCTATAGACAGTTTGATAGTCCATAGCCCAGATACACAGTATTATGGCCTATAGGCCCGTATACACATTATGATGCCCGAATAGCCCCGATGCACAGTATAATGGCCCCATACCTGCCTAGACACAGTATAATGCATCTATAGCCCCAATACACAGTATGATGCCATACATCACTTATTTACACAGTATGATAGAACATAGCCCCCATATATACAATATGATATACAATAGCCCTTCTATAGACAGTTTGATAGTCCACAGCCCAGCTATACACAGTATTATGCCCCATTTCTGCCCACTTCTGGTGAATTCTGCTGCTATGTACGCTGCTTACGCTCACATTTTATGTGATGTTCTATAAACTGAATAAAAAAAAAAATCCGGCCTCCTCCACCCATTAACAGCTGGCCATGACTCACCTATTTATTTTTCTCTTACCCAACACAGCACTGGCTGTTAGTGCTCTCATGGATGAGATGAAATGTGTTCACTGGTATAAGAAATTTTAAAGTGTCTCATACATGTCTATAATTGAGATGTAGAGGCCTATTCACAGTATTATAGCCCATAACTCCCCACACACAATATGGTAGCACATAGCCCAGCTATACACAGCATTATAGCCCACAGCCCAGCTATACGCAGTATGTTAGCCCATAGCCCAGCTATATGCAATATTATGGCCCCATATCCCCTCTATAGTGTATGATGGCTCATAAGAACCTATACACAATATGATTGCCCATAGCCCTTTATAGAGTATTGTGGCACCCCAGGGGTCTGGTTACCACAGTAATAAAGATATTATGTCTGAGAGCAAGTGGGAGGTTTCTCTGGTCAGGAGCCCTAAACATGCAACACGGCCCACCCAGACCTGGGAGGGGAGGAATCTGCCCTTATAAACTGGGTCTGGGGCGGGATTAGACAGTGAAGTTCCAGACACAGGGAAAGATACATTAGGAGCTCTGTAGGAGCAGCAGCTGAAGACCAGGGGCTGGAGCTGAGCAGAGATATAGCTCGCCCTGGCTGAAGTTACTAAAACCGGACACAGGAGTCCGAGGCTGTGGGGACTGATATATATACCCAGCAGCAGAAACCAGCCGGCAGGGGATTCCAGGTCCTCTGGCCATAGAAGCCCGGAGGCTCAGTCACAAAGAAGGGACCAGCGCCGCCATCCAGGAGCGGAGGCTAACAGAAGGCCCCAAGTCACCAGCCATACGGGTGAGCACCACACGGTATACTCAGGGAAGTGGGCTACTTGTAACCGCTGACAGCAAGGTAGCCAGGAAGAGTGCAGATAAACGGGGAGGCCTACAACTCCACCTGGCCAGGGGAACTCCTGCTTGCTCGCAGACTGACCAGGCCCCTTATACTAGCCAGTACTCAAGGGAGGGTCTGCCTTGTACCATCAGTAAAGACCCTGAACTGCACCTCACGTCTCTGTGATTCCTTGCCGCACCAGCACCATTAGCACTGGGACCCTCACACCATCACTCCCATCATCTCTCACATTAGCTGCCCTGAGGCATTACTTCTCCCGTGGGGAGTTATCCCATACTCGGCTGCGCAAACAACATCAGCCTCAGCGGTCGGCAGCGCAGCGGCGGTCCCCACTGACCGCAATCCACGGGTGGCGTAGTCGGACATTTGCTATACATTAAGACTGCCACTGGTTTGACCACCCTGGGCACGGACCGGGTCACTGCCACACGGAGACTACAACCCCCAGCATCCTACAACAGGCCCGGTTCCGGGTTCCCCTGCACAACACAGGCCCAGGGGGCGCGTTAACTTTGGCGTAGTCGGCAGGATTTCGTGCCCGCAACCACCGGGTACTGCGTGCCTGAAAAAGACTTTTGAACTTACCTGTGGTGAAGTTTCCCGCCGTCCGGAGTCGTTTCCCGCCATCCGGAGCCGATTCCCGCCATCAGACGCCATCTTGGACCGTTTCCCGCCGTCTTCTGCCTTCTTCCCGCCATCCGCAGCTGCTTCCCGCCTTCGGACGCCATCTTCGGGACGTCGCACAGGAAGAAGAGGGGCGTGGACGCCGAAAGCGCACGAGATCCGAAGCTCCGCCTCACGCTCCGCCCCACGCTCTGACGCTGCGCAAGGTCCTGGAAGGGAGGAAGAGCGACGCTGACGTCATCGGAGCGCGACGCCAGGTCCTCAACCCCGACGATCGACTGCGGAGCCGCGGCCTACGGAAGAAGAGCATCGCAAGGTAGGCCACGGTCTACTAGGGGGGAAGGAGGATGTCGGACACCGAGGGGAGCTCCACTGCCACAGCCACCGCCGCGCAACCGCTGCAGCAGTCATGCCATTCACCATGCCCTATATCCCGGGGGCAACCTGGCTACCCCAGTACTCAGGGGAGTCACATACTCTAAATGACTTTAGTGAAAGACTGTATAGCCTCTTCCAGGTGTACCCCCTCACAGAAGAGCAAAAAGTGAGCATCCTGGTGGCCCAATTAATCGGGGCAGCCCAAAGGGAGGTAAAGTCCTGGCCACCTGGGAGGAAGAGGACTGTCAGAGAAATACTAGCCCGGCTGAAAGACACATTTGACACCCGCACCTCAGCCGAAATAAAGCTCCGATTTTACGGGTGCAAACAACGGGCACATGAGAGTATAAGAGACTATGCTTTAAACCTACAAGAGGCCCTAAGAGCCATTAAGCAGGCAGACCCTGACAGCGTGGGAAATGAAGATAAGCTGTTGACTGAACAATTTATTGAGGGTCTACTGTGCAATGCCCACCGAACCCAGTTGCGGGCAATGGCCTTACAGGACCCTGACCTGGACTTTGCACAGTTCAAGGACAGAGCCATCCGGGTGCTCCGAGAACCGACACCAGGTGGCGCTGTGACCCACAGGCGCCCTGCTATCACTTACCACCAGGAGACGGTGCCCTTGTCTGCAGGGCCTGTGGGAGCTGATGCGCAGGCTTTAAACAGTGACCCGGTTACAGACCTGCACCATCAGGTCCAAGAGCTGACTAAGAGCGTTGCCGCGCTAACCAGAACTGTGCAGTCTTTACAGGCCTCTTCTCCAGGAAAGATCCAGCTGGCATCCGGACCGGAGGACGTCCCGTGGCGCAGACTGAGGAGGACTCCACCGGCCAGAGGAAGACCCAGCGACAGATACAACGAGGACGGACGACCCATCCGCCGCCGCTGCAATCAACCCGGACATGTGGCAAGGTACTGTCATTTAAACGGGCACAACCTGGGGTAGAGGGCCAACCCCCAGGCATAAGATCATCAGGCCCATCAAACTGGCATGATAAATACGTAGGGGGACGTCCAATCTTGTCTGTGGTACTGGATGGAATTCCTATGAGTGCCCTACTAGACACTGGGTCACAGGTGACCACCATCCCGTACGTGCTCTTTAAGCAGTACTGGAATGACTCGGACATAACCCGCTACCTAGATGACGACCTGAGTATCATCGCCAGCAATGGTCAGCCCGTGCCGCAGGTGGGATTCAAGGAGGTGACCATTAAGATCGGTAAAGTCGAACTGGCGGCACAAGGACTGATTATAGTGGACATAGACCGTCATGAGAGTCACCCTAGAATAACCTTGGGAACTAATGTGATTGAAAATTGTCTTGCAGAGGTGATTCTCATTTTACAGCAGGTTGCCAAGAACGCCAGTTCCGGCCAGCAGCGTGTGCTCCAAAAAGAGATCCGGGCACTGATGAAGCGGCAACAGGTGGAACTATCTGGTGGTGAGATAGGTAGCGTGAGAATGTGTGACCCGTTCCCTATTGCCATGCCCCCAAAAAGTGAGATGATGATTTGGTGCCGGGCAGCTATTGGTCTAAGAGGTAGAGATTACCAAGCAATGGTAGAACCCGTCTACTCAGACAGTAGGCCCACGGGGGGTGGTCGATGTACGCCATGGGAGGGTGCCCGTTCGCATCATAAATATCGGGGAGAGAGAAGTACACCTGCCCCGGTATGCCACGCTAGCCAAATTGTTCACCATAAACCAGAATTCTGTACAGGCCGTGGAACCCTTGCCTCCATCTCAACCAGAGGAAGGTAACAGCTCTAAGAAACCAATGGAGGACTGGTGTCAGCAACTGCATTTGGGTACGGACTCCACTCCCTCACACCAGAAACAGGGAGTCTATCGGGTGGTTCGAGAGTACGAGAGAGTGTTTAGTAAACACCCGCTAGACTTCGGGCGAGTAAAGGGGGTAGAACACCACATCCCCACGGGAGACCATCCTCCCATAAAGGAGAGATACCGACCCCTACCCCCGGCAAACTACCAACACGCCAAGGGGATGCTTAGAGACATGAAGGAGGCTGGGGTAATCAGGGACAGCTGTAGCCCCTGGGCAGCTCCACTAGTCTTAGTGAAAAAGAAAGACAACACCATGAGAATGTGTGTAGACTACAGGAAGGTCAACCGTATCACACACAAAGATGCGCACCCGTTACCAAGGATAGAAGAGTCCTTAGCTGCATTAAAATCTGCTAACTTCTTCTCTACTTTGGATCTCACTAGCGGGTACTGGCAGGTTCCTGTAGCAGAGGCGGACCGGGAGAAGACCACATTCACCACCCCGATGGGTCTCAGCGAATTTAACTGTATGCCGTTCGGGCTCTGCAACGCACCAGGAACCTTCCAACGGTTGATGGAATGCTGTCTGGGACACCGGAACTTCGAGACGGTCCTGTTATACCTGGACGATGTCATCGTCTATTCCAAGACCTACGAGGACCACCTGAAACACCTGGCAGAAGTGTTTGAAGCTCTTGCAAACTACGGCCTAGAGGTGAAACCCTCCAAGTGTCACCTCCTGAAACCAAAGGTGCAGTACCTGGGACACGTGGTGAGTGCTGACGGAGTGGCTCCCGACCCTGATAAGATCACCGTGATTAGGACTGGCCAAGACCCTCCAGCATAAAGGAAGTGCGGCAGTTCCTTGGGTTGGTAGGCTACTACCGAAGATTCATTCCCGGTTTCACCAAATTGGCAGCCCCTATGCAGGACCTCCTGATAGGTTAATCTCGGAAAGCCAAAAACCAGAAGCCGCCCTTCAGGTGGAAAAGCTGGAAGAGGAGTCTTTCTGCCAGCTGAAGATGGCCCTCACGGGGGATGAAATCCTGTCATATCCAGACTACAGCCAGCCCTTTATCCTCCACACGGACGCAAGCAACATCGGGCTAGGAGCCGTACTGTCCCAGATCCAGCAAGGAAAAGAACGGGTAATCGCTTACGCCAGCCGAAAGCTACGGCCCACGGAGAGGAACCCTGAGAATTATAGCTCATTCAAGCTGGAGTTCCTGGCAGTAGTGTGGGCAGTGACCGAACGTTTCAAGCATTACCTTGCCTCCTCCAAATTCACCGTGTACACGGATAACAACCCGTTGACACACTTGGACACTGCAAGGCTCGGTGCCCTGGAACAGAGATGGATGGCCCGCCTGTCCAACTTTGAATTCACCATCAAATACTGGGCGGGGCGATCAAATGCCAACGCGGATGCCCTGTCTAGAATGCCGAACTTACCGGACGTAGGGGAAGATCCAGAAGATCTGGAAGAAGTCGAGCTCCCTGCGTTCCACCGTCATGGGATTACCCTGTATTTTCACCGTGTGAAGGACAGGCGCTCCGTGACGTTCAATCCCTTGCCCCACTACAACTGGGCGGAGACGCAAGACAGTGATCCCGCAGTCCGTTTGGTGAAGGAAATGCTGACCCAGGCCGATGCCAGTCTTGACCCAGACGCTCCGGAGGAGACCAAGCAACTGTGGAAGGAGAAAAGTAAGCTGTTCCTCTACAGGGAGAAGCTGTGCCGGAGAATGGTTAACTCTCGAACACATGAGTTGACCTTGCAGGTAGTGGTCCCAAGACGAGACGCGGCTATGGTTCTGGAGGCATACCACAATGGAGCAGGACACTTCGGATGGAAGAAGCTGGAGTTCTTGTTGCGTGAACGGTTCTACTGGGTAGGCATGAGAGGAGCCATCGAGAGGTGGTGCAGAGACTGTGGCCCGTGCAACCTAAGAAGAAAGGACCGTGCCAGCCAGAAGACTCCCCTGCAGCCCATCATCACCAGACAGCCACTGGAACTGGTAGCCCTGGACCATGTGAAACTGGCTCCAAGCAGATCTGGGTATGTCTACGCCCTCACAATCGTAGATCATTACTCCTGGTTCCTGGTGGTGGTCCCGGTCAATGACTTAACGGCTCAAACAGCAGCTAGAGCCTTCCAGCAGCACTTCTGCCGTCCACACGGGTACCCGGACCAAGTGCTGACAGACCAAGGACCAGCCTTTGAAGCTGAGGTCTTCCAGGAGTTCTGCAACCTGTGTGGCTGCAAGAAGATAAGAACAACGCCCTATCACCCTCAAACCAATGGACTCTGCGAGAAGATGAACCAGGTGGTGATAGATCTGCTAAAAACATTGCCCCTGGAAGAACGCAGTCTGTGGCCTGAGAAACTGCCCAATCTGGTGGACCTGTATAACCACATCCCTGTAGGTTCCACCAACTGTACCCCGGCTTACCTAATGAGAGCAAGACCTGGTAAGCTGCCTATTGACCTGGATATGGGAGTCCTGACACCTGAGGACACCTCGCCAGAGGCAGACTGGGATACAGAGCGGCAGCAGCAGTATCGGAAAGTGCAGGAGAGAGTCGAGCGAAGTCTGTCTCAAGCTAGAGAAAGGCAAGAGAAGGCTTATAACCAGTATGCTCCCGCTGTTCCCCTGGTACCTGGAGAGCAGGTCTTGAAGAGGAAGAGGCAGCTCCACAAGTTGGAAGACCAGTGGGAGAAGGACCCATACACCGTACTGCCCTCAAGCCATGAGAACCCAAAAATCTGCGTAATCAGTAAGGATGGAGGAGAAACCACAGCCATTGTCTCCAGAGACCACCTGAAGAAGTGTCCCGAGCAGCTGCAAAGCCCTGAAGAAGATCAAGAAAACCCTCAAGCCGCATTGGAAATGGAAGAAATGATCAGTACCGTACTCGGAGACTTCCCCCGGTCTAGGACACAAGTAAACGGCGCTGTCGTGGTACCCGTCGTCACCTTTCTCCAGCCTGCCCCGCAAGTGCCTACAGAGGAACCGGTAGAGCTGGAAGAGCAGCCGGCCCAAGAGGCAGAAGAGTCCACACCAGCAGTACAGGAGAATCAACCCTCTGCTAGTAGTGAGCCTGCCGTCCCCCTAGTGAGCCAAAGAGTGCACAGACAGCTGCCCAGCTTGCCCATAACACCTCCTACACCCTGTAGTGCAGAACCAGTTAGTGAGCTCCGTAGGTCCACTAGAGTCACTAGAGGTCAGATGCTCGCTCGCTGGAAAATCTAAAGTGATGCACTGTGAATTTATCTGTTAACTGTTTATGGTTTATGTTTGTTGCCTGTTACTAATTATGTTTCTCAGTTACCCTGCAGATTTATTTGGACTAACAGGTTATGGACACTGGATAACCGGAACAATGCTTGTAGATAGTTGAACCTTGGTACCTCTTGCAAAGACGGCCGCGGAAAAGAAAACCTGTCTGGCGTGGCCTACTTGCGGCCCAAAGTAGTTAGCTCCAGCCTTGCAGCCACGCCCAAGGCCAACGCAAGGGGTTTGCTTTGGACAGGTCCCCTACTTCGCTTAAAGTTTCACCTTGGGTGACATGGACACCCCCTTGTTTTACAAACTTCACCTTGGGTGATATGGACACCCGGTTACGGACACGCCGTGACCTTTAAAGAACTAAAGCTTCTTGTAAATATGTTTTTGTATTATCGTTTATACCCTGTATTTATGTTTCTTTAAAAATGTGTTTAGTCCCGGAGTACTAAAATTTACTAGGGGGGAATGTGGCACCCCAGGGGTCTGGTTACCACAGTAATAGAGATATTATGTCTGAGAGCAAGTGGGAGGTTTCTCTGGTCAGGAGCCCTAAACATGCAACACGGCCCACCCAGACCTGGGAGGGGAGGAATCTGCCCTTATAAACTGGGTCTGGGGCGGGAATAGACAGTGAAGTTCCAGACACAGGGAAAGATACATCAGGAGCTCTGTAGGAGCAGCAGCTGAAGACCAGGGGCTGGAGCTGAGCAGAGATATAGCTCGAGCTGGCTGAAGTTACTAAAACCGGACACAGGAGTCCGAGGCTGTGGGGACTGATATATATACCCAGCAGCAGAAACCAGCCGGCAGGGGATTCCAGGTCCTCTGTTCAAGCCCGGAGGCTCAGTCACAAAGAAGGGACCAGCGCCGCCATCCAGGAGCGGAGGCTAACAGAAGGCCCCAAGTCACCAGCGATACGGGTGAGCACCACACGGTATACTCAGGGACGTGGGCTACTTGTAACCGCTGACAGCAAGGTAGCCAGGAAGAGTGCAGATAAACGGGGAGGCCTACAACTCCACCTGGCCAGGGGAACTCCTGCTTGCTCGCAGACTGACCAGGCCCCTTATACTAGCCAGTACTCCCGGGAGGGTCTGCCTTGTACCATCAGTAAAGACGCTGAACTGCACCTCACGTCTCTGTGATTCCTTGCCGCACCAGCACCATTAGCACTGGGACCCTCACACCATCACTCCCATCATCTCTCACATTAGCTGCCCTGAGGCAATACTTCTCCCGTGGGGAGTTATCCCATACTCGGCTGCGCAAACAACATCAGCCTCAGCGGTCGGCAGCGCAGCGGCGGTCCCCACTGACCGCAATCCACGGGTGGCGTAGTCGGACATTTGCTATACATTAAGGGTATGTGCACACGATGCAGAAATGCTCAGGATTTTTTCCTGAGCGTTTCTGCATCTCTCTGGCAGGAAAAAAAGCATGTGGATTGTACATGCGGTTTCCTGCCAGGGACATGCGGAAATTAAGCAGTCTTCACTTTCATTTCCGCATGCGGGTTGACAAGCGCTTCCCAAGCGATTTTAGCATCACTTGGAAAGTGCTTGTCAACTTTACACTATATAAATCCATGCAACCGGCATGGATTTATATAGTGTGTGAATGTCAAAAAATAAAAAATAAATATATACTTTACCCTCTGATGGCCCCCGGTGTCCGGCTTCGCTCGGTCCCGGCTGCCGGCAGTGAAGACTTTAGGACCTTCCGACGTCAGCGTCACGTGACCCGTCACATGACTCTGACGTCAGCGAAGGTCCTTCATTCAACCACGAAGTGCCCGGGAAGCCAGCAGGACGCAGCGCGGGCTGTCAGAAGGTGAGAATATATATATTTTTTATTTTATTCTTTTTTTTTAATGGTATCTGGGTCTGGATGCGAGTCCTCTCATCCACACCCGGGTACCATCCGCACATTAGACCGCATGAAAAGCGCATCAACATATACAGTGATGCGGATTCCATGCGGTCTAATGCAAGTCAATGGCGGCAAAAGAGCAGCGTTTCCGCAAAATTAATTGACATTCTGCGGATTTTTGACCGCAGCGTTTACGCTGCGGAAAAATCCGCATCGTGGGCACAGCACATGCGGATTTCAATTGGGGAACATTGCTGCCCTTCTACCATGCGTTTTTAATGCGTTTCTGCAGCGTTTCCGCAACTGCAAAAATGCCGCGGAAACGCACGAAAAACGCATCGTGTGAACTCAGCCTAAGACTGCCACTGGTTTGACCACCCTGGGCACGGACCGGGTCACCGCCACACGGAGACTACAACCCCCAGCATCCTACAACAGGCCCGGTTCCGGGTTCCTCTGCACAACACAGGCCCAGGGGGCGCGTCAACTTGATGGCCCACAAGCCTCTATACACAGTATAATGCCTCTATAACCCCCCATATGCAGTATTATGACCCATATCCCCTATTTACACAGATTTATAGCCTATAGCTTCCCATACACAGTATGATACAACATTATAATTGAGATGTAGAGGCCTATTCACAGTATTATAGCCCATAACTCCCCAAACACAATATGGTAGCACATAGCCCAGCTATACACAGCATTATAGCCCATAGCCCAGCTATACACAGTATTTTGGCCCATAACCCAGCTATACGCAGTATGGTAGCCCATAGCCCAGCTATACGCAATATTATGGCCCCATATCCCCTCTATAGTGTATGATGGCTCATAAGAACCTATACATAATATGATTGCCCATAGCCCTTTATAGAGCATGATGGCCCACAAGCCTCTATACACAGTATAATGCCTCTATAACCCCCCATACGCAGTACTATGACCCACATCCCCTATTTACACAGATTTATAGCCTATAGCTTCCCATACACAGTATGATAGAACATAGCCCGTATATACAATATGATAGACAATAGCCCCCCTATAGACACTTTGATAGTCCACAGCCCAGCTATGCACAGTATTATGGCCCATAGTCCCTTTATAGAGAATGAAGGCCAAAAAGCATCTCTGCACAGTATAATGCCTCTATAGCCCCCATACACAGTATGATGCCATATATCCCCCTTTTACACAGTTTTATAGTCTATAGCTTCCCATACACAGTATATTAGTACATAGCACCCCTATGTATAATATGATAAAACATAGCCCCTCTATATACAGTTTGATAGTGCATAGCCCAGCTATACACAGTATTATGGCCCATAAGCCGCTATACACAGTATGATTCCCGAATAGCCCCTATACACAGTATAAAGCACCTATAGCCCCCCATACACAGTATGAAGCAATATATCCCCTATTTACACAGTTTTATAGCTTATATCTTCCCATACACAGTAGGGTAGAACATAGCCCCGTATATTTTGGGTGGTCCTAAAGTAGGTGGACAGAAAATAATAACATTTATTTTGATTTATATATAAAATTATATTTACTAACACAAGCATAACATTGACAATTAAATTTTATTCTGAACAATAATATAAAAGCCCTTAAATTTTATCAACGCAGGTGCTCAAACTGTTTTCCATTACAATTTGCACAGCTTTGAAGTCTGCCTCTTACGCTTTGTCAAACGTTTTTGCACAAGTCTCTTTGGATATTAATTTCTTGAAAAGCATCCCTTATGTAATTTTTCATATCACTGACACTTTTTGGTTTTTGACTATAAACTTTGTCCTTGAGTACTCCCCAAAAGAAAAAATCCATTGGGGTCAAGTCTGGTGAACGTGCTGGCCAATCAAGTGGGCCACTTCGGCCAATCCATTTATTAGGAAATGTATCATCAAGATACTCGCGGACTACTCTTGAATAATGTGGAGGGGCCCCATCTTGTTGGAAATAAAGGTCATTTGAATTAGGATGTTTCTGTACCTGGGGAACAACTCGATTCATTAGAATTTCGAGATACTTATCTCCTGTGACTGTCCCATCAAAAAATATTGGTCCTAAAACACTAAAACTTGAAATACCACCCCAAACATTGACACCAGGTTCATTTAGTTGTTGCTCTAATGTTAAATGCATGTTCTCATTATACCAGTAAATACAATTATGTCTGTTAATATGGCCGGATAATTTGAAAGAAGCGTCATCACTCCACATAATGTTATCTAAAATTACTGGATTTTCTTCAATTTTGTTAAGCATAATCTCACTAAATTGCATCCGCCTGTCTGGATCATCCTCCAATAAACCATGAATTACAGTGTATTCCAAATTATTATGCAAAAAGTGTTTAGGAGTGATAAGGTAAGAATTTTTTTGTTTGTCAGTTAAACTCATTGATGGTGATGTGTGTCAGGGCTCTTTATATCACTGTAAGCAATTGCAGACACCTGTGCTAATTAGCTTGGCAGGTGTGTCCAATGAAAGGCAAGACTACTTAAGAAGGCTGTCCCACATTATTAAGCAGCCTACATTTTCTGCCAAAATGGGAAAGAAAAAGGATGTGTCGGCTGTTGAGAAGCAACAAATTGTGGAGTGTTTAGGTCAAGGCATGACTACAATCAACATTGCCAAGACACTTCATCGTGATCACCGCACAATCAAGAAGTATGTAGCTGATTCACAGTACACACGTGTGCGTGCTGATAAGGGAAAATTGAGGACTCTTTCCTATAGGCAATTACATAAGGTTAAAAGAGCAGCGGCAAAAAAGCCTTGTCATAGCAGCAGACAAGTTTTTGAAGCTGCTGGTGCCTCCAACGTCCCCCGAACAACAAGATGCAGGGTCCTTCAGAGGTTTGCAGCTGTGCGTAAGCCATCCTGTCGACCTCCTCTATCCACTGCACACAAGCAGGAACGGCTCCAGTGGGCCAAACAATACATGAAGACTGACTTCAAAACTGTTTTGTTCACCGATGAGTGCCGTGCAACGCTCGATGGTCCAGATGGATGGAGTGGAGGATGGCTGGTTGATGGACACCCCATGCAAACACGACTACAGCGCCAACAAGGAGGAGGTGGAGTAATGTTTTGGGCTGGAATCATGGGGAGAGAGATTGTCGGCCCCTTTAGGATCCCTGAAGGGGTAAAGATAAACTCCATAATGTATGTGGAGTTTCTCAAACCGCACTTCCTGCTATGGTTCAAGAAGAAGAACCGTGCATTCCACAGCAACATCATTTTCATGCAAGATAATGCACCGTCTCATGCTGCAAATAACACATCTGCATCTCTGGCTGCTATGGGCATAAAAGGGGACAAACTTATGGTGTGGCCCCCATGCTCCCCTGACCTCAACCCCATTGAGAACTTCTGGAGCGTCATCAAAAGGAGTGTCTATGATGGCGGGAGGCAGTTCACATCTAAGCAACAGCTCTGGGAGGGTATTCTGTCCTCATGCAAAACAATTGAAGCAGAAACCATCCAAAACCTGACAAATTCTATGGACGAGAGAGTTCAGAAGCTCCTTTCGAACAAGGGGTCCTATGTGCAAATGTAACATCACCTAGAATAAAGTTTTGAGTTGAAAACTGTTTGATTTCAGTTTGTAATAACCTGCTAATGCTTATAATTTCAAAAATGACCATTTTTTTGTTCTTTATTAAAATGAAAAGGTTGAAAACACTGCTGTGCATAATAATTTGGAACATGCATTTTGAGTGCAGTTTGAGTGTTTTATTTTTGTAAAAATATACTGTTATCATAGGCAGTTTGTACAAAAACCTTTCAATTGTACTCTAATAGTTAGTTGACTGGAAAATTACAATGACTGCAATTCATATAGGTAATTTGGGAAAATCTGAGAAAATATTATTTGCATAATAATTTGGAACACAGTGTAATGTCGCCATATCTGACTATACACAGTATAATGCATCTATAGCCCCATACACAGTGATAGACAATAGATCCTCTATAGGCATTTTAATAGTCCATAGCCCAGCTATACACCGTATTATGGCCCTTTTTTGCCCACATCTGGGTGAATTTTCCTGCTATGTGCAGTGCTTGCGCTCAAATTGTATGTGATGTTCTATAAACTGAACAAAAAAAAACACTCACCTTTTTCCCCAAAACTATGATGCATTCTCATGGTCTTGGGGAAATTCAATTACCGGTATTTTATGTATTATATACAGAGTGTAAATCTATATATAGTACCATAAAGATGGAAATATTGTAGACATGTGATGATGTTAAAAAAAGTTAAAAAAGTCCAGCCTCCTCCACCCATTAATAGCTGGCCATAATTCACATTTATTTCTCTCTTACCCAACACAGCACTGGGTGTTAGTGCTGTCATGGATGAGATGAAATGTGATCACCGGTATAAAAATTTTGAAGTGTCTCACACATGTCTATAATTGAGATGTAGAGCCCTATTCACAGCATGATAGCCCATAGCTCCCCATACACAATATAGTAGCCCATAGCCCAGATATACACAGTATGGTAGCCCATAGCCCAGCTATACAAAGTATTATGGCCCCATAGCCCCTCTATAGGGTATGATGGCTCATAAGAACCTATATACAATATAATTGCCCATAGCTTTTTATAGAGTATGATGGCTTAAAAGACCCTATACACAGTATAATGCTTCTATTGCCCCCATACGCAGTATTCTGACTCATATCCCCTATTTAGACAGTTTTATAGCCTATAGCTTCCCATACACAGTATGATAGAACATAGCCCCCTATATACAACATAATAGACAATAGCCCCTCTATAGACAGTTTAATAGTCCATAGCCCAGCTATACACAGTATTATGGTCAATAAGCCCCTATACAGAGAATGATGCCCGATTAACCCCTATACACAGTATAATGACCCCATATCTGCGTATACACAATATAATGCATCTAAAATGCCCAATACACAGAATGATGCCATATATCCCCTATTTACACAGTTTTATAGACTATAGTTTACCATACAAAGTATGATAGAACATAGCCCCCTATATACAATATAATAGACAATAGCCCTCTGTAGACAGTTTAATAGTCCATAGCCCAGCTATGCACCGTGTTATGGCCCTTTTTGCCCTCTTCTGGGTGAATTTTCCTGCTATGTGCGCTGCTTACACTCAAATTGTATGTGATGTTCTATAAAGTGAACTTAAAAAAAAAAAAAAAAATCCGGTCTCCTCCACCCCTAAATAGCCGGCCAACACTCAACTTTTTCCCCAAAACTATGATGCATTCTCATGGTCTTGGGGAAATTCAATTACCGTCATTTTTATGTATTATATAGAATGTAAATCTATATATAGTACAAAAAAGATGGAAATATTGTAGACATGTGCTGATGAAAAAAAAAGTAAAAAAAAACCCAGCCTCCTCCAGCCATTAATAGCTGGCCATGACTCACCTATTTATTTCTCTCTTACCCAACACAGCACTGGGTGTTAGTGCTGTCATGGATGAGATGAAAGGTGATCACCGGTATAAAAATTTGGAAGTGTCTCACAAATGTCTATAATTGAGATGTAGAGCCCTTTTCACAGCATGATAGCCCATAGCTCCCCCTACACAATATAGTAACCCATAGCCCCTGTTAGGATCATTCAGCCATGGAGGGTCCTTGTTGGAGTCGGGGTATCCCCGTAACAAGAAATACACAGACACGTAGTGTATAATCAAGTACTGGGAAGCCCCTGAGCGCGCCTGCCTCTATAGGTGCTGTCCCTTTATTTATACTAATAATCATAGTTTTTTGTCACACATGCGCAGTAAAATGCCTTTGTTTCACAAGCAGTGAAGTGATGATTCATAACAGTGGAATGTTGATAAGAAAGTTTCATAAGCAGAAAAGTGATAATTCATAGCAGTAGAAGGTTGCTGAGACAGCTAAAAACAAGTTACAATCTAATTTCTGGGCGTCAGTCCAAATGTCCAGATAAGGGAAGAATAACTTCATCTGTGTCTTACATCGTAGTCTTGGGTGAAGTATAACTCCTATCATCCTCTCAGTCCCCCCTTTGATTCTTCCTTATGGACTTTTGGTAGAAGACCTGGTCCGGGAGTTCTTTTCTTTCATATTCTTGAGTCCGTGTTACAAAGCTTATTTATGCATATTAAAATAATTTTTAATCCTATTTTAAACACTACATATATGACTACTATAATTAGCACAATCTGTAATATACCTTGCAGAATTCCAGCCACCCAACCTCCAATACCCTTAAACCAGTTCTTTGGGTTGAGAAAGGAGAAGGTGTCTGACCACCAGCTATCTTTATTTTGGTCATTGTGTCTGTCATATTCATCCCGTAATCGTTGTATATCTGCCAGCTTGAACCTCATACTCATTGTACTGTTTGGATCTATGTAATGACAACAGGTTGGACCAATAATTTGACACATTCCTCCCTGGGCCGCAGTTAGGTAGTCTAACACTACAGTATGTTGATTAGTAACAATTATAAGTTGATTTTGGACAGCTATACTAGTATTAAGTATATCCATAATATCCCATATCTGATCATCTAGATAGTCGGTGGCCTGAACTAATTTATCCCACATCTGCATCAACATTGGATACACAAAGAAAGTGCTGAATATTTTATTAGGAATTCCCATTTGGACCACATGTGGCCTACCTGAAGGTCTAGGCGAGTTGTCGGCTGCTCTTTTGTATAGTGTGTGTTTAGGTACTGCTTGCATATCTACCTGCTGATTCTGAACTATAAATGTGGCCGGTGTTAAGCGTCCTAGAGTACATGCACCTTTTATTCCTACTGGGAGCCATTTGTATGCTCCATTTCCACAAATCCAGAAGGTTCCTTCAGGCAGATCCCATATTGCAGAGTGTTGGAGCACCAACCTATGTACCAAATCTAAAAATTTAGATACATTCTGAAGTATACACCAAGGGGGTTTTTGACCTAATGGACTACAGTATCCTGCATCTGGATTTTCACAAGTCGGTGTACCTGGGTCATATGCACTTGACTCATTACATAATATATTACCTGGTATCTTTGAACATGTATCATTGTTTCCATCGGGGAATAATTGTGAATATTTCCAACCATTATTGTGTATGTATTTTTCTACTATATCAGGTTTAAAAGGTTGAGAAGAAGATACTGTGCTACTAAAACTGAGTTGTATATTTTCTGTAGGAATTAACCCTAAGTCTGTTAGTCCCGTCTTATTTCTAGGAACCCATACACCTCCTTTAAACGCTAAATATTGTAAGTTGTTTATTTTTCCGGTCATATTACCTTGCCACCAGGGAAATCCCACCCACCCCACAACTGGGATGGCAACAGTGGTGTTCCATAATCTAGAATTAACGGTTTGGTTATTTGCTAATTTGTCTGAGCAATTAGTCCATGTAAACACTTCCTCAGGGGTCATGGGTACGGCCAGGAAGGGTATGCTCGTGGCTGATATTGGAGAATGCGTACAAATCCAACAGTCTGCTATTTTCTGTCCGCCATCGAGCAGCCCGTTTACCAATGTCTCATGATGTTTTATAAATTTATTATCTGCAGGTTTTGGGGAACTTAGTTTATCCCACAGGTCTCCCTGATCTATCGTTATAGCTAACACAAGTACAATCACCACTATTTCTTTTTGCAATGGCTTGCATGTACCCATGCTGATTTTCCTTCCAATTTTACTGCAGTTGGAGTTGTCAATAACACCTGATATGGACCCTCAAATCTGGGTTCTAGCGTTCTTCTGTTATGTCTTTTTACGTAAACTTCGTCTCCTGGTTGCAGCTTGTGCGTTCCCTCAATGGAATCAGGATCTGGAATGGAAGAGAACACTAAAGAGTGTATTTTAGACACATGCTTACATAAATTTTGTACATAAGCAGTTAAGCTTTCAGTTTCTAACATTAAAGTCTGTGGGAAATACAATCCTGTATTGGCAACTCTACCAAACAATATTTCATGGGGGGTGAGTTTGCTCTTTCCCTGGGGGGTGTTTCTGACTGAATACAATGCTATTGGGAGACACTCAGTCCATGGTTTCTGTGTTTCTGCCATGGCTTTCTGTATTTTTAACTTAAGTGTTCCATTCATTCTCTCTACCTTACCAGAACTCTGTGGGTGGTAAGGGGTGTGTAGTTCACTTTTTATACACAACATTTTCATTACATTCTGAAAGATCTCTCCAGTAAAATGTGTACCTCTATCTGACTCGATCACTTCTGGGATACCATAACGGGGTACCAGTTCATGTGCTATTTTTACTGCAGTGACTTTAGCCGTGGCTGTATGAACTGGATAAGCCTCTGGCCACCCCGAAAACATGTCCACACATACCAGTACATACTCATAGTGTCCATGCTTAGGCATCTGGATGTAATCGATCTGAAGTCTCTGGAACGGATATAGTGGTCTTACATGGTGCTTCTGGGGGGTCTTAACAGTCTGTCCTGGATTGTGGGCTAAACAGATTTCACAAGAACCACATTTTGCTCGAGCTACCTGGCCGAACCCTGGGGCTAACCACTTCTGTCTGACCCTCTGTATCATACCGTTTGCAGACACATGTGTAGGTCCGTGGGCTTCACTGACCACAACAGGGTACCACGCTCGGGGGAGACAAAGCTCATCTCCTTTTCTCCATAGTCCTTCTTTTTCTTCTGCCCCCTGTTTCTGCCACTCTTCTTTTTCTTCTCTACTCACCTGCTGGTGGGCTTCTTTGAGCCGTGTAATTAAGTCAAATTCTGATACTGCACTAATAGTGTGGTCAGTTGTCAGAGGTTTTACTGCAGCTCGCTTAGCAGCCTTGTCGGCTCGGTCATTACCCCTAGCTATCTCGGTGTCGAGTCTTACATGTGCAGGTACTTTTATTACTGCTACTTGTTTGGTTGAAGCAGCTGATTCTAGGATTTGTCTAATCATTGAAATGTGTTTTGGCAATACCTGATTCAGTATGCCATGTACATCATGTGTAGTTTGTACTATTAAGGCATGGTCTAGTACTATTTCTGAGGCTTTTTCTACCAAAAGAGAGACAGCTGCTACTACTCTGACACATGATGGTGCAGCTTTGGTAACATTATCTAATTGAGCAGAATAGTATGCGACAGGTCTTTGTTTATTTTCATGTTTCTGTGTTAGTACTCCTGTAGCATGATTAGACATTTCCGCAGCCATTAATTGGAATGGTTTGGCGTAGTCTGGGATTCCCAAGGCCGGGGCTGACATGAGACCTTTCTTGAGGTCTTGAAAGGCTATGAGCGCTGATTCAGTTAACTGAAAAGGCTCGATTTTTAAACAATCATATAGAGGTTGCATAAGCTGACTAGCATGTATAACCCATTGTCTGCAGTGTGATACTATTCCCAAAAATGCTCTTAATGTTTTGTAGTTCTTGGGAGGAACAAGATCTCTAATGATTTTTAGTCTGTCGGCGGTGAGGTGCCGAATACCTTGTGAAATGCAGTGTCCTAGAAATACTACCGTAGTCATACAAAGTTGTACTTTTTTCTTGTTAACTTTACAGCCCATGTCTGCTAGAAATTTTAACAATCTTATTGTGTTGCTGTTTGCGGACTCTTGAGCAGGGGCACATAATAATAGGTCATCAACATATTGAAGAATTACAACCTCATCCGTAGGTTTGAAATTTTGAAGAACTGATCTCATAGCTTCTGAGTACAAGGTAGGTGAATGTATCATACCCTGTGGTAATCTTGTCCATGCTAATTGTCTATTCTTAAATGTAAATGCAAACAGTTTGTAACAGTCTGGGTGTAATGGTACTGAAAAAAATGCATTTGATAAGTCTATGACAGAAAATACTCGTGCTGTTGCTGGGATCTGTGATAGCAACGTGTGTGGATTTGGCACAACAGGAGTAATAGGTTCCAAAATTTTATTTATCTCTCTTAAATCATGTACCATCCGGTATCTAGCAGCTGACCCCTCAGTAGATTTCTTTTTTACGGGGTACAACGGTGTATTGGCTGGTGACTTTACTTCTATCAGTACTCCAGTTTTTAGATAATCTTTTATCTGTTCTCCTATGGCGTGTTCTTGTTGGGCACTAATAGGATACTGTCTCAATTAGGGTAGTGTCACACCTGGAACAGGAGTGACTTTTACTGGAGCTATTGGCATTAGTCCTACATCGGTGTCATGTTGTGCCCATAATTTTTCTGATACCTCAGAAAGATCTAAAATAATTTGGGTAGGGGCAGGATCTTTCTCATCCTCTAAGGCTTGGACTTTTACAATGTTTTCTAGAGACTCTTGGTCATCAGGCACCAAAATTTGGACTCTACCATCCTCCAAAAATTGGATATTCATTTCTGTCTGCTTTAATAGGTCTGTACCTAGAAGACAAGTAGGTGCCCCTTTGACAAAAAGAAATTTAGATAAAAATATTTTAGATCCTATCTTTGTTTCAAGGGGAATACTATATGGGAGTGGCCTGATTCCTCCATCATACCCTTCGGTATAGGTTACATCATCTGATAAACAATCAGCATTTGGTAAGGCGTCTTCATTGAGGACGGAGGAAGTTGCTCCGGTATCTATTAGAAAAGGGCATTGTTTTCCTGCTACTTTTACCTGAATTATTGGGCGCCTTCCAGTCAAAGTGGTTTGCATCACGTCTAGTCACTCGCTTGCTGCAGGAGCAGAAGCCTGTACTGTCTTTTCTTGTGATTCTCTTGGGACATAGGTACCATCTTCTATATCCCTGGCTTTTTTCCTGCATTCTCTAATCCAATGTCCTGGTTTCTTACAGTAGTGACATGGATTAGTTTTCTTATCCAAGTTCCCTTTGTCATAGGTCTGATTTGATCTGTTGTTTTTATTGACCAGACTATTATTTGCTGCTACTCTGACGGGTTTGGATGCTGCCTCACGCATATCCATTTCTATCCCTAATAGTTTTTGTCTGACTATCTGGGGATCATCTAAGGTTCTCCAATCAGGAGTTGCAGCCTTGAACTTTTCCCTAAGTTTTGGGTTAAGATTCTCTATAAAAGTTTTTGTCATCAGTCGAATGACTCCTTCATTGGTAAGGTCCATTCCCTCGTCTCTGTAACTGTTTTCTACCGCTAAGTAGTATTCATCTACAGGCTGTCCTGACTTCTGGGAGACAGTTCCTGAAGTCCCTCTCATTCGTTGTTTAGTTCTCATAAACTCCATAAGTCTGATCATAAAATTCTGTCCTGACAGTGCGGTATTTGGATCCTCACCATCTACTGGTTGAGGTCTATGAGGTTCTATAACTGTCATCAATTCCTGATACAACCCTGGTGTCATTTTCATTCTACATAATTCTGTCCCATCTGACCATGTTCCATTATGGGTGTGTATTATCTGCTGTATGTACGTAGCAAATCTTAGTGGGCATTGTATTGGATCTGGTGCATTCTGAAGTAGGGACATTCCCTCAGCGGGGGTCCATGGAAAATATTGTCTAGTCTGATGGTATCTAGTTACTCTACGCGGTGGATTGCCACCATCTTCTTCTCTGTATGGTCGACTGAGGATACGCACTGGTGCCAACATATCATGTGGTCGTGGTGCTCCACATCCTGCACATGTGTCTCTCCAGTCTGGATTCTGGAGTCCACAGTTTGTACATGTCCATCCACCCGGACCCCGAAAATCAGGATACAGTGTGGGTTCTGACCTGGGCTGATATGGTGGTGCCAATGGGTTCATTTGTTTACTGTTTTCTGTTTGTACAATGGGACCCTGTCTGACTGGAGTTCTCCATAATCCATTGTCTTTATTAAAAGTCCAATGGTCTGTCTCTGCTGTTTTTGATAGTTCGACCATGGCCTCTACTTGTTCCTGCCATCCTTTGTCTCTTATCACTCCTGCTTTTCTAACCCGAATGTCCTCCCATAGTTTCCTGTTAAACCTGTCATGCCTTGCTACCTGAAAAGTTTTGCAAACTTTCCCTAAATTCTTAGTTGCTTCTACACCACACCTTTCTTTCACGATTGTATAGACATCTTGTTCATCATTTGTGGTCTTAGTCTGTTTGTTGCCCATTTTTCCTGACTATTCCTACCTTAGGAGGCTTTTTGGGTTAGATAAAATATATTCTATATTTTACCTTTCCTCGTTACCTATTCTGTCCTAAGGAGCCAGTATCTGAAACGGTTTCTCTGGACCGTTTTGTCTGAAGTGTAGAGTAATTCTAACACATATATATATGGCAACAAGGGCAAGACCAACAATACATAAAATGAACCATACAGTCTCCATTATATATCGTGTCCCTGGAGTATTATCATTACTTCCATGGGCTCATTCTGTCAATCTCTTATCCGTCAAAAAGGAGGACAAAGGTTCGGGAGTTAAGCGTGAGCGAAGGTTTCCCCGAAAGGACACAACCTTATGACTCAGTTAGGCAATCTCCGTAATACTTATGTCATCTACCTTAGTGCGGCTTATGAGGCTATTCCCGACATCCACATCTCTTTCATACCATCCGTTTCATAACCTTCTCTGACCTCTCCTTCGGCAGATCCTACAGTATATACATGAATGACCTGAGCTATAGGTATCCTTTTCTACTAGTTCCTCAATCCCAACACAAGATATGCATGAAATTTACGGACTATCGCAGAGCAGATGTAAGAGAACTAACAGTGTCTCTTACCTGGCCAGGTTTGTCATCTGCTGTTCCGATGTCCCAATCTCAGCGGTTACTCGTGCCGGTCGATGAACTTGAAGGAATACGCAAATACGCAGACCTCGGGTCCCTGTTCGGGCGCCAGGAATTGTTAGGATCATTCAGCCATGGAGGGTCCTTGTTGGAGTCGGGGTATCCCCGTAACAAGAAATACACAGACACGTAGTGTATAATCAAGTACTGGGAAGCCCCTGAGCGCGCCTGCCTCTATAGGTGCTGTCCCTTTATTTATACTAATAATCATAGTTTTTTGTCACACATGCGCAGTAAAATGCCTTTGTTTCACAAGCAGTGAAGTGATGATTCATAACAGTGGAATGTTGATAAGAAAGTTTCATAAGCAGAAAAGTGATAATTCATAGCAGTAGAAGGTTGCTGAGACAGCTAAAAACAAGTTACAATCTAATTTCTGGGCGTCAGTCCAAATGTCCAGATAAGGGAAGAATAACTTCATCTGTGTCTTACATCGTAGTCTTGGGTGAAGTATAACTCCTATCATCCTCTCACCCCGCTATACGCAGTATGGTAGCCCATAGCCCAGCTATACACAGTATTATGGCCCCATAGCCCCTCTATAGTGTATGATGGCTCATAAGAACCTATACACAATATGATTGCCCATAGCCCTTTTTAGAGTATGATGGCCCACAAGCCTCTATGCACAGTATAATGCCTCTATAAACCCCCATACACAGTATGAAGCAATATGTCCCTATTTACACAGATTTATAGCCTATAGCTTCCCATACACAGTATGATAGAACATAGCCCCTATATAAATTATGATAGACAGATAACACAGTTTTATAGCCCATAGCTTCCCATATACAGTATATTAGAACATACCCCCTACGTACAATATGATAAACCATAGCCCCTCTATAGACAGTTTGATAGTGCATAGCCCAGCTATACACAGTATGATGCCCGAATAGCCCCTATACACAGTATAATGTCCCCACACTTGCCTATACATAATATAATGCACCTATAGCCCCCCATACACAGTATGAAGCAATACATCCCCTATTTACAGTTTTATAGCCTATATCTTCACATACACAGTAGTGTAGAACATAGCCCCCTATATACAATATGATAGACAATAGCCCCTCTATAGACAGTTTGATAGTCCATAGCCCAAATACACAACATTATGGCCCATAAGGCCATAAGGCACAGTATGATGCCCGATTAGCCCCTATACACAGTATAATGTCCCCATACCTGCCTATACATAGTATAATGCACCTAAAGCCCCCCATACACAGTATGATTCCATACATCCCCTATTTACACAGAATGATAGAACATAGCCCCCTATATACAATATGATTGACAATAGCCTCTCTGTAGACAGTTTGATAGTCCACAGCCCAGCTATACACAGTATTATGCCCCATTTCTGCCCACTTCTGGTGAATTTTCCTGCTATGTGCACTGCTTACACTCACATTTTATGTGATGTTCTATAAACTGAATAAAAAATAAATAAAAAAAATCCGGCTTCCTACACCCCTAAATAGCCGGCCAACACTCACCTTTTTCCCCAAAACTATGATGCATTCTCATGGTGTTGGGGAAATTCAATTACCGGTATTATTATGTATTATATACAGAGTGTAAATCTATATATAGTACAAAAAAGATGGAAATATTGCAGACATGTGATGATGAAAAAAAAAGTAAAAAAACCCCAGCCTCCTCCACCCATTAATAGCTGGCCATAATTCACCTATTTATTTCTCTCTTACCCAACACAGCACTGGGTGTTAGTGCTGTCATGGATGAGATGAAATGTGTTCACCGGTATAAGAAATTTTAAAGTGTCTCACACATGTCTATAATTGAGATGCTGAGCCCTATTCACAGCATGAATGCCCCTAGCTCCCCATACACAGCATGGTAACACATAGCCCAGCTATACACAGTATTATGGCCTCATAGCCCCTCTATAGTGTATGATGGAACTTAAGAACCTATACACAATATGATTGCCCATAGCCCTTTATAGAGTATGATGGCTTATAAGCCCTTATACACAGTATAATGCTTCTATAGCCCCCATACGCAGTATTATGACTCATATCCCCTATTTACACAGTTTTATAACCTATAGCTTCCCATACACAGTATGATAGAACATAGCCCCCCTATATACAATATAATAGACAATAGCCCCTCTATAGACAGTTTAATAGTCCATAGCCCAGCTATACACCATATTATGACCCTTTTTGCCCACTTCTGGGTGAATTTTCTTGCTATGTGAACTGCTTACACTCAAATTGTATGTGATGTTCTATAAACTGAACTGAAAAAAAAAAAATCCGGCGTCCTCCACCCCTAAATAGCCGGCCAACACTCACCTTTTTCCCCAAAGCTATGATGCATTCTCATGGTCTTGGGGAAATTCAATTACCGGTATTTTTATGTATTATATACAGAGTGTAAAACTATATATAGTACAAAAAAGGTGGAAATATTGCAGACATGTACTGATGAAAAAAAAAGTAAAAAAAGTCCAGCCTCCTCCACCCATTAATAGCTGGCCATGACTCACCTATTTATTTCTCTCTTACCCAACACAGCACTGGATGTTAGTGCTGTCATGGATGAGATGAAATGTGTTCACCGGTATAAGAAATTTTAAAGTGTCTCACACATGTCTGTAATTGAGATGCTGAGCCCTATTCACAGCATGAATGCCCCTAGCTCCCCATACACAGCATGGTAGCGCATAGCCCAGCTATACACAGTATTATGGCCTCATAGCCCCTCTATAGTGTATGATGAAACTTAAGAACCTATACACAATATGATTGACCATAGCCCTTTATAGAGTATGATGGCCTACAAGCCTCTTGTAACGGGTCTGGGAGGCGGAACCTCTGAGCTACTATACAAGGGGGCGGTCCTTGTAAGGAAGCGGGTGGCGCCCAGGGAAGACGGGCAAGTAGTCACAGCAAGTGACAGGGACAGTCTCTGGGTAAACGGGCAGGTGGTCACGGCAAGGGACCGGGACAGTCTCTGAGTAATCGGGCAGGAGGTCACGGCAAGTGACCGGGACAGTCTCTGGGTAAACGGGCAGGGGATCAGAGCAAGTGACCGGGACAGTCTCTTGACAGGCGGGTGGTCACGGCAAGTGACGGCAGAGCCTCCAGGTAGGCTAGCAGGCTGGTAGCAGGTGGACGCTCCCAGGTGAGCGAGCAAGAGTCTCTGGACAGGCAGGTGGTCACAGCACGTGACGGCGGAGCCTCCAGGTAGGCAAGCAGGCAGATAGCAGGTGAGCGCTCCCAGGTGAGCGGGCAAGAGTCTCTGGACAGGCAGGTGGTCACAGCACGTGACAGCGGAGCCTCCAGGTAGGCTAGCAGACAGGTAGCAGGTGAGCGCTCCCAGGTGAGCGGGCAAGAGTCTCTGGACAGGCAGGTGGTCACAGCACGTGACGGCGGAGCCTCCAGGTAGGCTAGCAGACAGGTAGCAGGTGAGCACTCCCAGATGAGCGGGCAAGAGTCTCTGGACAGGCAGGTGGTCACAGCACGTGACGGCGAAGCCTCCAGGTAGGCTAGCAGGCAGGTAGCAGATGTGCGCTCCCAGGTGAGCGGGCAGACGGATCCATAGACAGACTGGCAGGGCTGGTAGGCAGACTGTCGGACCGCAGGATAAGCAGCAGGTAGACAAGAGTCAGGCAGGTATCAGACAGGAAACTGGCAGGAAACTGGCAGGTAACTGGCAGGTAACTGGAAACGGACCTGAGGGCTGAAGCAGAGTGATGAACTGTGCTACAACATTGCTCGGGCACATCCATTTTGGAGGAGGTGCCTTATATATGGTGAAGTACTCCAGCCATTGGCCGGGGACTCCTTAGGACGGCGCGCGCGGCCCCTTTAAGAGAGGGGAAGCACGCGCGCGCCCTAAGCACCGTGACCGGGAAGCAGCGTGTGCTGCCAGCAGAGCGGGAGGAAGACGCCGGGCACGGAGCGGAGAGGTGAGGGGAACAGCGTCCCTGCCTAGCAGGAGGCAGGGACGCCGACGCTACACCTCTATACACAGTATAATGCCTCTATAACCCCCCCATACACAGTATGATGCCATACATCCCCTATTTACACAGTATGATAGAACATAGCCCCCTTATATATAATATAATAGACAATAGCCCCTCTATAGACAGTTTAATACTCCATAGCCCAGCCATACACCATATTATGGCCCTTTTTCCCCACTTCTGGGTGAATTTTCCTGCTATGTGCACTGCTTACACTCAAAATGTATGTGATGTTCTATAAATTAAACTATTAAAAAAAAAAAAAAAAAAATCCGGCCTCCTCCACGCCTAAATAGCCGGCCAACACTCACCTTTTTCCCCAAAACTATGATGCATTATCATGGTCTTGGGGAAATTCAATTACCGGTATTTTTATGTATTATATACAGAGTGTAAATCTATATATAGTACAAAAAAGATGGAAATATTGTAGACATGTGCTGATGAAAAAGAAAGTAAAAAAAAAAACCAGCCTCCTCCAGCCATTAATAGCTGGCCATAATTCACCTATTTATTTCTCTCTTACCCAACACAGCACTGGGTGTTAGTGCTGTCATGGATGAAATGAAATGTGTTCACCGGTATAAGAAATTTTAAAGTGTCTCACACATGTCTATAATTGAGATGCTGAGCCCTATTCACAGCATGAATGCCCCTAGCTCCCCATACACAGCATGGTAGCACATAGCCCAGCTATACACAGTATTATGGCCTCATAGCCCCTCTATGATGGAACTTAAGAACCTATACACAATATGATTGCCCATAGCCCTTTATAGAGTATGATGGCTTATAAGCCTCTATACACACTTTAATGCTTCTATAGCCCCCCATACGCAGTATTATGACTCATATCCCCTATTTACACAGTTTTATAACCTATAGCTTCCCATACACAGTATGATAGAACATAGCCCCCCTATATACAACATAATAGACAATAGCCCCTCTATAGACAGTTTAATAGACCATAGCCCAGCTATACACCGTATTATGACCCTTTTTCCCCACTTCTGGGTGAATTTTCCTGCTATGTGCGCTGCTTACACTCAAATTTTATGTGAAGTTCTATAAACTGAACTAAAAAAAAAAAAAAAAAAAAAAAAAAATCCGGCTTCCTCCACCCCTAAATAGCCGGCCAACACTCACCTTTTTCCCCAAAACTATGATGCATTATCATGGTCTTAGGGAAATTCAATTACCGGTATTTGTATGTATTATATACAGAGTGTAAATCTATATATAGTACAATAAAGATGGAATTATTGTAGACATGTGATGATGAAAAAAATAGAAAAAAAGTCCAGCCTCCTCCAGCCATTAATAGCTGGCCATAATTCACATATTTATTTCTCTCTTACCCAACACAGCACTGGGTGTTAGTGCTGTCATGGATGAGATGAATGGTGATCACCGGTATAAAAATTTTGAAGTGTCTCACACATGTCTATAATTGAGATGTAGAGCCCTTTTCACAGCATGATAGCCCATAGCTCCCCCTACCCAATATAGTAACCCATAGCCCAGCTATACGCAGTATGGTAACCCTTAGCCCAGCTATACACAGTATTCTGGCCCCATAGCCCCTCTACAGTGTATGATGGCTCATAAGAAACTATACACAATATGATTGCCCATAGCCCTTTTTAGAGTATGATGGCCCACAAGCCTCTATACACAGTATAATGCCGCTATAACCCCCCCATACACAGTATGAAGCAATATGTCCCCTATTTACACAGATATATAGCCTATAGCTTCCCATACACAGTATGATAGAACATAGCCCCTGTATAAATTATGATAGACAATAGCCCCTCTATAGACACTTTGATAGTCCACAGCCCAGCTATGCACAGTATTATGGCCCATAGTCCCTTAATAGAGTATCATGGCCAAAAAGCCTCTATGCACAGTATAATGCCTCTATAGCCCCCCATACACAGTATGATGCCATATATCCCCTTTTAACACAGTTTTATAGCCCATAGCTTCCCATATACAGTATATTAGAACATAGCCCCCTATGTACAATATGATAAACCATAGCCCCTCTATGGACAGTTTGATAGTGCATAGCCCAGCTATACACAGTATGATGCCCGAATAGCCCCTATACACAGTATAATGTCCCCATACTTGCCTATACATAATATAATGCACCTATAGCCCCCCATACACAGTATGAAGCAATACATCCCCTATTTACACAGTTTTATAGGCTATATCTTCCCATACACAGTAGGGCAGAACATAGCCCCCTATATACAATATGATAGACAATAGCCCCTCTATAGACAGTTTGATAGTCCATAGCCCAGATACACAGCATTATCGCCTATAAGCCCCTATACACAGTTTGATGCCCGAATAGCCCCTATACACAATATAATGTCCCCATACCTGCCTATACATAGTATAATGCACCTAAAGCCCCCATACACAGTATGATGCCATACATCCCCTATTTACACAGTATGATAGGACATAGCCCCCCTATACACAATATGATTGACAATAGCCTCTCTATAGACAGTTTGATAGTTCACAGCCCAGCTATACACAGTATTATGCCCCATTTTTGCCCACTTCTGGGTGAATTTTCCTGCTATGTACGCTGCTTACACTCACATTTTATGTGATGTTCTATAAACTGAATAAAAAATAAATAAAAAAAATCCGGCTTCCTCCACCCCTAAATAGCCGGCCAACACTCACCTTTTTCCCCATACACAGCATGGTAACACATAGCCCAGCTATACACAGTATTATGGCCTCATAGCCCCTCTATAGTGTATGATGAAAGTTAAGAATAGAGATGAGCGGTGTTCGACTAGAACTGTTCGCCAATCTCAAATTCGAGCTGTTTTGGGCGGTGTTCGAGTCGTTCGACGAACCCGAACGATTTGCAAAAAATTCGGCTGTTCGAGGTTATGTTCGATAACTGTTCGTGCACCAAAAGCGTGTCCTGCATGTCTGGTGCTATTTAGAGCACCAATCATGCAGGGATTGTCTGCCACTCACTGTAATGCCACAGCCATGGTGGTTGTGGCATTACAGTGATTGCCCAAATCGATGGGAACAGTGCCAACAGTGAAACATGAAAAGCCGGCAATTCAGCAGCGGCATACACCGGTACCCGACAATTTAGAACCGAAAGAATAGAGCTTCACACATAGATTAGATAGATATAAACATGTCAGCCACATATATACGAAGTACAGTGAAAGTGCTGCTTACTGTACTTGTCATTTAGCGTAAAGGATTTATCAAAAAAAATAATAGTGTTTTCATGCACCGTCTCTTTAAAAAAGCCGGCCGGCAATTCAGCAGCGGTACCCGACAATTTAGAATAGAAGGAATAGAGAATCACACATAGATTAGATAGATAGAAACATGTCAGTCACATATATATGAAGTACAGTGACAGTGTTGATTACTGTACTTGTCATTTAGTGTAAAGGATTTATCAAAAAAAATAATAGTGTTTTCATGCACCGTCTCTTTAAAAAAGCCGGCTGGCAATTCAGCAGCGGTACCCGACAATTTAGAATAGAAGGAATAGAGAATCACACATAGATTAGATAGATAGAAACATGTCAGTCACATATATATGAAGTACAGTGACAGTGTTGATTACTGTACTTGTCATTTAGTGTAAAGGATTTATCAAAAAAAATAATAGTGTTTTCATGCACCGTCTCTTTAAAAAAGCCGGCCGGCAATTCAGCATCTGTACCCAACAATTTAGAATAGAAGGAATAGAGAATCACACATAGATTAGAAAGATAGAAACATGTCAGTCACATATATATGAAGTACAGTGACAGTGTTGCTTACTGTACTTGTCATTTAGTGTAAAGGATTTATTAAAAAAAATAATAGTGTTTTCATGCACCGTCTCTTTAAGAAAGCCGGCCGGCAATTCAGCATCTGTACCCGACAATTTATAACAGACAGAATAGAGCTTCACACATAGATTAGATAGATAGAAACATGTCAGTCACATATATATGAAGTACAGTGATAGTGTTGGTTACTGTACTTGTCATTTAGTATTAAAATAAAGGATTTATTATTAAAAAAATTGGCGTGGGGTTACCCTTAATTTTAGGCTCTAGCGTCTCATCTTTATGCCGTCACAGCCAGACACTGCAGAGCGCAAGCATGCCTGCGCTTCTCAGTGTCTGCGGGATGACAGGCTGGATGGCAGCGTTCTGCTGCGGTCCAGCCTGTCATCTCGATGTAGCAGAGCTGAAGCTGTCGTGGGAACCATGGAAAGGTAAGGATGATGTTGCTTTATTATTTTTCTTTTATTGCAGGAGATCGTTGGCTTCAGCTGGAATGGGCGTGATGGTAAGTATGGTTTAATTTAGAACAATAAAGGATTGTGTCTTTATTTCAATTAAAGGACTTTATTCTGGGTGTTTGTGTTTTCTTTTAACTTTGACTATGGGGTTAGTAATGGGGGTGTCTTATAGACGCCTCTCCATTACTAACCTGGGCTTGATGTCAGCTGGCATTATAAGCTGACATCAACCCCATCCCTATTACCCCCTGCCACCGCTACAGGGCAGTGGGAAGAGCGAGGCTAAGTGCCAGAATTGGCGCATCCTATGAATGCGCCATTTCTGGGGCAGCTGACGGCTGGTGTTTCTAGCCTGGGAGGGGGCCAATATTCATGGCTCCCTTCCTGGGCTATTAATATCAGCCCCCAGCTGTCTGCCTAGCCTTTGCTAGCTATTAAATTAGGGGGGACCCCACGTCATTTTTTTGGGGGGGGTCCCCCATTTTAATAGCTAGTAAAGGCTATGTATTCAGCTGGGGGCTCATATTAGTAGCCTGGGAAGCTCCGTGGGTATTACCCCCTTCCCAGGCTTCAAACATCTGCCCCAGCTGTCTGCTTAACCTCCGCTAGAGACTAAAATTAAGGGGAACCCCACGCCAATTTTTTTTAATAATAAATCCTTTATTTTAATACTAAATGACAAGTACAGTAACCAACACTGTCACTGTACTTCATATATATGTGACTGACATGTTTCTATCTATCTAATCTATGTGTGAAGCTCTATTCTGTCTGTTATAAATTGTCGGGTACAGATGCTGAATTGCCGGCCGGCTTTTTTAAAGAGACAGTGCATGAAAACACTATTATATTTTTTAATAAATCCTTTACACTAAATGACAAGTACAGTAAGCAACACTGTCACTGTACTTCATATATATGTGACTGACATGTTTCTATCTATCTAATCTATGTGTGAGGCTCTATTCCTTCTTGTCTAAATTGTCGGGTACCGGTGTATGCCGCTGCTGAATTGCCGGCCGGCTTTTTTAAAGAAAGCGTCTTCTGAGCAGTTTGTCAGCTTTTGGACACCTTTGAAGGTGTTTTCTATGTGTTTCTATGTGTTTTTGTTTGCCTGCCATTGGTTTTAACGGTGTTCGACGGTGTTCTAAGGTGTTCGACGAACAGTTCGACGAACAGTTCCTCGAACATCCCGGTGTTCGACGAACCGAACCGAACCCGAACACTACGGGGGTGGCTCAACACTAGTTAAGAACCTATACACAATATGATTGCCCTTAGCCGTTTATAGAGTATGATGGCTTATAAGCCCTTATACACAGTATAATGCTTCTATAGCCCCCCATACGCAGTATTATGACTCATATCCCATTATTTACACAGTTTTATAACCTATAGCTTCCCATACACAGTATGATAGAACATAGCCCCCCTATATACAATATAATAGACAATAGCCCCTCTATAGACAGTTTAATAGTCCATAGCCCAGCTATACACCATATTATGACCCTTTTTGCTCACTTCTGGGTGAATTTTCTTGCTATGTGAACTGCTTACACTCAAATTGTATGTGATGTTCTATAAACTGAACTGAAAAAAAAAAATCCGGCATCCTCCACCCCTAAATAGCCGGCCAACACTCACCTTTTTCCCCAAAACTATGATGCATTATCATGGTCTTAGGGAAATTCAATTACCGGTATTTGTATGTATTATATACAGAGTGTAAATCTATATATAGTACAATAAAGATGGAATTATTGTAGACATGTGATGATGAAAAAAAAGAAAAAAAGTCCAGCCTCCTCCAGCCATTAATAGCTGGCCATAATTCACCTATTTATTTCTCTCTTACCCAACACAGCACTGGGTGTTAGTGCTGTCATGGATGAGATGAATGGTGATCACCGGTATAAAAATTTTGAAGTGTCTCACACATGTCTATAATTGAGGTGTAGAGCCCTATTCACAGCATGATAGCCCATAGCTCCCCCTACCCAATATAGTAACCCATAGCCCAGCTATACGCAGTATGGTAACCCTTAGCCCAGCTATACACAGTATTCTGGCCCCATAGCCCCTCTACAGTGTATGATGGCTCATAAGAAACTATACACAATATGATTGCCCATAGCCCTTTTTAGAGTATGATGGCCCACAAGCCTCTATACACAGTATAATGCCGCTATAACCCCCCCATACACAGTATGAAGCAATATGTCCCCTATTTACACAGATATATAGCCTATAGCTTCCCATACACAGTATGATAGAACATAGCCCCTGTATAAATTATGATAGAGAATAGCCCCTCTATAGACACTTTGATAGTCCACAGCCCAGCTATGCACAGTATTATGGCCCATAGTCCCTTAATAGAGTATCATGGCCAAAAAGCCTCTGTGCACAGTATAATGCCTCTATAGCCCCCCATACACAGTATGATGCCATATATCCCCTTTTAACACAGTTTTATAGCCCATAGCTTCCCATATACAGTATATTAGAACATAGCCCCCTATGTACAATATGATAAACCATAGCCCCTCTATGGACAGTTTGATAGTGCATAGCCCAGCTATACACAGTATGATGCCCGAATAGCCCCTATACACAGTATAATGTCCCCATACTTGCCTATACATAATATAATGCACCTATAGCCCCCCATACACAGTATGAAGCAATACATCCCCTATTTACACAGTTTTATAGGCTATATCTTCCCATACACAGTAGGGTAGAACATAGCCCCCTATATACAATATGATAGACAATAGCCCCTCTATAGACAGTTTGATAGTCCATAGCCCAGATACACAGCATTATGGCCTATAAGCCCCTATACACAGTATGATGCCCGAATAGCCCCTATACACAATATAATGTCCCCATACCTGCCTATACATAGTATAATGCACCTAAATCCCCCATACACAGTATGAAGCAATACATCCCCTATTTACACAGTATGATAGAACATGGCCCCCTATATACAATATGATTGACAATAGCCTCTCTATAGACAGTTTGATAGTCCACAGCCCAGCTATACACAGTATTATGCCCCATTTCTGCCCACTTCTGGGTGAATTTTCCTGCTATGTGCGCTGCTTACACTCACATTTTATGTGATGTTCTATAAACTGAATAAAAAAAATAAAAAAAAATCCAGCTTCCTCCACCCCTAAATAGCCGGCCAACACTCACCTTTTTCCCCAAAACTATGATTCATTCTCATGGTCTTGGGGAAATTCAATTACCGGTATTTTTATGTATTATATACAGAGTGTAAATCTATATATAGTACAAAAAAGATGGAAATATTGCAGACATGTGCTGATGAAAAAAAAAGTAAAAAAAACCCCAGCCTCCTCCAGCCATTAATAGCTGGCCATGACTCACCTATTTATTTCTCTCTTACCCAACACAGCACTGGGTGTTAGTGCTGTCATGGATGAGATGAAATTCTGTGCAATTTAAGGGTGTGGCATCCCCTTTGTTGAGCTGACTGGTATATATGTAGCTTACCACGGGCCTGGGTGGTCTGGAGTTGGGACCCGGTCCTATTTGTCTACCCTTTTATATGCATTACTTCAACTTTGATATACAGTAAGGTTTTTAATATAGGCAGTATAGGTACCGTCCCAATTTAGGGTCACCTTGCCGCTGGTGGGACGGCTTGTATACTTTTTTTGATCAAAAATAGTTCACTAAGTACCCTATATTTATTATGCAACTTTGCTTTACATTTATATATAATGATGGTAGGGTATGAGATATATTTTTGTCTTTTGTCTTTTGTAGGTTTTGTTTCTTTTTTGCTAGTGTGAACATGCTCCTATTTCTTGCATGTCTACCATCTTAGACCTCAGTTCACATTGCCTGGTTTTTTGTCTTGTTTGCATTCTGTGCAATTTAAGGGTGTGGCATCCCCTTTGTTGAGCTGACTGGTATATATGTAGCTTACCACGGGCCTGGGTGGTCTGGAGTTGGGACCCGGTCCTATTTGTCTACCCTTTTATATGCATTACTTCAACTTTGATATACAGTAAGGTTTTTAATATAGGCAGTATAGGTACCGTCCCAATTTAGGGTCACCTTGCCGCTGGTGGGACGGCTTGTATACTTTTTTTGATCAAAAATAGTTCACTAAGTACCCTATATTTATTATGCAACTTTGCTTTACATTTATATATAATGATGGTAGGGTATGAGATATATTTTTGTCTTTTGTCTTTTGTAGGTTTTGTACCTCCTACACCCTGTAGTGCAGAATCAGTTAGTGAGCTCCGTAGGTCCACTAGAGTCACTAGAGGTCAGATGCTCGCTCGCTGGAAAATCTAAAGTGATGCACTGTGAATTTATCTGTTAACTGTTTATGGTTTATGTTTGTTGCCTGTTACTAATTATGTTTCTCAGTTACCCTGCAGATTTATTTGGACTAACAGGTTATGGACACTGGATAACCGGAACAATGCTTGTAGATAGTTGCACCTTGGTGCCTCTTGCAAAGACGGCCGCGGAAAAGAAAACCTGTCTGGCGTGGCCTACTTGCGGCTCAAAGTAGTTAGCTCCAGCCTTGCAGCCACGCCCAAGGCCAACGCAAGGGGTTTGCTTTGGACAGGTCCCCTACTTCGCTTAAAGTTTCACCTTGGGTGACATGGACACCCCCTTGTTTCACAAACTTCACCTTGGGTGATATGGACACCCGGTTACGGACACGCCGTGACCTTTAAAGAACTAAAGCTTCTTGTAAATATGTTTTTGTATTATCGTTTATACCCTGTATTTATGTTTCTTTAAAAATGTGTTTAGTCCCGGAGTACTAAAATTTACTAGGGGGGAATGTGGCACCCCAGGGGTCTGGTTACCACAGTAATAGAGATATTATGTCTGAGAGCAAGTGGGAGGTTTCTCTGGTCAGGAGCCCTAAACATGCAACACGGCCCACCCAGACCTGGGAGGGGAGGAATCTGCCCTTATAAACTGGGTCTGGGGCGGGATTAGACAGTGAAGTTCCAGACACAGGGAAAGATACATCAGGAGCTCTGTAGGAGCAGCAGCTGAAGACCAGGGGCTGGAGCTGAGCAGAGATATAGCTCGCCCTGGCTGAAGTTACTAAAACCGGACACAGGAGTCCGAGGCTGTGGGGACTGATATATATACCCAGCAGCAGAAACCAGCCGGCAGGGGATTCCAGGTCCTCTGTTCAAGCCCGGAGGCTCAGTCACAAAGAAGGGACCAGCGCCGCCATCCAGGAGCGGAGGCTAACAGAAGGCCCCAAGTCACCAGCCATACGGGTGAGCACCACACGGTATACTCAGGGACGTGGGCTACTTGTAACCGCTGACAGCAAGGTAGCCAGGAAGAGTGCAGATAAACGGGGAGGCCTACAACTCCACCTGGCCAGGGGAACTCCTGCTTGCTCGCAGACTGACCAGGCCCCTTATACTAGCCAGTACTCCCGGGAGGGTCTGCCTTGTACCATCAGTAAAGACCCTGAACTGCACCTCACGTCTCTGTGATTCCTTGCCGCACCAGCACCATTAGCACTGGGACCCTCACACCATCACTCCCATCATCTCTCACATTAGCTGCCCTGAGGCAATACTTCTCCCGTGGGGAGTTATCCCATACTCGGCTGCGCAAACAACATCAGCCTCAGCGGTCGGCAGCGCAGCGGCGGTCCCCACTGACCGCAATCCACGGGTGGCGTAGTCGGACATTTGCTATACATTAAGGGTATGTGCACACGATGCAGAAATGCTCAGGATTTTTTCCTGAGCGTTTCTGCATCTCTCTGGCAGGAAAAAAAACCATGCGGATTGTACATGCGGTTTCCTGCCAGGGACATGCGGAAATTAAGCAGTCTTCACTTTCATTTCCGCATGCGGGTTGACAAGCGCTTCCCAAGCGATTTTAGCATCACTTGGAAAGTGCTTGTCAACTTTACACTATATAAATCCATGCAACCGGCATGGATTTATATAGTGTGTGAATGTCAAAAAATAAAAAATAAATATATACTTTACCCTCTGATGGCCCCCGGTGTCCAGCTTCGCTCGGTCCCGGCTGCCGGCAGTGAAGACTTTAGGACCTTCCGACGTCAGCGTCACGTGACCCGTCACATGACTCTGACGTCAGCGAAGGTCCTTAATTCAACCGCGAAGTGCCCGGGAAGCCAGCAGGACGCAGCGCGGGCTGTCAGAAGGTGAGAATATATATATTTTTTATTTTATTCTTTTTTTTTAATGGTACCTGGGTCTGGATGCGAGTCCTCTCATCCACACCCGGGTACCATCCGCACATTAGACCGCATGAAAAGCGCATCAACATATACAGTGATGCGGATTCCATGCGGTCTAATGCAAGTCAATGGCGCCAAAAGAGCAGCGTTTCCGCAAAATTAATTGACATGCTGCGGACTTTTGACCGCAGCGTTTACACTGCGGAAAAATCCGCATCGTGGGCACAGCACATGCGGATTTCAATTGGGGAACATTGCTGCCCTTCTACCATGCGTTTTTAATGCGTTTCCGCAGCGTTTCCGCAACTGCAAAAACGCCGCGGAAACGCACGAAAATCGCATCGTGTGAACTCAGCCTAAGACTGCCACTGGTTTGACCACCCTGGGCACGGACCGGGTCACCGCCACACGGAGACTACAACCCCCAGCATCCTACAACAGGCCCGGTTCCGGGTTCCCCTGTACAACACAGGCCCAGGGGGCGCGTCAACTTGATGGCCCACAAGCCTCTATACACAGTATAATGCCTCTATAACCCCCCATATGCAGTATTATGACCCATATCCCCTATTTACACAGATTTATAGCCTATAGCTTCCCATACACAGTATGATACAACATTATAATTGAGATGTAGAGGCTTATTCACAGTATTATAGCCCATAACTCCCCAAACACAATATGGTAGCACATAGCCCAGCTATACACAGCATTATAGCCCATAGCCCAGCTATACACAGTATTTTGGCCCATAACCCAGCTATACGCAGTATGGTAGCCCATAGCCCAGCTATACGCAATATTATGGCCCCATATCCCCTCTATAGTGTATGATGGCTCATAAGAACCTATACATAATATGATTGCCCATAGCCCTTTATAGAGCATGATGGCCCACAAGCCTCTATACACAGTATAATGCCTCTATAACCCCCCATATGCAGTATTATGACCCATATCCCCTATTAACACAGATTTATAGCCTATAGCTTCCCATACACAGTATGATACAACATTATAATTGAGATGTAGAGGCTTATTCACAGTATTATAGCCCATAACTCCCCAAACACAATATGGTAGCACATAGCCCAGCTATACACAGCATTATAGCCCATAGCCCAGCTATACACAGTATTTTGGCCCATAACCCAGCTATACGCAGTATGGTAGCCCATAGCCCAGCTATACGCAATATTATGGCCCAATATCCCCTCTATAGTGTATGATGGCTCATAAGAACCTATACATAATATGATTGCCCATAGCCCTTTATAGAGCATGATGGCCCACAAGCCTCTATACACAGTATAATGCCTCTATAACCCCCCATACGCAGTACTATGACCCACATCCCCTATTTACACAGATTTATAGCCTATAGCTTCCCATACACAGTATGATAGAACATAGCCCGTATATACAATATGATAGACAATAGCCCCCCTATAGACACTTTGATAGTCCACAGCCCAGCTATGAACAGTATTATGGCCCATAGTCCCTTTATAGAGAATGAAGGCCAAAAAGCATCTCTGCACAGTACAATGCCTCTATAGCCCCCATACACAGTATGATGCCATATATCCCCCTTTTACACAGTTTTATAGTCTATAGCTTCCCATACACAGTATATTAGTACATAGCACCCCTATGTATAATATGATAAAACATAGCCCCTCTATATACAGTTTGATAGTGCATAGCCCAGCTATACACAGTATTATGGCCCATAAGCCGCTATACACAGTATGATTCCCGAATAGCCCCTATACACAGTATAAAGCACCTATAGCCCCCCATACACAGTATGAAGCAATATATCCCCTATTTACACAGTTTTATAGCTTATATCTTCCCATACACAGTAGGGTAGAACATAGCCCCGTATATTTTGGGTGGTCCTAAAGTAGGTGGACAGAAAATAATAACATTTATTTTGATTTATATATAAAATTATATTTACTAACACAAGCATAACATTGACAATTAAATTTTATTCTGAACAATAATATAAAAGCCCTTAAATTTTATCAACGCAGGTGCTCAAACTGTTTTCCATTACAATTTGCACAGCTTTGAAGTCTGCCTCTTACGCTTTGTCAAACGTTTTTGCACAAGTCTCTTTGGATATTAATTTCTTGAAATGCATCTCTTATGTAATTTTTCATATCACTGACACTTTTTGGTTTTTGACTATAAACTTTGTCCTTGAGTACTCTCCAAAAGAAAAAATCCATTGGGGTCAAGTCTGGTGAACGTGCTGGCCAATCAAGTGGGCCACTTCGGCCAATCCATTTATTAGGAAATGTATCATCAAGATACTCGCGGACTACTCTTGAATAATGTGGAGGGGCCCCATCTTGTTGGAAATAAAGGTCATTTGAATTAGGATGTTTCTGTACCTGGGGAACAACTCGATTCATTAGAATTTCGAGATACTTATCTCCTGTGACTGTCCCATCAAAAAATATTGGTCCTAAAACACTAAAACTTGAAATACCACCCCAAACATTGACACCAGGTTCATTTAGTTGTTGCTCTAATGTTAAATGCATGTTCTCATTATACCAGTAAATACAATTATGTCTGTTAATATGGCCGGATAATTTGAAAGAAGCGTCATCACTCCACATAATGTTATCTAAAATTACTGGATTTTCTTCAATTTTGTTAAGCATAATCTCACTAAATTGCATCCGCCTGTCTGGATCATCCTCCAATAAACCATGAATTACAGTGTATTCCAAATTATTATGCAAAAAGTGTTTAGGAGTGATAAGGTAAGAATTTTTTTGTTTGTCAGTTAAACTCATTGATGGTGATGTGTGTCAGGGCTCTTTATATCACTGTAAGCAATTGCAGACACCTGTGCTAATTAGCTTGGCAGGTGTGTCCAATGAAAGGCAAGACTACTTAAGAAGGCTGTCCCACATTATTAAGCAGCCTACATTTTCTGCCAAAATGGGAAAGAAAAAGGATGTGTCGGCTGCTGAGAAGCAACAAATTGTGGAGTGTTTAGGTCAAGGCATGACTACAATCAACATTGCCAAGACACTTCATCGTGATCACCGCACAATCAAGAAGTATGTAGCTGATTCACAGTACACACGTGTGCGTGCTGATAAGGGAAAATTGAGGACTCTTTCCTATAGGCAATTACATCAGGTTAAAAGAGCAGCGGCAAAAAAGCCTTGTCATAGCAGCAGACAAGTTTTTGAAGCTGCTGGTGCCTCCAACGTCCCCTGAACAACAAGATGCAGGGTCCTTCAGAGGTTTGCAGCTGTGCGTAAGCCATCCTGTCGACCTCCTCTATCCACTGCACACAAGCAGGAACGGCTCCAGTGGGCCAAACAATATGACGCGCCCCTGGGCCTGCTGTGTCGCGCAGCGTCTCGCGCACGGGGGCTTACCCGGAACCGGATCAGATGTGGGTTGTAGTCTCCGAGTGGCGGGGACCCGGTCCGTGCCCAGGGAGTCAAACTCAGTGTGTGGCAGTCTTGATAGATGTTATTTGAGTGTCGACTACGCCACCCGTTGATTTGCAGCTATGGAGCTGCCGCTGCAGGGCAGACCGCTGAGGCCGGTGTAGAATTGTGCAGCGTGATAGTATAACCCCCAACGGGAGGGGTATGGCCTCAGGGCAGCCGACGTGGAAGATGGGGGTAGCAGGAACCACTCAGAGACGGTGCGGTGTAATTCAGGGTCTTTACTGGTAACAACGATAGACCCTCCCGGAGTACTTGCTAGCGAACGGGGCCTGGTCAGTCCTTGAGCAGATGGGATCTCCCCTGGCCAGGCGGAGTTGTAGGCCTCCCAAACTGACTGTACTCTTCTGGCTACCTTGCTAGAAGCGGATATAAGTAGCCCACGTCCCTGAGTGTACCGTGTGGTGCTCACCCGTATGGCCGGTGACTCGGGGCCTTCTAATGGCTTCCGCTCCACGATGGCGGTGCTTGTCCCACGCGTGTGACCGTGCCTTCGGGTTTCTGGGCCTGAGGACCTGCAATCCCCTGCCGGTCGGCTTCTGCTGCTGGGTAAGAGTTAGTCCCCACAGCCTCGGACGCCGGGTCCGGTGAGAAAGCTTCTCAATCAGGGCGAGCTCTGCAGCTGCCAGCCCCTGACTCGTAGTAGTATTACTCCCACTGAGCTTCTGCTGTTTCTTCCTGTGACTGTTTCTTGTCTCTACTCTCTTTGACTGACTAACCCTGCCTCAGCCCAGGGTTTATACAGGGGAAGTTCTTCCCCTCCCAAGACTGGGCAGGAGGTGTGGCATGCACAGGATCCCTGACCAAAGGACCTCCCACCTGCTCTCAGACATAACATTACATTACTGTGGAAACCAGACCCCTGGGGTGCCACATTCCCCCCTAGTAAAATTTAGTACTCCGAGACTAAACACATTTTTGTAAACATAACAGAGTACAACCAAAACATTATAATAAAGAGACACATAACAATGGTCACGGCGTGTCCGCAACCGGGTGCAGTCTTTGAGGGAAAGCAAGGTGTCCATTTCACCAAAACAGGGAGACGTAACCAGGTAGGGGTCTGTCCTACCCCGAGTCCTTAACAGTCTCTAGTCCATCCTGGGTTACGCTCCAACTATGTACAAGGATTCCCGGTAAATCCACCAAGGACTCCTACAAATAACTAGAAACACAAAATTATACACAAGCAACAATACACAGGTAAACATAAATAAAACAATTTATACACTTTAAATCCTCCAACGTGCGGGTAACTGGCCTCTAGTGGCCCTAGTGGACCTACGGAGCTGACTGTCTAGCCCTGAACTACAGGGTGTAGGAGCTGTCAAGGGTAAACTGGGCAGCTGTCTACCGGCTCTTTGGCTCACTAGGGATATGGCAGGCTCACTGCAAGCAGAGGGTTGATCCCCCTGGTCTGCTGGTGTGGGGTCTTCTGCCTCCTGGACCGGCTGTTCTTCCAGCTCTACCTGTTGCTCCGTAGGTGCTTGGGATGCTGGTTGGAGGAAGGTGAGTATGGGTACCACAACTGCACCATTGACTTGAGTCCAAGACCGAGGGAAGTCCCCGAGCACAGTACTAACCATATCTTCCCTTTCCTCTACGGGTCGATGGTCTTCTTGTTCCTCTTCAGGGTTCCTCAGTTGTTCGGGACACTTTTTCAGGTGGTCCCGGGATACAATGGCTGTGGTTTCCCCTCCGTCTTTACTGATGGTACAAACCTTCGGGTTCTCGTGGCTTGAGGGCAGTACGGTGTACGGGTCCTTCTCCCACTGGTCGTCCAACTTGTGGAGCCGTCTCTTCCTCTTCAAGACCTGCTCTCCGGGTACCAGGGGAACAGCGGGAGCATACTGGTTGTAAGTTTTCTCTTGTCTTTCCCTAGCCTGACAGAGACTTCGCTCCACGCTCTCCTGTACTCTCCGGTACTGCTGCTGCCTCTCTGTGTCCCAGTCTGCTTCTGGTGAAGTGTCCTCGGGTGTCAGGACTCCCATTTCCAGGTCAACAGGTAACTTACCAGGTCTTGCCCTCATTAGGTAAGCCGGGGTACAGTTGGTGGAACCTACCGGGATGTGGTTGTATAGGTCCACCAGATCGGGCAGCTTCTCAGGCCACAGACTGCGTTCTTCCAGGGGCAACGTTTTCAGAAGATCCATTACCACCTGGTTCATTTTCTCACAAAGTCCATTAGTTTGCGGATGATAGGGTGTCGTCCTTATCTTCCGGCAGCCATACAGAGTGCAGAATTCTTGGAAGACCTCCGCTTCAAAGGCAGGTCCCTGGTCTGTCAACACTTGGTCCGGGTACCCGTGTGGACGGCAGAAATGCTGCTGGAAGGCTCTCGCTGCTGTTCGAGCTGTTAAGTCCTTGACGGGGACGACAACCAAGAACCGGGAGTAGTGATCCACGATGGTTAGTGCGTAGACGTAGCCACTTCTGCTTGGGGTCAGTTTTACATGATCCAAGGCTACCAGTTCCAACGGCTGCCGGGTGACGATGGACTGCAGGGGAGTCTTCTGGCTGGCACGGTCCTTCCTTCTTAGGTTGCACGGGCCACAGTCTCTGCACCACTTCTCAATGGTTCCCCTCATGGCTACCCAGTGGAACCGCTCGCGCAGCAGGAACTCCAGCTTCTTCCACCCGAAGTGTCCAGCTCCGTCGTGGTATGCCTCCATCACCATGGCTGCGTCTCTTCGTGGCACCACTACTTGCCAGAGTAATTCATGTGTCCGGGAGTTAACCATTCTGCGACACAACTTCCCTTTGTAAAGGAACAGTCGACTCTTCTCTGCCCATAGTTGTTTGGCTTCCTCCGGAGCGTCTGGTTCAAGGCGAGCCTCCGGCCGAGTCAGCATCTCCTTCACCAGTCGGACGGCAGGGTCGCTGTCTTGCGTTTCCGCCCAGTTGTAGTGGGGTAAGGGGTTCAACGTAGCAGCCTGCTTACTCTTTACCCGGTGGGAGTACTGGATAGTCCCATGACGGTGGAACGCAGGGAGTTCAACTTCTTCCAGTCCCTCCGGATCTTCTCCTCCGTCCGGCAGGTTGGGCATCCTGGACAGGGCGTCCGCGTTGGTATTGGAGCGTCCTGCCCGGTATTTGATTGTGAACTCGTAGTTGGACAGACGGGCCATCCACCTCTGCTCCAGGGCACCGAGTCTTGCCGTGTCCAGGTGTGTCAACGGGTTGTTATCCGTGTACACGGTGAACCGGGAAGAAGCGAGGTAATGCTTAAAGCGCTCGGTGACTGCCCATACCACGGCCAGGAACTCTAACTTAAATGAGCTGTAATTCTCGGGGTTCCTTTCGGTGGGTCGCAGTTTTCGGCTTGCGTAGGCGATTACTCGTTCTTTCCCTTGCTGAATCTGGGACAGCACGGCTCCTAGCCCGATGTTACTGGTGTCGGTGTAGAGGATAAAGGGCTGGCTATAATCCGGGTATGCCAGGATTTCATCCCCCGTGAGGGCCATCTTCAGCTGGCGGAAGGACTCTTCTTCCAGCTCCTCCCATTTGAAGGGCGGCTTCTGGTTCTTGGCCTTCCGGGACTGGCCTATCAGGAGGTCCTGCATAGGAGCTGCCTTTTTGGTGAAGCCGGGGATGAATCTGCGGTAATAGCCTACCAACCCAAGGAACTGCCGCACTTCCTTTACACTGGAGGGACTTGGCCATTCCTTAATTGCGGTGATCTTATCAGGGTCGGGAGCCACTCCATCAGCGCTCACCACGTGTCCCAGGTACTGCACCTTTGGCTTCAGGAGGTGACACTTAGAGGGTTTCACCTTCAGGCCGTAACTTGCCAGGGCTTCGAACACTTCCGCCAGATGTTTCAGGTGGTCCTCATAAGTCTTGGAATATACGATGACATCGTCCAGGTACAACAAGACCGTCTCGAAGTTTTTGTGTCCCAGACAGCACTCCATTAATCGTTGGAAGGTTCCTGGTGCGTTACAAAGTCCAAACGGCATACAGGTAAACTCGCTAAGTCCCATCGGGGTGGTGAATTCAGTCTTCTCCCGGTCCGCCTCTGCTACAGGAACCTGCCAGTACCCGCTAGTGAGATCCAAGGTAGAGAAGAAGTTAGCAGATCTTAAAGCAGCCAAAGACTCCTCTATCCTTGGTAAAGGGTACGCATCCTTGTGTGTGATACGGTTGATTTTCCGGTAATCTACACACATCCTCATAGTGTTGTCTTTCTTTTTGACTAAAACCAGTGGGGCTGCCCAGGGGCTACAGCTATCCCGGATTACCCCAGCCTCCTTCATGTCTCTAAGCATCCCCTTGGCGTGTTGGTAATGTGCAGGGGGTAGGGGTCGATACCTCTCTTTTATGGGAGGATGATCTCCCGTGGGGATGCGGTGTTCTACCCCCTTGACTCGCCCGAAGTCTAACGGGTGTTTACTAAACACTCTCTCATACTCTTGAACCACCCGGTAGACTCCCTGTTTCTGGTGGGAGGGAGTGGAGTCAGTTCCCAAGTGTAGTTGCTGACACCAATCCTCCATTACTTTCTTAGAGCCGTTACCTCCCTCCGGGTGAGATGGAGGCAAGGGTTCCACAGATTGTATAGCATTTTGGCTAATGGTATATAATTTGGCTAGCGTGGCATACCGGGGCAGGTACACTTCCCTCTTCCCGATATTGATTATGCGAACGGGCACCCTCCCATGGCGTACATTAACCACCCCCCGTGCTGTCAAGATGGTGGGCCTACTGTCTGAGTAAACTGGTTCTACCATTGCCTGGTAATCTCTACCTCTCAGACCAATAGCTGCCCGGCACCAAATCATCATTTCACTTTTTGGGGGCATGGCAATAGGAAAAGGGTCACACATTCTTACGCTACCAATCTCACCGCCGGAGAGTTCCACCTGTTGCCGTCGCATCAGTGCCCGGATCTCTTTCTGGAGCACCCGCTGCTCGCCGGAACTGGCGTTCTTGGCAACCTGCTGTAGAAGGAAAATCACCTCTGCAAGACAATTTTCAATTACATTAGTTCCTAGAGTTATTTTTGGGTGACTCTCATGTTTGTCAATATCTACAATGATCAGTCCCTGTGCTGCCAGTTCGACTCTACCGATTTTGATGGTCACTTCTTTAAATCCGATCTGTGGCACGGGCTGGCCATTGCTGGCGATGATACTCAAGTCCTCGTCAGGGTAGCGGGTAATATCCGAGTCATTCCAGCATTGCTTAAAGAGCACGTACGGGATGGTGGTGACCTGTGACCCGGTGTCCAGTAGGGCACTCATGGGAATGCCATCCAGTACCACAGGCAAGACTGGACGTCCTCCCACATATCTGTCGCGCCAGTTCGATGGGCCTGGTGATCTTTTTCCTGGGGGTTGGCCCTCTACCCCAGGTTGTGCCCGTTTAAAGAACAGTACCTTGCCATATGTCCGGGTTGATTGCAGCGGCGGCAGATGGGTCGTCCGTCCTCGCTATATCGGTCACTGGGTCTTCCTCTGGCCGGTGGGGTCCTCCTTGGTCGACGCCACGGGATGTCCTCCGGTCCGGATGCCAGCTGGATCTTCCCTGGAGTGGAAACCTGTAAAGACTGCACAGTTCGGGTTAGTGCAGCAACGCTCTTAGCTAGCTCTTGGACCTGATGGTGTAGGTCTGGAGCCGGGTCATTGTCCAAAGCCTGCGCATCAGCTCCCACAGGCCCTGCCGACAAGGGCGCCGCCTCCTGGTGGTAAGTGGTAGTGGGGCGCCTGTGGGTCACAACGCCACCTGGTGCCGGTTCTCGGAGCACCCGGATGGCTCTGTCCTTGAACTGTGCAAATCCCAGATGGGGATCCTGCAAGGCCATTGCCCGCAACTGGGTTCGGTGGGTATTACAATATAGTCCCTCTATAAACTGTTCGGTCAACAGCCTGTCTTCGTTTCCCACTCCATCAGGGTCGGTCTGCTTAATGGCCCTCAGGGCCTCTTGTAGGTTTAGTGCATAGTCCCTTATACTCTCATGCGCTCGCTGCTTGCACCCGTAGAATCTAAGCTTAATCTCGGCTGAGGTGCGGGTATCAAAGGTGTCCTTCAGCCGGGTTAGTATCCCTGCGACAGTCTTCCTCCCAGGTGGCCAGGATTTTACTTCCCTTTTGGCTGCCCCGGTTAGTTGGGCCACCAGGATGCTCACTTTTTGCTCTTCTGTGAGGGGGTACACCTGGAAGAGGCTATCCAGCTTTTCTCTAAAGTCATGCAGGGTATGTGACTCCCCTGAGTACTGGGGTAGCCAAGCTGCTCCCGGGATATAGGGCATGGTGAAGGGCATAACTGCAGCAGCGGTAGCGCTGGCGGGGGTTGAGGCAGTGAAGCTCTCCTCCGTATCCGACATCTTCCTCCCCCCTAGTGGACCGTGGCCTATCTTGCGATGATCCTCTTCCGTAGGCCGCGGCTCCGCAGTGGATCGTCAGGGTTGAGGACCTTCCGTCGCGCTCCGGTGACGTCGGCGTCTGCTGGGCTCCTTCCAGGACCTTACGCAACGTCCGGACGTGAGGCGGGGCTTCAGTTCTCGCGGGCTTTTCGGAGTCCACGCCCCTCTTCTTCCCGAGCGGCGTCCTCAAGATGGCGTCCAACGGCGGGAAAACTCCACGGATGGCGGGAAGAAGGCTGAAGATGGCGCCGGATGGCGGGAATCTTCACAGATGGCGGGAAGAAGGCTGAAAATGGTGCCGGATGGCGGGAATCTTCACCGATGGCGGGAAAACTTCACGGATGGTAAGTTTTAAAAGTCTCTTTTTCAGGCACGCACTACCCGGTGGTTGCGGGCACGAAATCCTGCCGACTACGCCAAAGTTGACGCGCCCCTGGGCCTGCTGTGTCGCGCAGCGTCTCGCGCACGGGGGCTTACCCGGAACCGGATCAGATGTGGGTTGTAGGCTCCGAGTGGCGGGGACCCGGTCCGTGCCCAGGGAGTCAAACTCAGTGTGTGGCAGTCTTGATAGATGTTATTTGAGTGTCGACTACGCCACCCGTTGATTTGCAGCTATGGAGCTGCCGCTGCAGGGCAGACCGCTGAGGCCGGTGTAGAATTGTGCAGCGTGATAGTATAACCCCCAACGGGAGGGGTATGGCCTCAGGGCAGCCGACGTGGAAGATGGGGGTAGCAGGAACCACTCAGAGACGGTGCGGTGTAATTCAGGGTCTTTACTGGTAACAACGATAGACCCTCCCGGAGTACTTGCTAGCGAACGGGGCCTGGTCAGTCCTTGAGCAGATGGGATCTCCCCTGGCCAGGCGGAGTTGTAGGCCTCCCAAACTGACTGTACTCTTCTGGCTACCTTGCTAGAAGCGGATATAAGTAGCCCACGTCCCTGAGTGTACCGTGTGGTGCTCACCCGTATGGCCGGTGACTCGGGGCCTTCTAATGGCTTCCGCTCCACGATGGCGGTGCTTGTCCCACGCGTGTGACCATGCCTTCGGGTTTTGGGCTGGAATCATGGGGAGAGAGATTGTCGGCCCCTTTAGGATCCCTGAAGGGGTAAAGATAAACTCCATAATGTATGTGGAGTTTCTCAAACCGCACTTCCTGCTATGGTTCAAGAAGAAGAACCGTGCATTCCACAGCAACATCATTTTCATGCATGATAATGCACCGTCTCATGCTGCAAATAACACATCTGCATCTCTGGCTGCTATGGGCATAAAAGGGGACAAACTTATGGTGTGGCCCCCATGCTCCCCTGACCTCAACCCCATTGAGAACTTCTGGAGCGTCATCAAAAGGAGTGTCTATGATGGCGGGAGGCAGTTCACATCTAAGCAACAGCTCTGGGAGGGTATTCTGTCCTCATGCAAAACAATTGAAGCAGAAACCATCCAAAACCTGACAAATTCTATGGACGAGAGAGTTCAGAAGCTCCTTTCGAACAAGGGGTCCTATGTGCAAATGTAACATCACCTAGAATAAAGTTTTGAGTTGAAAACTGTTTGATTTCAGTTTGTAATAACCTGCTAATGCTTATAATTTCAAAAATGACCATTTTTTTGTTCTTTATTAAAATGAAAAGTTGAAAACACTGCTGTGCATAATAATTTGGAACATGCATTTTGAGTGCAGTTTGAGTGTTTTATTTTTTTAAAAATATACTGTTATCATAGGCAGTTTGTACTAAAACCTTTCAATTGTACTCTAATAGTTAGTTGACTGGAAAATTACAATGACTGCAATTCATATAGGTAATTTGGGAAAATCTGAGAAAATATTATTTGCATAATAATTTGGAACACAGTGTAATGTCGCCATATCTGACTATACACAGTATAATGCATCTATAGCCCCATACACAGTGATAGACAATAGATCCTCTATAGGCATTTTAATAGTCCATAGCCCAGCTATACACCGTATTATGGCCCTTTTTTGCCCACATCTGGGTGAATTTTCCTGCTATGTGCAGTGCTTGCGCTCAAATTGTATGTGATGTTCTATAAACTGAACAAAAAAAAACACTCACCTTTTTCCCCAAAACTATGATGCATTCTCATGGTCTTGGGGAAATTCCATTACCGGTATTTTATGTATTATATACAGAGTGTAAATCTATATATAGTACCATAAAGATGGAAATATTGTAGACATGTGATGATGTTAAAAAAAGTTAAAAAAGTCCAGCCTCCTCCACCCATTAATAGCTGGCCATAATTCACATTTATTTCTCTCTTACCCAACACAGCACTGGGTGTTAGTGCTGTCATGGATGAGATGAAATGTGATCACCGGTATAAAAATTTTGAAGTGTCTCACACATGTCTATAATTGAGATGTAGATCCCTATTCACAGCATGATAGCCCATAGCTCCCCATACACAATATAGTAGCCCATAGCCCAGATATACACAGTATGGTAGCCCATAGCCCAGCTATACAAAGTATTATGGCCCCATAGCACCTCTATAGGGTATGATGGCTCATAAGAACCTATATACAATATAATTGCCCATAGCTTTTTATAGAGTATGATGGCTTAAAAGCCCCTATACACAGTATAATGCTTCTATTGCCCCCATACGCAGTATTCTGACTCATATCCCCTATTTAGACAGTTTTATAGCCTATAGCTTCCCATACACAGTATGATAGAACATAGCCCCCTATATACAACATAATAGACAATAGCCCCTCTATAGACAGTTTAATAGTCCATAGCCCAGCTATACACAGTATTATGGTCAATAAGCCCCTATACAGAGTATGATGCCCGAGTAACCCCTATACACAGTATAATGACCCCATATCTGCGTATACACAGTATAATGCATCTATAATGCCCAATACACAGAATGATGCCATATATCCCCTATTTACACAGTTTTATAGCCTATAGTTTACCATACAAAGTATGATAGAACATAGCCCCCTATATACAATATAATAGACAATAGCCCTCTGTAGACAGTTTAATAGTCCATAGCCCAGCTATGCACCGTGTTATGGCCCTTTTTGCCCTCTTCTGGGTGAATTTTCCTGCTATGTGCACTGCTTACACTCAAATTGTATGTGATGTTCTATAAAGTGAACTTAAAAAAAAAAAAAAAAAAAAAAAATCCGGCCTCCTCCACCCCTAAATAGCCGGCCAACACTCACCTTTTTCCCCAAAACTATGATGCATTCTCATGGTCTTGGGGAAATTCAATTACCGTCATTTTTATGTATTATATAGAATGTAAATCTATATATAGTACAAAAAAGATGGAAATATTGTAGACATGTGATGATGAAAAAAAAAGTAAAAAAAAACCCAGCCTCCTCCAGCCATTAATAGCTGGCCATGACTCACCTATTTATTTCTCTCTTACCCAACACAGCACTGGGTGTTAGAGCTGTCATGGATGAGATGAAATGTGTTCACCGGTATAAGAAATTTGGAAGTGTCTCACACGTCTATAATTGAGATGTAGAGCCCTTTTCACAGCATGATAGCCCATAGCTCCCCCTACACAATATAGTAACCCATAGCCCCGCTATACGCAGTATGGTAGCCCATAGCCCAGCTATACACAGTATTATGGCCCCATAGCCCCTTTATAGTGTATGATGGCTCATAAGAACCTATACACAATATGATTGCCCATAGCCCTTTTCAGAGTATGATGGCCCACAAGCCTCTATGCACAGTATAATGCCTCTATAAACCCCCATACACAGTATGAAGCAATATGTCCCCTATTTACACAGATTTATAGCCTATAGCTTCCCATACACAGTATGATAGAACATAGCCCCTATATAAATTATGATAGACAATAGCCCCTCTATAGACACTTTGATAGTCCACAGCCCAGCTATGCACAGTATTATGGCCCATAGTCCCTTAATAGAGTATCATGGCCAAAAAGCCTCTATGCACAGTATAATGCCTCTATAGCCCCCCATACACAGTATGATGCCATATATCCCCTTTTAACACAGTTTTATAGCCCATAGCTTCCCATATACAGTATATTAGAACATACCCCCTACGTACAATATGATAAACCATAGCCCCTCTATAGACAGTTTGATAGTGCATAGCCCAGCTATACACAGTATGATGCCCGAATAGCCCCTATACACAGTATAATGTCCCCACACTTGCCTATACATAATATAATGCACCTATAGCCCCCCATACACAGTATGAAGCAATACATCCCCTATTTACAGTTTTATAGCCTATATCTTCCCATACACAGTAGTGTGGAACATAGCCCCCTATATACAATATGATAGACAATAGCCCCTCTATAGACAGTTTGATAGTCCATAGCCCAGATACACAACATTATGGCCCATAAGGCCCTATACACAGTATGATGCCCGATTAGGCCCTATACACAGTATAATGTCCCCATACCTGCCTATACATAGTATAATGCACCTAAAGCCCCCCATACACAGTATGATGCCATACATCCCCTATTTACACAGAATGATAGAACATAGCCCCCTATATACAATATGATTGACAATAGCCTCTCTGTAGACAGTTTGATAGTCCACAGCCCAGCTATACACAGTATTATGCCCCATTTCTGCCCACTTCTGGTGAATTTTCCTGCTATGTGCACTGCTTACACTCACATTTTATGTGATGTTCTATAAACTGAATAAAAAATAAATAAAAAAAATCCGGCTTCCTCCACCCCTAAATAGCCGGCCAACACTCACCTTTTGTCCCAAAACTATGATGCATTCTCATGGTGTTGGGGAAATTCAATTACCGGTATTATTATGTATTATATACAGAGTGTAAATCTATATATAGTACAAAAAAGATGGAAATATTGCAGACATGTGATGATGAAAAAAAAAGTAAAAAAACCCCAGCCTCCTCCACCCATTAATAGCTGGCCATAATTCACCTATTTATTTCTCTCTTACCCAACACAGCACTGGGTGTTAGTGCTGTCATGGATGAGATGAAATGTGTTCACCGGTATAAGAAATTTTAAAGTGTCTCACACATGTCTATAATTGAGATGCTGAGCCCTATTCACAGCATGGATGCCCCTAGCTCCCCATACACAGCATGGTAACACATAGCTCAGCTATACACAGTATTATGGCCTCATAGCCCCTCTATAGTGTATGATGGAACTTAAGAACCTATACACAATATGATTGCCCATAGCCCTTTATAGAGTATGATGGCTTATAAGCCCTTATACACAGTATAATGCTTCTATAGCCCCCATACGCAGTATTATGACTCATATCCCCTATTTACACAGTTTTATAACCTATAGCTTCCCATACACAGTATGATGGAACATAGCCCCCCTATATACAATATAATAGACAATAGCCCCTCTATAGACAGTTTAATAGTCCATAGCCCAGCTATACACCGTATTATGGCCCTTTTTGCCCACTTCTGGGTGAATTTTCTTGCTATGTGAACTGCTTACACTCAAATTGTATGTGATGTTCTATAAACTGAACAAAAAAAAAAAAAATCCGGCGTCCTCCACCCCTAAATAGCCGGCCAACACTCACCTTTTTCCCCAAAACTATGATGCATTCTCATGGTCTTGGGGAAATTCAATTAACGGTATTTTTATGTATTATATACAGAGTGTAAAACTATATATAGTACAAAAAAGATGGAAATATTGCAGACATGTACTGATGAAAAAAAAAAGTAAAAAAGTCCAGCCTCCTCCACCCATTAATAGCTGGCCATGACTCACCTATTTATTTCTCTCTTACCCAACACAGCACTGGGTGTTAGTGCTGTCATGGATGAGATGAAATGTGTTCACCGGTATACGAAATTTTAAAGTGTCTCACACATGTCTATAATTGAGATGCTGAGCCCTATTCACAGCATGAATGCCCCTAGCTCCCCATACACAGCATGGTAACACATAGCCTAGCTAAACACAGTATTATGGCCTCATAGCCCCTCTATAGTGTATGATGGAAGTTAAGAACCTATACATAATATGATTGCCCATAGCCGTTTATAGAGTATGATGGCTTATAAGCCCTTATACACAGTATAATGCTTCTATAGCCCCCCATACGCAGTATTATGACTCATATCCCCTATTTACACAGTTTTATAACCTATAGCTTCCCATATACAGTATGATAGAACATAGCCCCCCTATATACAATATAATAGACAATAGCCCCTCTATAGACAGTTTAATAGTCCATAGCCCAGCTATACACCATATTATGACCCTTTTTGCCCACTTCTGGGTGAATTTTCTTGCTATGTGAACTGCTTACACTCAAATTGTATGTGATGTTCTATAAACTGAACTGAAAAAAAAAAAATCCGGCGTCCTCCACCCCTAAATAGCCGGCCAACACTCACCTTTTTCCCCAAAGCTATGATGCATTCTCATGGTCTTGGGGAAATTCAATTACCGGTATTTTTATGTATTATATACAGAGTGTAAAACTATATATAGTACAAAAAAGATGGAAATATTGCAGACATGTACTGATGAAAAAAAAAGTAAAAAAAGTGCAGCCTCCTCCACCCATTAATAGCTGGCCATGACTCACCTATTTATTTCTCTCTTACCCAACACAGCACTGGGTGTTAGTGCTGTCATGGATGAGATGAAATGTGTTCACCGGTATAAGAAATTTTAAAGTGTCTCACACATGTCTGTAATTGAGATGCTGAGCCCTATTCACAGCATGAATGCCCCTAGCTCCCCATACACAGCATGGTAGCGCATAGCCCAGCTATACACAGTATTATGGCCTCATAGCCCCTCTATAGTGTATGATGGAACTTAAGAACCTATACACAATATGATTAACCATAGCCCTTTATAGAGTATGATGGCCTACAAGCCTCTTGTAACGGGTCTGGGAGGCGGAACCTCTGAGCTACTATACAAGGGGGCGGTCCTTGTAAGGAATAGGGTGGCGCCCAGGGAAGACGGGCAAGTAGTCACAGCAAGTGACAGGGACAGTCTCTGGGTAAACGGGCAGGTGGTCACGGCAAGGGACCGGGACAGTCTCTGGGTAATCGGGCAGGAGGTCACGGCAAGTGACCGGGACAGTCTCTGGGTAAACGGGCAGGGGATCACAGCAAGTGACCGGGACAGTCTCTTGACAGGCGGGTGGTCACGGCAAGTGACGGCAGAGCCTCCAGGTAGGCTAGCAGGCTGGTAGCAGGTGGACGCTCCCAGGTGAGCGAGCAAGAGTCTCTGGACAGGCAGGTGGTCACAGCACGTGACGGCGGAGCCTCCAGGTAGGCAAGCAGGCAGATAGCAGGTGAGCGCTCCCAGGTGAGCGGGTAAGAGTCTCTGGACAGGCAGGTGGTCACAGCACGTGACAGCGGAGCCTCCAGGTAGGCTAGCAGACAGGTAGCAGGTGAGCGCTCCCAGGTGAGCGGGCAAGAGTCTCTGGACAGGCAGGTGGTCACAGCACGTGACGGCGGAGCCTCCAGGTAGGCTAGCAGACAGGTAGCAGGTGAGCACTCCCAGATGAGCGGGCAAGAGTCTCTGGACAGGCAGGTGGTCACAGCACGTGACGGCGAAGCCTCCAGGTAGGCTAGCAGGCAGGTAGCAGATGTGCGCTCCCAGGTGAGTGGGCAGACGGATCCATAGACAGACTTGCAGGGCTGGTAGGCAGACTGTCGGACCGCAGGATAAGCAGCAGGTAGACAAGAGTCAGGAAGGTATCAGACAGGAAACTGGCAGGAAACTGGCAGGTAACTGGCAGGTAACTGGAAACGGACCTGAGGGCTGAAGCAGAGTGATGAACTGTGCTACAACATTGCTCGGGCACATCCATTTTGGAGGAGGTGCCTTATATATGGTGAAGTCCTCCGGCCATTGGCCGGGGACTCCTTAGGACGGCGCGCGCGGCCCCTTTAAGAGAGGGGAAGCACGCGCGCGCCCTAAGCACCGTGACCGGGAAGCAGCGTGTGCTGCCAGCAGAGCGGGAGGAAGACGCCGGGCACGTAGCGGAGAGGTGAGGGGAACAGCGTCCCTGCCTACCAGGAGGCAGGGACGCCGACGCTACACATCTATACACAGTATAATGCCTCTATAACCCCCCCATACACAGTATGATGCCATACATCCCCTATTTACACAGTATGATAGAACATAGCCCCCCTATATATAATATAATAGACAATAGCCCCTCTATAGACAGTATAATACTCCATAGCCCAGCCATACACCATATTATGGCCCTTTTCCCCACTTCTGGGTGAATTTTCCTGCTATGTGCACTGCTTACACTCAAAATGTATGTGATGTTCTATAAATTAAACTATTAAAAAAAAAAAAAATAATCCGGCCTCCTCCACGCCTAAATAGCCGGCCAACACTCACCTTTTTCCCCAAAACTATGATGCATTATCATGGTCTTGGGGAAATTCAATTACCGGTATTTTTATGTATTATATACAGAGTGTAAATCTATATATAGTACAAAAAAGATGGAAATATTGTAGACATGTGCTGATGAAAAAGAAAGTAAAAAAAAAAAACAGCCTCCTCCAGCCATTAATAGCTGGCCATAATTCACATTTATTTCTCTCTCACCCAACACAGCACTGGGTGTTAGTGCTGTCTTGGATGAAATGAAATGTGTTCACCGGTATAAGAAATTTTAAAGTGTCTCACACATGTCTATAATTGAGATGCTGAGCCCTATTCACAGCATGAATGCCCCTAGCTCCCCATACACAGCATGGTAGTACATAGCCCAGCTATACACAGTATTATGGCCTCATAGCCCCTCTATGATGGAACTTAAGAACCTATACACAATATGATTGCCCATAGCCCTTTATAGAGTATGATGGCTTATAAGCCTCTATACACAGTATAATGCTTCTATAGCCCCCCATACGCAGTATTATGACTCATATCCCCTATTTACACAGTTTTATAACCTATAGCTTCCCATACACAGTATGATAGAACATAGCCCCCCTATATACAACATAATAGACAATAGCCCCTCTATAGACAGTTTAATAGTCCATAGCCCAGCTATACACCGTATTATGGCCCTTTTTGCCCACTTCTGGGTGAATTTTCCTGCTATGTGCGCTGCTTACACTCAAATTGTATGTGATGTTCTATAAACTGAACTAAAAAAAAAAAAAAATCCGGCCTCCTCCACCCCTAAATAGCCGGCCAACACTCACCTTTTTCCCCAAAACTATGATGCATTATCATGGTCTTAGGGAAATTCAATTACCGGTATTTGTATGTATTATATACAGAGTGTAAATCTATATATAGTACAATAAAGATGGAATTATTGTAGACATGTGATGATGAAAAAAATAGAAAAAAAGTCCAGCCTCCTCCAGCCATTAATAGCTGGCCATAATTCACCTATTTATTTCTCTCTTACCCAACACAGCACTGGGTGTTAGTGCTGTCATGGATGAGATGAATGGTGATCACCGGTATAAAAATTTTGAAGTGTCTCACACATGTCTATAATTGAGATGTAGAGCCCTTTTCACAGCATGATAGCCCATAGCTCCCCCTACCCAATATAGTAACCCATAGCCCAGCTATACGCAGTATGGTAACCCTTAGCCCAGCTATACACAGTATTCTGGCCCCATAGCCCCTCTACAGTGTATGATGGCTCATAAGAAACTATACACAATATGATTGCCCATAGCCCTTTTTAGAGTATGATGGCCCACAAGCCTCTATACACAGTATAATGCCGCTATAACCCCCCCATACACAGTATGAAGCAATATGTCCCCTATTTACACAGATATATAGCCTATAGCTTCCCATACACAGTATGATAGAACATAGCCCCTGTATAAATTATGATAGAGAATAGCCCCTCTATAGACACTTTGATAGTCCACAGCCCAGCTATGCACAGTATTATGGCCCATAGTCCCTTAATAGAGTATCATGGCCAAAAAGCCTCTGTGCACAGTATAATGCCTCTATAGCCCCCCATACACAGTATGATGCCATATATCCCCTTTTAACACAGTTTTATAGCCCATAGCTTCCCATATACAGTATATTAGAACATAGCCCCCTATGTACAATATGATAAACCATAGCCCCTCTATGGACAGTTTGATAGTGCATAGCCCAGCTATACACAGTATGATGCCCGAATAGCCCCTATACACAGTATAATGTCCCCATACTTGCCTATACATAATATAATGCACCTATAGCCCCCCATACACAGTATGAAGCAATACATCCCCTATTTACACAGTTTTATAGGCTATATCTTCCCATACACAGTAGGGCACAACATAGCCCCCTATATACAATATGATAGACAATAGCCCCTCTATAGACAGTTTGATAGTCCATAGCCCAGATACACAGCATTATCGCCTATAAGCCCCTATACACAGTATGATGCCCGAATAGCCCCTATACACAATATAATGTCCCCATACCTGCCTATACATAGTATAATGCACCTAAAGCCCCCATACACAGTATGATGCCATACATCCCCTATTTACACAGTATGATAGAACATAGCCCCCCTATACACAATATGATTGACAATAGCCTCTCTATAGACAGTTTGATAGTCCACAGCCCAGCTATACACAGTATTATGTCCCATTTCTGCCCACTTCTGGGTGAATTTTCCTGCTATGTGCGCTGCTTATGACGCGCCCCTGGGCCTGCTGTGTCGCGCAGCGTCTCGCGCACGGGGGCTTACCCGGAACCGGATCAGATGAGGGTTGTAGTCTCCGAGTGGCGGGGACCCGGTCCGTGCCCAGGGGGTCAGACTCAGTGTGTGGCAGTCTTGATAGATGTTATTTGAGTGTCGACTACGCCACCCGTTGATTTGCAGCTATGGAGCTGCCGCTGCAGGGCAGACCGCTGAGGCCGGTGTAGAATTGTGCAGCGTGATAGTATAACCCCCAACGGGAGGGGTATGGCCTCAGGGCAGCCGACGTGGAAGATGGGGGTAGCAGGAACCACTCAGAGACGGTGCGGTGTAATTCAGGGTCTTTACTGGTAACAACGATAGACCCTCCCGGAGTACTTGCTAGCGAACGGGGCCTGGTCAGTCCTTGAGCAGATGGGATCTCCCCTGGCCAGGCGGAGTTGTAGGCCTCCCAAACTGACTGTACTCTTCTGGCTACCTTGCTAGAAGCGGATATAAGTAGCCCACGTCCCTGAGTGTACCGTGTGGTGCTCACCCGTATGGCCGGTGACTCGGGGCCTTCTAATGGCTTCCGCTCCACGATGGCGGTGCTGGTCCCACACGTGTGACCGTGCCTTCGGGTTTCTGGGCCTGAGGACCTGAAATCCCCTGCCGGTCGGCTTCTGCTGCTGGGTAGGAGTTAGTCCCCACAGCCTCGGACGCCGGGTCTGGTAAGAAAGCTTCTCAGTCAGGGCGAGCTCTGCAGCTGCCAGCCCCTGACTCGTAGTAGTATTGCTCCCACTGAGCTCCAGCTGTTTCTTCCTATGACTGTCTCTTGTCTCTACTCTCCTTGACTCCTAACCCTGCTTCAGCCCCGGGTTTATATAGGGGAAGTTCTTCCCCTCCCAAGACTGGGCAGGAGGTGTGGCATGCACAGGATCCCTGACCAAAGGACCTCCCACCTGCTCTCAGACATAACATCTCTATCACTGTGGCAACCAGACCCCTGGGGTGTCACACTTACACTCACATTTTATGTGATGTTCTATAAACTGAATAAAAAATAAATAAAAAAAATCCGGCTTCCTCCACCCCTAAATAGCCGGCCAACACTCACCTTTTTCCCCAAAACTATGATTCATTCTCATGGTCTTGGGGAAATTCAATTACCGGTATTTTTATGTATTATATACAGAGTGTAAATCTGTATATAGTACAAAAAAGATGGAAATATTGCAGACATGTGATGATGAAAAAAAAAGTAAATAAAACCCCAGCCTCCTCCAGCCATTAATAGCTGGCCATAATTCACCTATTTATTTCTCTCTTACCCAACACAGCACTGGGTGTTAGTGCTGTCATGGATGAGATGAAATGTGTTCACCGGTATAAGAAATTTGAAAGTGTCTCACACATGTCTATAATTGAGATGCTGAGCCCTATTCACAGCATGAATGCCCATAGCTCCCCATACACAGTATGGTAGTACATAGCCCAGCTATACACAGTATTATGGCCTCATAGCCCCTCTATAGTGTATGATGGAACTTAAGAACCTATACACAATATGATTGCCCATAGCCCTTTATAGAGTATGTTGGCTTATAAGCCCCTATACACAGTATAATGCTTCTATAGCGCCCCATACGCAGTATTATGACTCATATCCCCTATTTACACAGTTTTATAACCTATAGCTTCCCATACACAGTATGATAGAACATAGCCCCCCTATATACAACATAATAGACAATAGCCCCTCTATAGACAGTTTAATAGTCCATAGCCCAGCTATACACCGTATTATGGCCCCTTTTCCCCACTTCTGGGTGAATTTTCCTGCTATGTGCGCTGCTTACACTCAAATTGTATGTGATGTTCTATAAACTGAACAAAAAAATAAATAAATAAATCCGGCCTCCTCCACCCCTAAATAGCCGGCCAACACTCAACTTTTTCCCCAAAACTATGATGCATTCTCATGGTCTTGGGGAAATTCAATTACCGTCATTTTTATGTATTATATAGAATGTAAATCTATATATAGTACAAAAAAGATGGAAATATTGTAGACATGTGCTGATGAAAAAAAAAAAACCCAGCCTCCTCCAGCCATTAATAGCTGGCCATAATTCACCTATTTATTTCTCTCTTACCCAACACAGCACTGGGTGTTAGTGCTGTCATGGATGAGATGAAATGTGTTCACCGGTATAAAAATTTGGAAGTGTCTCACACATGTCTATAATTGAGATGCTGAGCCCTATTCACAGCATTAATGCCCCTAGCTCCCCATACACAGCATGGTAACACATAGCCCAGCTATACACAGTATTATGGCCTCATAGCCCCTCTATAGTGTATGATGGAAGTTAAGAACCTATACACAATATGATTGCCCATAGCCGTTTATAGAGTATGATGGCTTATAAGCCCTTATACACAGTATAATGCTTCTATAGCCCCCCATACGCAGTATTATGACTCATATCTCCTATTTACACAGTTTTATAACCTATAGCTTCCCATACACAGTATGATAGAACATAGCCCCCCTATATACAATATAATAGACAATAGCCCCTCTATAGACAGTTTAATAGTCCATAGCCCAGCTATACACCATATTATGACCCTTTTTGCTCACTTCTGGGTGAATTTTCTTGCTATGTGAACTGCTTACACTCAAAATGTATGTGATGTTCTATAAACTGAACTGAAAAAAAAAAAATCCGGCGTCCTCCACCCCTAAATAGCCGGCCAACACTAACCTTTTTCCCCAAAGCTATGATGCATTCTCATGGTCTTGGGGAAATTCAATTACAGGTATTTTTATGTATTATATACAGAGTGTAAAACTATATATAGTACAAAAAAGATGGAAATATTGAAGACATGTACTGATGAAAAAAAAAGTAAAAAAAGTCCAGCCTCCTCCACCCATTAATAGCTGGCCATGACTCACCTATTTATTTCTCTCTTACCCAACACAGCACTGGGTTGTTAGTGCTGTCATGGATGAGATGAAATGTGTTCACCGGTATAAGAAATTTTAAAGTGTCTCACACATGTCTGTAATTGAGATGCTGAGCCCTATTCACAGCATGAATGCCCCTAGCTCCCCATACACAGCATGGTAGCGCATAGCCCAGCTATACACAGTATTATGGCCTCATAGCCCCTCTATGATGGAACTTAAGAACCTATACACAATATGATTGCCCATAGCCCTTTATAGAGTATGATGGCTTATAAGCCTCTATACACACTTTAATGCTTCTATAGCCCCCCATACGCAGTATTATGACTCATATCCCCTATTTACACAGTTTTATAACCTATAGCTTCCCATACACAGTATGATAGAACATAGCCCCTCTATATACAATATAATAGACAATAGCCCCTCTATAGACAGTTTAATAGTCCATAGCCCAGCTATACACCGTATTATGGCCCTTTTTCCCCACTTCTGGGTGAATTTTCCTGCTATGTGCGCTGCTTACACTCAAATTGTATGTGATGTTCTATAAACTGAACAAAAAAAAAAAAAAAAAAATCCGGCCTCCTCCACCCCTAAATAGCCGGCCAACACTCACCTTTTTCCCCAAAACTATGATGCATTATCATGGTCTTGGGGAAATTCAATTACCGGTATTTGTAGGTATTATATACAGAGTGTAAATCTATATATAGTACAATAAAGATGGAAATATTGTAGACATGTGCTGATGAAAAAAAAGAAAAAAAGTCCAGCCTCATCCAGCCATTAATAGCTGGCCATAATTCACCTATTTATTTCTCTCTTACCCAACACAGCACTGGGTGTTAGTGCTGTCATGGATGAGATGAAATGTGATCACCGGTATAAAAATTTTGAAGTGTCTCACACATGTCTATAATTGAGATGTAGAGCCCTTTTCACAGCATGAATGCCCATAGCTCCCCCTACCCAATATAGTAACCCCTAGCCCAGCTATACGCAGTATGGTAGCCCATAGCCCAGCTATACACAGTATTCTGGCCCCATAGCCCTTCTACAGTGTATGATGGCTCAAAAGAACCTAAACACAATATGATTGCCCATAGCCCTTTTTAGAGTATGATGGCCCACAAGCCTCTATACACAGTATAATGCCGCTATAACCCCCCCATACACAGTATGAAGCAATATGTGCCCTATTTACACAGATTTATAGCCTACAGCTTCCCATACACAGTATGATAGAACATAGCCCCCCTATATACAATATAATAGACAATAGCCCCTCTATAGACAGTTTAATAGTCCATAGCCCAGCTATACACCGTATTATGGCCCTTTTTGCCCACTTCTGGTGAATTTTCCTGCTATGTGCGCTGCTTACACTCAAATTGTATGTGATGTTCTATAAACTGAACTTAAAAAAAAAAATAAATAAAAAATCCGGCCTCCTCCACCCCTAAATAGCCGGCCAACACTCACCTTTTTCCCCAAAACTATGATGCATTATCATGGTCTTGGGGAAATTCAATTACCGGTATTTTTATGTATTATATACAGAGTGTAAATCTATATATAGTACAATAAAGATGGAATTATTGTAGACATGTGATGATGAAAAAAAAGAAAAAAAGTCCAGCCTCCTCCAGCCATTAATAGCTGGCCATAATTCACCTATTTATTTCTCTCTCACCCAACACAGCACTGGGTGTTAGTGCTGTCATGGAGGAGATGAAATGTGTTCACCGGTATAAGAAATTTTAAAGTGTCTCACACATGTCTGTAATTGAGATGCTGAGCCCTATTCACAGCATGAATGCCCCTAGCTCCCCATACACAGCATGGTAGCGCATAGCCCAGCTATACACAGTATTATGGCCTCATAGCCCCTCTATAGTGTATGATGAAACTTAAGAACCTATACACAATATGATTGACCATAGCCCTTTATAGAGTATGATGGCCTACAAGCCTCTTTTAACGGGTCTGGGAGGCGGAACCTCTGAGCTACTATACAAGGGGGCGGTCCTTGTAAGGAAGCGGGTGGCGCCCAGGGAAGACGGGCAAGTAGTCACAGCAAGTGACAGTGACAGTCTCTGGGTAAACGGGCAGGTGGTCACGGCAAGGGACCGGGACAGTCTCTGGGTAATCGGGCAGGAGGTCACGGCAAGTGACCGGGACAGTCTCTGGGTAAACGGGCAGGGGATCACAGCAAGTGACCGGGACAGTCTCTTGACAGGCGGGTGGTCACGGCAAGTGACGGCAGAGCCTCCAGGTAGGCTAGTAGGCTGGTAGCAGGTGGACGCTCCCAGGTGAGCGAGCAAGAGTCTCTGTACAGGCAGGTGGTCACAGCACGTGACGTCGGAGCCTCCAGGTAGGCAAGCAGGCAGATAGCAGGTGAGCGCTCCCAGGTGAGCGGGCAAGAGTCTCTGGACAGGCAGGTGGTCACAGCACGTGACAGCGGAGCCTCCAGGTAGGCTAGCAGACAGGTAGCAGGTGAGCGCTCCCAGGTGAGCGGGCAAGAGTCTCTGGACAGGCAGGTGGTCACAGCACGTGACGGCGGAGCCTCCAGGTAGGCTAGCAGACAGGTAGCAGGTGAGCGCTCCCAGATGAGCGGGCAAGAGTCTCTGGACAGGCAGGTGGTCACAGCACGTGACGGCGAAGCCTCCAGGTAGGCTAGCAGGCAGGTAGCAGATGTGCGCTCCCAGGTGAGCGGGCAGACGGATCCATAGACAGACTGGCAGGGCTGGTAGGCAGACTGTCAGATCGCAGGATAAGCAGCAGGTAGACAAGAGTCAGGCAGGTATCAGACAGGAAACTGGCAGGAAACTGGCAGGTAACTGGCAGGTAACTGGAAACGGACCTGAGGGCTGAAGCAGAGTGATGAACTGTGCTACAACATTGCTCGGGCACATCCATTTTGGAGGAGGTGCCTTATATATGGTGAAGTCCTCCGGCCATTGGCCGGGGACTCCTTAGGACGGCGCGCGCGGCCCCTTTAAGAGAGGGGAAGCACGCGCGCGCCCTAAGCACCGTGACCGGGAAGCAGCGTGTGCTGCCAGCAGAGCGGGAGGAAGACGCCGGGCACGGAGCGGAGAGGTGAGGGGAACAGCGTCCCTGTCTAGCAGGAGGCAGGGACGCCGACGCTACACCTCTATACACAGTATAATGCCTCTATAACCCCCCCATACACAGTATGATGCCATACATCCCCTATTTACACAGTATGATAGAACATAGCCCCCTATATATAATATAATAGACAATAGCCCCTCTATAGACAGTTTAATAGTCCATAGCCCAGCTATACACCGTATTATGGCCCTTTTTGCCCACTTCTGGGTGAATTTTCCTGCTATGTGAACTGCTTACACTCAAATTGTATGTGATGTTCTATAAACTGAACTAAAAAAAAAAAAAAAAAAAATCCGGCCTCCTCCACCCCTAAATAGCCGGCCAACACTCACCTTTTTCCCCAAAACTATGATGCATTATCATGGTCTTGGGGAAATTCAATTACCGGTATTTGTATGTATTATATACAGAGTGTAAATCTATATATAGTACAATAAAGATGGAATTATTGTAGACATGTGATGATGAAAAAAATAGAAAAAAAGTCCAGCCTCCTCCAGCCATTAATAGCTGGCCATAATTCACCTATTTATTTATCTCTTACCCAACACAGCACTGGGTGTTAGTGCTGTCATGGATGAGATGAATGGTGATCACCGGTATAAAAATTTTAAAGTGTCTCACACATGTCTATAATTGAGATGCTGAGCCCTATTCACAGCATGATAGCCCATAGCTCCCCCTACCCAATATAGTAACCCATAGCCCAGCTATACGCAGTATGGTAGCCCATAGCCCAGCTATACACAGTATTATGGCCTCATAGCCCCTCTACAGTGTATGATGGCTCATAAGAACCTATACACAATATGATTGCCCATAGCCCTTTATAGAGTATGTTGACTTATAAGCCCCTATACACAGTATAATGCTTCTATAGCGCCCCATACGCAGTATTATGACTCATATCCCCTATTTACACAGTTTTATAACCTATAGATTCCCATACACAGTATGATAGAACATAGCCCCCCTATATACAACATAATAGACAATAGCCCCTCTATAGACAGTTTAATAGTCCATAGCCCAGCTATACACCGTATTATGGCCCTTTTTCCCCACTTCTGGGTGAATTTTCCTGCTATGTGCGCTGCTTACACTCAAATTGTATGTGATGTTCTATAAACTGAAATAAAAAAAAATAAAAAAATCCGGCCTCCTCCACCCCTAAATAGCCGGCCAAAACTCACCTTTTTCCCCAAAACTATGATGCATTATCATGGTCTTGGGGAAATTCAATTACCGGTATTTGTAGGTATTATATACAGAGTGTAAATCTATATATAGTACAATAAAGATGGAAATATTGTAGACATGTGCTGATGAAAAAAATAGAAAAAAAGTCCAGCCTCCTCCAGCCATTAATAGCTGTCCATAATTCACCTATTTATTTCTCTCTTACCCAACACAGCACTGGGTGTTAGTGCTGTCATGGATGAGATGAAATGTGTTCACCGGTATAAAAATTTTGAAGTGTCACACACATGTCTATAATTGAGATGTAGAGCCCTTTTCACAGCATGATAGCCCATAGCTCCCCCTACCCAATATAGTAACCCATAGCCCAGCTATACGCAGTATGGTAGCCCATAGCCCAGCTATACACAGTATTATGGCCTCATAGCCCCTCTACAGTGTATGATGGCTCATAAGAACCTATACACAATATGATTGCCCATAGCCCTTTTTAGAGTATGATGGCCCAGAAGCCTCTATACACAGTATAATGCCGCTATAACCACCCCATACACAGTATGAAGCAATATGTCCCCTATTTACACAGATTTATAGCCTATAGCTTCCCATACACAGTATGATAGAACATAGCCCCTATATAAATTATGATAGACAATAGCCCCTCTATAGACTCTTTGATAGTCCACAGCCCAGCTATGCACAGTATTATGGCCCATAGTCCCTTAATAGAATATCATGGCCAAAAAGCCTCTATGCACAGTATAATGCCTCTATAGCCCCCCATACACAGTATGATGCCATATATCCCCTTTTAACACAGTTTTATAGCCCATAGCTTCCCATATACAGTATATTAGAACATAGCCCCCTATGTACAATATGATAAACCATAGCCCCTCTATAGACAGTTTGATAGTGCATTGCCCAGCTATACACAGTATGATGCCCGAATAGCCCCTATACACAGTATAATATCCCCATACTTGCCTATACATAATATAATGCACCTATAGCCCCCCATACACAGTATGAAGCAATACATCCCCTATTTACACAGTTTTATAGGCTATATCTTCCCATACACAGTAGGGTAGAACATAGCCCCCTATATACAATATGATAGACAATAGCCCCTCTATAGACAGTTTGATAGTCCATAGCCCAGATACACAGCATTATGGCCTATAAGCCCCTATACACAGTATGATGCCCGAATAGCCCCTATACACAATATAATGTCCCCATACCTGCCTATACATAGTATAATGCACCTAAAGCCCCCTTACACAGTATGATGCCATACATCCCCTATTTACACAGTATGATAGAACATGGCCCCCTATATACAATATGATTGACAATAGCCTCTCTATAGACAGTTTGATAGTCCACAGCCCAGCTATACACAGTATTATGCCCCATTTTTGCCCACTTCTGGGTGAATTTTCCAGCTATGTGCACTGCTTACACTCACATTGTATGTGATGTTCTATAAACTGAATAAAAAAAAATTAAAAAAATCCGGCTTCCTCCACCCCTAAATAGCCGGCCAACACTCACCTTTTTCCCCAAAACTATGATGCATTCTCATGGTGTTGGGGAAATTCAATTACTGGTATTATTATGTATTATATACAGAGTGTAAATCTATATATAGTACAAAAAGATGGAAATATTGTAGACATGTGATGATGAAAAAAAAAGTAAAAAAAAACCAGCCTCCTCCACCCATTAATAGCTGGCCATAATTCACCTATTTATTTCTCTCTTACCCAACACAGCACTGGGTGTTAGTGCTGTCATGGATGAGATGAAATGTGTTCACCGGTATAAGAAATTTTAAAGTGTCTCACACATGTCTATAATTGAGATGCTGAGCCCTATTCACAGCATGAATGCCCCTAGCTCCCCATACACAGCATGGTAGCCCATAGCCCAGCTATACACAGTATTATGGCCTCATAGCCCCTCTATAGTGTATGATGGAACTTAAGAACCTATACACAATATGATTGCCCATAGCCATTTATAGAGTATGTTGGCTTATAAGCCCCTATACACAGAATAATGCTTCTATAGCCCCCCATATGCAGTATTATGACTCATATCCCCTATTTACACAGTTTTATAACCTATAGCTTCCCATACACAGTATGATAGAACATAGCCCCTCTATATACAATATAATAGACAATAGCCCCTCTATAGACAGTTTAATAGTCCATAGCCCAGCTATACACCGTATTATGGCCCTTTTTCCCCACTTCTGGGTGAATTTTCCTGCTATGTGCGCTGCTTACACTCAAATTGTATGTGATGTTCTATAAACTGAACAAAAAAAAAAAAAAAAAAATCCGGCCTCCTCCACCCCTAAATAGCCGGCCAACACTCACCTTTTTCCCCAAAACTATGATGCATTCTCATGGTCTTGGGGAAATTCAATTACCGGTATTTGTAGGTATTATATACAGAGTGTAAATCTATATATAGTACAATAAAGATGGAAATATTGTAGACATGTGATGATGAAAAAAAAGAAAAAAAGTCCAGCCTCCTCCAGCCATTAATAGCTGGCCATAATTCACCTATTTATTTCTCTCTTACCCAACACAGCACTGGGTGTTAGTGCTATTATGGATGAGATGAATGGTGATCACCGGTATAAAAATTTTGAAGTGTCTCACACATGTCTATAATTGAGATGTAGAGCCCTTTTCACAGCATGAATGCCCATAGCTCCCCCTACCCAATATAGTAACCCCTAGCCCAGCTATACGCAGTATGGTAGCCCATAGCCCAGCTATACACAGTATTCTGGCCCCATAGCCCCTCGACAGTGTATGATGGCTCAAAAGAACCTATACACAATATGATTGCCCATAGCCCTTTTTAGAGTATGATGGCCCACAAGCCTCTATACACAGTATAATGCCGCTATAACCCCCCCATACACAGTATGAAGCAATATGTGCCCTATTTACACAGATTTATAGCCTACAGCTTCCCATACACAGTATGATAGAACATAGCCCCCCTATATACAATATAATAGACAATAGCCCCTCTATAGACAGTTTAATAGTCCATAGCCCAGCTATACACCGTATTATGGCCCTTTTTGCCCACTTCTGGTGAATTTTCCTGCTATGTGCGCTGCTTACACTCAAATTGTATGTGATGTTCTATAAACTGAACAAAAAAAAAAAAAAAAAAAATCCGGCCTCCTCCACCCCTAAATAGCCGGCCAACACTCACCTTTTTCCCCAAAACTATGATGCATTCTCATGGTCTTGGGGAAATTCAATTACCGGTATTTGTAGGTATTATATACAGAGTGTAAATCTATATATAGTACAATAAAGATGGAAATATTGTAGACATGTGATGATGAAAAAAAAAGAAAAAAAGTCCAGCCTTCTCCAGCCATTAATAGCTGGCCATAATTCACCTATTTATTTCTCTCTCACCCAACACAGCACTGGGTGTTAGTGCTGTCATGGATGAGATGAATGGTGATCACCGGTATAAAAATTTTGAAGTGGCTCACACATGCCTACAATACCGATCCAGCGCAGATGTTTTCGCTCTTCCACTTGCCAACAGCGGTTGATCACGCCTAACACCTTCTCTGTTGTGTAGTGGTCATTCCATGTCGGTCTTCTCCACATGGCGCGTCTCTGTTACGTCTTTCTTCATCCCTGCAGGTGTACTTGGTGAATACTGAAGACGTCTTGATGGCACAGTGTGATCCACTCTGTTAATTCTTCAATGCACATGGACTTCATGGTCTTCATGTGATGACTTGTCTAAAAGAGTAAATAACCCTGAACGTTAATACATTTTCTACTATCCTACACTTTTATATGTACTCATAAATCCACAAATATAAAATCTCAGGCCTTATATAAATTCTTGTGGTACAGGTGTTATCTATTTTTATGGTACCCATTATTATCAATGTGACTTTTCACATGTCCTTTTTTTCAGACCAATAGTCCACAAAAAGAAGATGCCAGTGTCCTACTTTTGATCCATGTTGTGAATGAAACTCTCCAATGCAAGACATTGGCCCTGTGATAAATCCATGTGCTGTCTTTATTTTAATCTGTATTGTGTTTAATGGGTAGGAGAAGATAAAAATGCATTTCTATGTAAAAGAAAAATGGATGTAACAAGGTTTACACAAATTGACACATGGACCAAAAATGGGTCTAGTGCACCAAAAAAAAACACGGACTATTTTTAATTATGAGAATAAATCTGACGTGTGAAACTGTCCTTACTGATTTCATAGACACATCTAATAAGTATTAGAATTGCACATGTTTGACCACACTAGAAATGATACATTTCATTAATGTGCTCCTAATGTAAATGCTCCTCATCCTTTAGGAAAACCAAGACCTAATTTCATAAAAATTAGCAATTTCTTTCATTAAAAACAAAGATTACATCAGATAGGAAAATGTTACTGTCATTAGGCTTTACCTGTGTAATTCTTCTGCCCTCCTCCCAGGGACTCAGGAGGGCAGTGGGCTCAGCTGGCTATTGAGGGGGGGCGTCACGGAAGGTTTTCGAGATGATAAATGAAAACCCTCTGAATATGGCCTGGTCGTTAGATGACAAACGGCATTTTCTGGCCTCTGCTGCTTCCATTGTTTTCAGATAGAATTTTCTGGGTTTTTGAAGAGGCTTAGATGGCTATAAAGAAAAGATAGAGTAGAGTATTATAATGATGATCATGTCCCATCGTTACCGTCCTAATACAAACTCTCTGGATAATAGGAATATCTCAAGTTTTCACATTAAAAAGGATCAGTGACTGAGAGATAAAAAGTTCTCCATCCTACAAAGTCTATTAATACGTTCTACAAAGATTGCCCAAAACTTACCAAAATATTCCTATTAATATATGTATAATCATGATTCCACCACCAGCCAATATAATGACTGTGGCGTTAACGCTAAGATAAAACATCATATCCATCAGATGAAAATATTAGGACTGTCCACATCTAAATGTCTATGTATTTATCATTAACTCCTTCGTGCACCCCCGCCATACATGTATGGGGTTAAAGTGTATGGAGCGGGTACAGGAGCTGTTCCTGCTCCATACAGAGCAGATGACAGCTGTAATTTACTGTATATCCAGCAGCAGCCCGTAATATTAGAGATCAGCCTTACTGATAATCACTGCAGTTTAACTATTTAAATGGCGCTGTTAATTACTCACAGCAGCATTTAAATAGTCAGATTGACGTTGCAAACCAGCTAAGTGCAACACGATCATTAGGGACCAATGGGAGGTATGGCAGCTGCCATCTTGATACTCCTCTAAAGCTCAGCTACTGTATATGCTAAGCTTCAAAGGAAAAGTCCTTTTATACTGTATGTTACAAGAATATGGTATTAAAGTCTATAGAACAAGTGATCAAGAGATTGCAGGTTAAAGTCCTCAAGGAGGACTAAGAAATAAGGTAAAAAAAAATATATATATGTTACTGTAAAAGTCAGAAGGCCGGTAAAACCTAGGATTTACCGGTCAATCTGGACATTTACCGAGGCCGTCGGTAAAAGCTCAAAATGAAAAGTAAAATTGGACTTTTACCTGTGAAGTCTTGGTAAATGTTAACATTTACCGTCGAGCGTGGTAAAAGTCAGAAATATCAGGTGTGAAGATGGAACATCTGAGTTTAACCAAGCGCAGTTGGTTAATGTGCAGATTTACCACAGCTTCTTGGTAAATGTAGCTGAGAAGGGTTGTAAGCGCAGTTTTACCAACACATGCTGGTAGTTACTTTTACCAACACATGCTGTTAAATGTAAAGATTTACCAATTCGCCCAGGTAAAAGTCCAAAATCGTTTGTTTATATGGAATACATCTGACTTTTACCAACGCTGTTGAGAAATGTTAAGCTTTACCAAGACTTCAGCGGTAAAAGTCCAATTTTACTTTTCATTTTGAGCTTTTACCGATGGCCTCGGTAAATGTCCAGATTGACCGGTAAATCCTAGGTTTTACCGGCCTTCTGACTTTTACAGTAACATATATAAAAAAATTATAAATGTGTAAATCACCCCCCTTTTCACAGTTTTAATATAAAACGCAAACCACACACACAAAAATAATAATATCAATAATAATTATGAACATAATTCGTATCACCGTGTTCCTAAGTGTCTGGTCTTTCAAAATATAACTTTTTTTAAAACATATGTTAAATCCTAAAAACAAAAAGAAATCTAAAAGCCAGATTTGCAGATTTTTAGCCACCACATTGTGAACCAAAAATGCAATAAAAAGTGATCAGTATTTTTTATGTATCTCAAAATGGTATCAATGAAAACTAAAGCTTTGCACGCAAAAACAAGTCATCACACAGCTCCATCGACATAAAACTAAAAAAGTTACAGGTCTCAATAAAATGGAGGGTAAATTTTTTTTTACAAATTTACTATTTTTTTTTTCTTTGTAATCATAGTAACCTGGGTAATTATGTTGCTAAGTTATTTTTACTGTACAATAAACTCTGTAAAATGAAAACCCAAAACACAATAGCGGAATTGCAGTTTTTGATAATTTCATCCCACTTGGAATTTCTTTTATAGTTTTTCAGTACAAGATACAGTAAAATAGATGGTGTCATTTAATATGTTGTAGCTCTTCAAAGATGGGAAAGAAAAATACAAAAGTGTAAAAATGAAAAATGGACCAGTCCTGCAGGGGTAAAGGTCACAACGTGCTGCTTGTACTAGGGATCGAATAGCATATGTTTACATAAGGATTACTATATTACAATTTCTTTACATATACTTACCACAGGGACGTGTGGTGGGGGCATCCTAAGGGCTTCCACAGAGACCCAATCAATACGCTGGAACAACTTGTGCTTCCTGATGTTCCCGTTGACTCCTAAGCGCTTGGCTGGATCTTTCTGGAGTAGTTGTTCTATGATGTTCTTTGCGCCGGAGCGTGTCTCATTAAAGAGTGTTGGATCGTATTCACACTCACCGGTAATCATTTTATTCAAGATGACCCCAAATGAATACCAGTCCACTCCGGCATTATACTCCTCATCAGCCAGCATCTGCCATAAAACAAATAACAGTTATTAAACTGCTGAAAAAGTTTTACATTCTTAATGTTCCTGCAATATTCTACTCTGTAGATCTGTAATCCTATTTTTCCAATGTCTTCCAAATATCAATAATGTAATCACATCAGCAATTCCTCTCACCTCAGGAGCCATGAAGCCTTCAGTCCCAGCGTATCCGGTGGCTGTTCGGTCTCCAAACATGTTCTCAAGTGAGAGACCGAAATCTGTGATTTTTACATGGCCCGTTTCAGCCACCAGGATGTTCTCGGGCTTAAGGTCTCTGTGGATGATGCCCTTGGAGTGGAGATACTGGATGCCACACACAAGCTCAGCAGCATAGAATCTGAATGAAGAAAATAATGGCTGTAATACCCTGAGGAGAACACAAGACCCCTTATCATATTCTGTCGATATTTTATATTGGCATCAATGGATTGGACAAGTTCATATATGTGCTATGGCAGCTGAGGGGTTTTCTTATTCATTGCACAGGTATATAATTATTAAATCTATTCAAGAGGTGAAACACGTTGTGTGGAACTTCCATTGTGTGTCCTGGGCTGCTGGTTTTCAGTTTCTGACTGGTATTCAGTTCCTGGTGCAATTATACCATTAAAAAGGAACAAAATATTCATGTTGATCTAGACACACAAAGTAATAGTAACTGCTGAGCGGAATAAAATGTTTGTTTGTTTTTACCTCTGTTGCAGAGATATTAAAAATCTAAATATTTGGTACTCAATGAGTTATTATTTGAGTTTTTTTTTTTAAGTTCAAGTTGGTGTAATCTGCTAGTTTTCACTGATGGTGTGTACTTCTTTTTCCCTGTATGATGTTGACCAATCATAAGCAGGCAGCAACAAAGCAGAAAGAGAACATGTCCCCCCATAGCTTAGAGCAGACTTCTCAGTGTGTGATATGCATAACATACAGCACTGGACTAACCTCCTGCATGATTAGAAAATGCTGGGAGTAGAGCACAGATGACGAACACCTTCAAGGTAAGGTCCTGGCAGTAAGTGTGGAGGGAGCGTAGCTGTGTCACATTATAAAACCCTACTATCAGCTCTCTTCCTCTTACAGCTCAGTCAGGTCTGCACAACAGACACACGTGTGATTACTGACACTTTAGAGATCTTGCAGACAGAGGGTGGGGAGAGCCAGTACAGCAGAGGTGACAATGATTTCAGGGACCTAGTCTGAAAGGTGTTAGTCACCTGTGCTCAACGCCCAGCACTTTCTAGTCCTGTACCAGTTTAGACAAGGCGACCAAGGCTGTATCATTACATCTCACACACTGAGACACCTGCTTTAAGCTGTTGTGGGGGTGTGTTCTTCTTTCTCCTGAGTGTTATTGCCCGTTTATGATTGGTCAGCATCATAGAGGGAGAAGAAGTACAAGCTCCAGTGTAAACTATCTGATAACACTCACTTGGACTTAATGACAGTTAACTCATTAGGTGCCAAACGTGTTGGAATCTAATATCTCAGCAATGGAGAGACAAATTAAATTAAAAACAAGCAAAAAAATAAAAATGTTTTATTCAGCCACTATGACATTATGTGTCCAGTTCAACATGAAAAATTTGGTAAAATTCCTTTTTTATACATTAATTATATATTGATTTGTTATACTTAACTAGCTTCGGTAATTGGATCTCTGTCTATTGAGCTGTGTATATCTGCCCAAGCCCAGGTTTCATGTTGTATATATTTATGCTTTATGTAACTTTTTTGGATATGCCCTGTACCATGTGGTTAATGTTTGTGTGGCCTCTCTGCATCTCAATCAGGTTTCATTGTTCATCCTGTATTTTTAGATGGTATTTAAAGTAATAAAGTATAGAGTTTTATGGGATGTGTTGTCTTGCATCATTTGTCATCATAAAGTTTGCCTTACAATTACATGATGCAAACATACAATTGTTCCTATGAAAACCTCAGGGTATGTGAAAAAACTCTTCGTATTTTTGTTGGCAGCCCATCACCTGTTTACATGGGTTGGAAGTTCTGCCAAACAATGATGAACGTTTACACTGGGCAACGTTAGGAAATAATCATTCGGGTAATTATTTCCCATGTGAAAGTCCTTTCCCATCTAGTTTATTTAAAACTCAGCCCACATTATATGTAACGTAAGGCTAAGTGCCCACGATGCAGAAATGCTGCGGATTTTTCCTGAGCGTTTCTGCAGCTCCCTAGCAGAAAAAACGCATGCGGATTGTACATGCGGATTTACATGCGTTTTTTCTGCCAGGTAGAAGCGTAAGGGAAGCATTTTGAACATGCGATTTCGCATGTGGGTTGTCAAGCGCTTTTCCAAGCGATTTTAGCATCACTTGGAAAGTGCTTGTCAACTTGGTCACACTATATAAATCCATGCAACCGGCATGGATTTATATAGTGCAACCAAGTTACAATGCTGCAAATGCAGCATCAATAGTAAAAAAAAAAAAAAGAATAAAAATGGTGAAAAATAAAAAAAAACATTATACTCACCTTCCGATGGCCCCCGGTCTCTTTTTCCAGTGTCTTCGGCGGTTTGCGATGGTGTAAAAGGACCTTCCATGACGTCATTTAGTCATGTGACAGGTCACGCAACCGCCGACGTCAGCGGTCGCATGACCTGTCACATGACTAAATGATGTCATGTAAGGTCCTTTTACCACCGCGAGCAGCCGAAGACACCAGAGAAGGAGATCGGGAGCCATCAGAAGGTGAGTATATGTTTATTTTTATTTTAATTATTTTTTAACAACAGGTACTATGGTACCCTGGTCTGGAAGAGAGTCTCCTCTTCTCCAGTCCCGGGTACCATCCACGCATTGAACCGCATAATATCCGCATGTGCACATGTAGTCATGCGGATGTTATGCGGTCCAATGCAAGTCAATGCGGCTAAAACGCAGCGATTCTGCAAAATTAATGGACCAGCTGCGGATTTTGTTAATCCGCAGCGGAAATTTCCGCAACATGTGCACAGCACATGCAGATTATCATTGGGGACCATTGCAGACCTATTAATAAGCATTTTTTAAGCGTTTCTGTGGTGGAAATTACGCTGCGAAAATGCTTAAAAAACGCATAGTGGGCACGCAGCCTAAATCTTTACCTTGCACTGGAGATGTCTAGCGGCCCCTTCGACAGCAAGAATTTGTCAAAGTCCCCGCAGCTCATATATTCCAGCCCGAGTAGAAGAAGCATCTGTAATACAAAGCAGACAGAATCTTTAGTGTCGGTCCACTTGTGGTAGTTTATTCCTTCGCAAATCTTCCTGCTTCTAGTCCGCAGCACAGCGGCAGCTAAAACCACAACATGTGGAAGATGTGGAGTTTTGTGGTGGATTTGGCTGTGAATTCAGGGTACATTTTCCTCATCTCATTGAAAGAGGTTAAATCCATGCTAAAAACCGGCATCAGAAATTGACATGCTAAACATTGCAAAATCCTCGCTGCAGGTCAATTTGCATGCAGAAAATTCCACATTATACGAGGCTTGTTACTATCACACTCAGCTGCTGGATAACTGCACGCTTCTGGAAATGTTACCAACACGTAACATCCGCAACTTTTCTGTCTTATTTTGACCTCGCCATAATCAACACCAAATCATCTCTAGAAGGTTTAGGCCATGTTCACTTGTAGTGTAAATGCTGAGATATTTCCGCTGTGTTTTTTAGGTGGGAAATCCACTGCATTTGCGACCTCTTTCACACGTCCGTATAAAACACGTACCTGAAAAAACGTTACCAGTGTCATCAGTGTTTTCCATCAGTGTGTCATTTGTGTGTCCATTTTTACCATCAGTGTGTCATCCTTGTGTCCGTTTTTATCAGTCATCTGTGTCTGTTTTTACCATCCGTGTGTCATCCGTGTGTCTGTTTTTTCCATCAGTGTGTCATCCGTGTTTTTCACTGATGGATAAAGAAAGAAAGCAATGACAAAGCTTCTCTTATACTTTGCAATGTTAAACACGGACAGCCTAGGATGGCATACGGGTGGCATCCGTGTGCTCCATGCGTTTTCATCCGTGCTGCAGGGAGAAAAACGGTCATGTCTCCATGTGGTTTGCACGGTCACACGGTCCCTGTAAAAACACGGACATGAGCATAGAACCATAGGTTATAATGGGTACGTGTGAAATCCATAAAAAAAATGAATACCCCATGAACTGGAAAAACAGACGTGTGATGGCGGCCTAACAGTGCAAGCAAAGTGGATATGATTTTATGAAAACTCATGCCCACTGACTGTTTTAAGACGTTGTTGAACTGTTATTTTCTTTGGTGTTTTTTTATCTATAGGTTTCTAAGGGAGTCTGAAAAAACACATCTAATTAGGCACTTTTTTAAGTGCAGAATCCCAGTGTTTCTGTGCTAAAGAAAAAAAACACATTAAAAATGCTGATTCAAAGCTGGACAAAAAAGGCATTAATAAAAGGGTAAAACGCTTCAGGAATGCAAGAAATAGTGGTTTTCCTATTTCTTATTTTGGTACAAAATATATGTGAAAAAAACCAGCAAAAAAATAGTTTTTATGCTATGTGTGAATAAGGCCTCAGAAACCCAGGATGTGTTTCTGTTCGCCATTGCTACTTCAGCCATTCCTGTCAGTCAAAACCTCTGAGAGGTCTCATGTGATCTGGATTAGAAACCCTCTGTACAGCTACATGAGCCTCTCACAGATCATGAACACAGGCCTGGGGCAAGATATTGTGGGACTACAGATAGATGAGGCAAATGGTGTCCCCCAAGGCAAAGGGTCCAAAAGTCAAATCAGGTAATAGTTGTCCTTCCACATGAATTAGCCATAGATATATGAGGCAAATGGTGCTCCCCAAGGCAAAGGGTCTAAAAGTCAAATCAGGTAATAGTTGTCCCTCCATATGGATTAGCTATAGATAGATAAGGCAAATGGTGCCCCCCAAGGCAATGGGTCCAAAAGTCAAATCAGGTAATAGTTGTCCCTCCACATGGATTAGCCATAGATATATGAGGCAAATGTTGCCCTCCAAGGCAATGGGTCCAAAAGTCAAATCAGGTAATAGTTGTCCCTCCACATGGATTAGCTATAGATAGATGAGGCAAATGGTGCCCCCCAAGGCAATGGGTCCAAAAATCAAATCAGGTAATAGTTGTCCCTCCACATTTATTAGCTATAGATAGATCCGGCAAATGGTGCCCCCCAAGGCAATGGGTCCAAAAGTCAAATCAAGTAATAGTTGTCCCTCCACATTTATTAGCTATAGATAGATGAGGCAAATGGTGCTCCCCAAGGCAAAGGGTCCAAAAGTCAAATCAGGTAATAGTTGTCCATCCACATGGATTAGCTATAGATAGATGAGGCAAATGGTGCCCCCAAGGCAATAAGTCCAAAAGTCAAATCAGGTAATAGTTGTCACTCCACATTTATTAGCTATAGATAGATGAGGCAAATGGTGCTCCCCAAGGCAAAGGGTCCAAAAGTCAAATCAGGTAATAGTTGTCCATCCACATGGATTAGCTATAGATAGATGAGGCAAATGGTGCTCCCCAAGGCAAAGGGTCCAAAAGTCAAATCAGGTAATAGTTGTCCATCCACATGGATTAGCTATAGATAGATGAGGCAAATGGTGCCCCCAAGGCAATAAGTCCAAAAGTCAAATCAGGTAATAGTTGTCACTCCACATTTATTAGCTATAGATAGATGAGGCAAATGGTGCTCCCCAAGGCAAAGGGTCCAAAAGTCAAATCAGGTAATAGTTGTCCATCCACATGGATTAGCTATAGATAGATGAGGCAAATGGTGCTCCCCAAGGCAAAGGGTCCAAAAGTCAAATCAGGTAATAGTTGTCCATCCACATGGATTAGCTATAGATAGATGAGGCAAATGGTGCCCCCAAGGCAATAAGTCCAAAAGTCAAATCAGGTAATAGTTGTCCATCCACATGGATTAGCCCCTTAGCAATGTACTATGTCCGTCATAAGTTGTCTCCTTGCCTTTGATGTGGGCTCACAAAATGCTTTGCTTGTTTCTTGGGTGATCAGAAACTTAATGCACCCTTAATATGGGCCAATCCAGGCCGCTAAACATACAAGTCAATCAGTGGTTGTTTACTGGCCCATTTATACAGAGCAAAGAGTGTTCTATGTACACAAAAGGTGCAAATAAATTGTCAATGTTATCGACACCATATCTCCTGTTTACACCATGTGCATCCGATTCTGGTGAAAGCCAGCATAGAAATCAGTGTAACCAATCACGCCATGTTTTGTTTAATCATTGGAAGTTTCCCAGCCTGTTTTGATGGGCCAATAGTCAGGAACAAGTATTCCTTTTTTTAATAGGGCTAAGATGCTTGTAAAAAACCCCATCATCGGCAGCACATAACCCTCTGTAAACAGGAGATGTGCTGCCAACAACATAGTGTAGCATAGGAACAGAGCAATTGTTTTACCAATCATTCTGCTCCGATCAGTACTTGTTGGACTGTGTAACCAGGCCCACTAAACTAAAACCAATGGGCTTGTATATGATCAATCTTTACTTTTTAACAGGCCGACAGCTGCTCTTCTAAATGCACCTATAGCAGCCTGTTAATAAACACCCCTGCCAAACCCTGATGACAACTATAATTCCACTGCACCCCCTCCACAACCTGCGCCGATTTCAGAGCACTATGCCAACTCTAGAGCTGACAGGCACTGGAGGGTATAAAGTGCTGTTTGGTCTTTCATTGTCATTGAACTGGCAGATTGACCACCACCTTTCCTCTCTGCTGTGACTGCACCGGCACTGCCATCATGGCCGGACTGCAGGCAGACCAGTGCGCAGTGTCAGCTTATCAGTTGGCCTGCACCCGGCCATCACTAATAATGAACACACAAAGGCTGTGTGCCCACTATGCGTTTTTTAAGCGTTTCTGCAGCGGCAATTCCGCGGTAGAAACGCTTAAAAAATGCTTGGTAGAAGGTCTGCCATGTTCCCCAATGATAATCCGCATGTGCTGTACACATGCTGCGGAATTTCCGCTGTGGATTATCATTGCGGAAAAATCCGCAGCACTACCAATTATTTTGCGTAATCGCGGCGTTTTCACAGCCATTGACTTGCATTGAATTGCTTAATATCCTCATGACTACATGTGCACATGCGGATATTAAGCGATTCAATGTGCGGATGGTACCCGGGATTGGAGAAGAGGAGACTCTCCTCCAGACCCGGGTACCGTAGTACCTGTTAAAAAAAGAGAATTAAAATAAAAAATATACATTATACTTACCTTCCGATGGCCCCCGGTCTCCATAGCGATGCGTCCTGGCTTCCCAGCAGCTTGCGATGGTCTAAAAGGACCTGCCATGACGTCATTTAGTCATGTGACAGGTCACGCGACCGCCGACGTCGGCCCGTCACATGACTAAATGACGTCATGGAAGGTCCTTATACACAACCGCGAGACACCGGGAAGACCGGACGCATCGGATAAGGAGACCGGGGGCCATCAGAAGGTAAGTATACTGTTTTTTTTTTTTTTTTTACCATTTTTATTCTTTTTTTTAACTAACTTGGTCACACTATATAAAATCCATGCCGGTTGCATGGATTTATATAGTGTGACCAAGTTGTCAAGCACTTTTCCAAGTGATGCTAAAATCGCTTGGAAAGCGCTTGACAACCCGCATGCGAAATCGCATGTGCAAAACGCTTCACTTCCGCTTGTCCCTGGCAGGAAAAACACATGTACAATCCGCATGTACAATCCGCATGTACAATCCGCATGCGTTTTTTCTGCCAGGGAGATGCAGAAACGCTTTGGAAAAATCCACAGCATTTCTGCATCGTGGGCACTTAGCCTAAAGCTGGAATTGAAGTAGCGTATGGCATCGGATGCAAGATGCTAATGACACTCGGCTCCAGTTCTGCTGCGAGCGTGACCCGAGTGTCATTGCTCTGTGCTCCGATCCTCTCACATGAAAGAATCACAGCACAGGAGTGGAGGAAATGGAGAAAGTAATTTCTTCATCTGCTCTATGGCCTGTCTCGGCGTATATCGGACTGCACTGGGCTGACATCTGAGTGCAGTCCAGTGTTTCACATGCACCTATAGACTTGTATGGGTGTGAGTGAGCAGAGTCTCGCTGCCAATCACTGCATACTGCAACTGTTCTCTCATGTTGAATCAGAATAAGAAAATAATTGCAGATCTTCACTATTCTATAATATAACATTGGGCCGAGTGCTATCTGATAAAACATTGCATAGTACTCGGCCGTGTTATACGCTTGCATGACCCCGGCCTTAGGAGCAAAGTAACGCTGTTCACCTCCAGTCTGCCATCACCTGGTTTTTACTGACAGTGATTAGCAATATTATACTTAGGGTATGTGCACACGTTAAGTATGTGGAGCAGAAGATTCTGCACTATTTCTGCACCTCTTGGCAGGAAAAGCACTGTAATAAAAAGCACATTTTTGCCGCATTTTTGATGCATTTTTTACATGTATTTTTGGTGCAGATTTTTCCCCCTTATTGTTATCAGTGAAATCTGCAGCAAAGACGCTGAAAGAATTGACATGCAGCAGATATAATCTGCACCAAATCTCCAAGTGAAAAATAAGCAATGTGTGCATGAGATTTCAGGGTTCTCATTCACTTTGCTGGCACCAGGACGCCCTTCCGGCTTTGTGACAAATCTGCACAGAAAAAAAGCGACAAATGTGCAAAATGTGCACAGGACCTTAGTGTGCTAAAAGTTAGTAAAGGCTGAGTGGAAGCAGACTCACTGACACTCCTCATTGGTTTCCTTGTGCTCGGGCCACCACTGTGCTGTAATTCAGTGCACTAGATTGGGGGATGAATGGTGCCACAATGCACCAATATTAATAAAGATTTGTGTGCCCCCTCCCCAGGGTGGTATGAGCGTGGCACCCTGGGCAGTTGCCTTCTTCTGCCTACTGTGTGGTGACACATGCTAACAATTATACCTCGGTCTGGAATGCAAACGCTGCGGTGACAATGAAGGGGCTCCCAGATGCCTGCTGTAAGACTCGGTGCTCCACCAACACGTCCGCCTCATCTTCAGCTAGCAGGGCTCTCTTGCTGATGATCTTAACAGCGTATTGCCGGCTGGTAATGGTGTTTTTTGCCAGCACGACCTTCCCAAAATTTCCCTGTCCAAGCACATGATGGAACTCTAGTCTCTCTTTGATGGTATCAGAGATGGTGCTTTTGGAGCCGGTTGGCTGAGCACCACTGGGCCCTCCTAGCAGGGTGACAAAATAGGCAAGATTATATTATTTGCAATATTTGCTACAATATTCACACTGACATGAAAAACAATAATAGAAACCAATCACTGAATTGATTAATTCATTTGTTAGTGAAAGAAAGATGCTACTTTTTCTTTTTCTTTTTTTTATTCTTTTTATTATTTCCTGCAGTACAGTTATCAGTCTATACTGTGTTCTTATGCTTTATTTTAGGGTCACTCGAATTTGAGATGGCCACACATGAAGACTATGTACAAGCAACTGTACTCTTATAAATGTGAGAGAAAACAGAATTTGGAGAATGAGTCAGACATGAGTGCACGCGGAGGCTTTTCCCACCTGGCTCAGCTTAACTGACAGATCTAACTGACAGTGGAGACCCCAAATCATAATTTAAAGAGTAACAGTCATTTACATTTTTATTTCCTAAATCAGTAGTACCCATGTAAATAAGCAACTTTGTAATATATCTTATCAGAGAAATCTGCTTCTTTCTCTTCACAGGCTGTTTATCATTCTCAATTCTCGAGTAAAATCTCTGAGGGACATGGTACTTAGACCAATTGGTTTTAACACTGAAGCAGCCAAAAAAGAAATATCCAATATGAGGTCAATAAATAGTATACTCATATAGAGGTAATACAAAAAACTTTATGGGAAACACAAGTCGGTGTGCAGTGACAATGTAGGAGACAGATGCATCTGCAGGGTGGTCAATACCCCGACACGCATTTCACGTTAGTTTCTTCCTGGGGGTGTCGAAGCACGCGTCAGGGTCTTGGTCCCTCACCCTCCAGGCCTTATTACAGGTTACTATTTATTCCTTACTCATTATTCATGGTTATTTTGTACACTGACCACCAGAGGGCATCTGCCTCATACCATTTACCTTCTACTCTAATGTCTTTATTATTGAAGCCCATCTTGAGTGGTCGTACTAATATTTGTATCTTATTGGAGTTTTTTAATATTCTATTGTGGGTTAATCCTAGGTCCACATGGACCACTATATATACACTGCTCAAAAAAATAAAGGGAACACTTAAACAACAGAATATAACTCCAAGTAAATCAGATTTCTGTGAAATCAAACTGACCACTTAGGAAGCAACACTGATTGACAATCAATTTCACATGCTGTTGTGCAAATGGAATAGACAATAGATGGAAATTATTGGCAATTATCAAGACACCCTCAATAAAGGAGTGGTTCTGCAGGTGGGGACCACAGACCACATCTCAGTACCAACGCTTTCTGGCTGAGGTTTTGGTCACTTTAGAATGTTGGTTGTGCTTTCACACTCGTGGTACCATGAGACGGACTCTACAACCCACAGAAGTTGTTCAGGTAGTGCAGCCCATCCAGGATGGCACATCAATGAGAGCTGTGGCAAGAAGGTTTGCTGTGTTTGTCAGCGTAGTGTCCAGAGGCTGGAGGCGCTACCAGGAGACAAGCCAGTACACTAGGAGATGTGGAGTGGGCCGTAGGAGGGCAACAACCCAGCAGCAAGACCGCTACCTCTGCCTTGGTGCAAGGAGGAACAGGAGGAGCACTGCCAGAGCCCCGCAAAATGACCTCCAGCAGGCGACAAATGTGCATGTGTCTGCACAAACGGTTAGAAACCGACTCCATGAGGGTGGTATGAGGGCCCGAAGTCCACAGATTGGGGTTGTGCTCACAGTCCAACACCGTGCAGGACGCTTGATGCTCTCAGGACACTTGGCATTTGCTGCAGAACACCAGGATTGGCAAAGTCGCCACTGGCGCCCTGTGCTCTTTACAGATGAAAGCAGGTTCACACTGAGCACATGTGATAGACTTGACAGAGTCTGGAGACGCCGTGGAGAGCGATCTGCTGCCTGCAACATCCTTCAGCATGACCGGTTTGGCAGTGGGTCAGTAATGGTGTAGGGTGGCATTTCTTTGGAGGGCCGCACAGCCCTCCATGTGCTCGCTAGAGGTAGCCTAACTGCCATTAGGTACCGAGATGAGATCCTCAGACCCCTTGTAAGACCATATGCTTGTGCGGTTGGCCCTGGGTTCCTCCTAATGCAGGACAATGCCAGACCTCATGTGGCTGGAGTGTGTCAGCAGTTCCTGCAAGATGAAGGCATTGAAGCTATGGACTGGCCCGCCCATTCCCCAGACCTGAATCCGATTGAGCACATCTGGGACATCATGTCTCGCTCCATCCACCAACGTCACGTTGCGCCACAGACTGCCCAGGAGTTGGCGGATGCTTTAGTCCAGGTCTGGGAGGAGATCCCACAGGAGACCATTCGCAACCTCATCAGGAGCATGCCCAAGCATTGTAGGGAGGTCATACAGGCACGTGGAGGCCACACACAATACTGAGCCTCATTTTGACTTGTTTTAAGGACATTGCATCAAAGTTGGATCAGCCTGTAGTGTGTTTTTCCACTTTCATTTTGGGGGTGACTCCAAATCCAGGCCTCCATTGGTTAATAAATTTGATTACCATTAATGATTTTTGTGTGATTTTGTTGTCAGCACATTCAACTTTGTACAGAACAAAGTATTCAATGAGAATATTTCATTCATTCAGATCTAGGATATGTTATTTGAGTGTTCCCTTTATTTTTTTTGAGCAGTGTATAATCATGCACTTGCACTTTTTTTTCTATTCCATGGATTTCACCACCATTTAATATTGATTTAATTCTCATATACAGTACAGACCAAAAGTTTGGACACACCTTCTCATTTAAAGATTTTTCTGTATTTTCATGACTTTGAAAATTGTACACTCACACTGAAGGCATCAAACCTATGAATTAACACATGTGGAATTATATACTTAACAAAAAAGTGTGAAACAACTGAAAATATGTCTTATATTCTAGGTTCTTCAAAGTAGCCACCTTTTGCTTTTATGACTGCTTTGCACACTCTTGGCATTATCTTGATGAACTTCAAGAGGTAGTCACCGGAAATGGTTTTCACTTCACAGGTGTGCCCTGTCAGGTTTAATAAGTGGGATTTCTTGTCTTATAAATGGGGTTGGGACCATCAGTTGTGTTGTGCAGAAGTCTGGGAGATACACAGCTGATAGTCCTATTTAATAGACTGTTAGAATTTGTATTATGGCAAGAAAAAAGCAGCTAAGTAAAGAAAAACGAGTGGCCATCATTACCTTAAGAAATGAAGGTCAGTCAGTGCGAAAAATTGTGAAAACTTTGAAAGTGTCCCCAAGTGCAGTTGCAAAAACCATCAAGCGCTACAAAGAAACTGGCTCACATGAGGACCGCCCAAGGAAAGGAAGACCAAGAGTCACCTCTGCTTCTGAGGATAAGTTTATCCGAGTCACCAGTCTCAGAAATCGCAGGTTAACAGCAGCTCAGATTAGAGACCAGGTCAATGCCACACAGAGTTCTAGCAGCAGACACATCTCTTCAACAACTGTTAAGAGGAGACTTTGTGCAGCAGGCCTTCATGGTAAACTAGCTGCTAGGAAACCACTGCTAAGGACAGGCAACATGCAGAAGAGACTTGTTTGGGCTAAAGAACACAAGGAATGGACATTAGACCAGTGGAAATCTGGGCTTTGGTCTGATGAGTCCAAATTTGAGATCTTTGGTTCCAACCACTGTGTCTTTGTGCGATGCAGAGAAGGTGAACGGATGGACTCTACATGCCTGGTTCCCACCGTGAAGCATGGAGGAGGAGGTGTGATGGTGTGGGGGTGCTTTGCTGGTGACACTGTTGGGGATTTATTCAAAATTGAAGGCATACTGAACCAGCATAGCTACCACAGCATCTTGCAGCGGCATGCTATTCCATCTGGTTTGCATTTAGTTGGACCATCATTTATTTTTCAACAGGACAATGACCCCAAACACACCTCCAGGCTGTGTAAGGGCTATTTGCCCAAGAAAGAGAGTGATGGGGTGCTATGCCAGATGACTTGGCCCAATCGAGATGGTTTGGGGTGAGCTGGACCGCAGAGTGATGGCAAAAGGGCCAACAAGTGCTAATCATCTCTGGGAACTCCTTCAAGATTGTTGGAAGACCATTTCCGGTGACTACATCTTGAAGCTCATCAAGAGAATGCCAAGAGTGTGCAAAGCAGTCATCAAAGCAAAAGGTGGCTACTTTGAAGAACCTAGAATATAAGACATATTTTCAGTTGTTTCACACTTTTTTGTTAAGTATATACAGTTCGGTCCAGAAATATTTGGACATTGACCGTATCTTCATGATTTGGGCTCTGCATGCCACTACTTTTGATTTAAAATTAAACAACTGATATGCAATTCAATTGTTGACATTCTAGTTTAATTAAAAAGGTTGCACAAAAATATTCTGTGAAACATTTAGGAATTGCAATAATTTTTCTACAAAGCGTCCTTATTTTAGGAGCTTAATAGTAATTGGACAAATTATCTTTACTATAAATAAAATGTTCATTTTTAATACTTTGTGGAGAATCCTTTGCTGGCAATGACTGCCTGAAGTCTGGAAGCCATGGACGTCACCAAATGTGGGGTTTTGACCTTTGTGATGCTTTGCCAGGCCTTTACTCCAGCTGACTTCTGTTGTTTGTTTATGGGTCTTTCTGCCTAAAGATTTGTCATAAGCATGTGACATGCATGCTTGATGTGGTTGAGATCTGGCGATTGACTCAACCATTGCAGAATATTCCATTTCTTTGCCTTAAAAATCCCCTGGGCTGCTTTTGCAGTATGTTTTGGGTCACAGTCCATCTGTACTGTGAAGCACCGTCCAATCATCCTTGCTGCATTTGGTTGAATCTGAGCAGAGAGTATAGTCCTGTACACTTCAGAATTCATCTGGCTGCTTTTGTCTTTGGTCACATCATCAATAAACACTAGTAACCCAGTGCCACTGGAAGCCATGCATGCCCATTCTATCACACTGTCTCCACCATGTTTTACAGAGCATGTGGTGTGCTTTGGATCTTGAGCCGTTTCAAGTCTTCTCCACACTTTCTTCTTCCCATCATTCTGGTACAGGTTGATCTTAGTTTCATCTGTCCAAAAAATGCTTTACCAAACTGGGCTGACTTCTTTAGATGTTTTTTTTTTATAACGTCTAATATGGCCTTTCTATTTATAAGGCTGATTAATAGTTTGCACCTTGTGATGAACCCTTTATATTCGCTCTCATGAAGACATCTCTTTATGGTAGACTTAGATACTGAAACACCTACTACCAGGACAGTATTCTTCACTTGGGTGGATGTAGTGAAAGAGTTTTCTTCACCATGGAAAGGATTTTGCGATCATCCACCAATGTTGTCTTCTGTGGATGTCCAGGCCTTTTGGAGTTCCCAAGCTCACCAGTGCCCTCTTTTTTGCAGAGTGTACCAAACCATTGATTTGGTTACTCCTTAGATTCCTGCTATCTCCCTGATTGATTTCTTATTTTTTTCAGCCTTATGATGTTCTATTTTTCTTTTATTGAGAGTTCTTTTGACAGCATGTTGTGGATTCACAGCATCATCTGCCAAATGCAGATACAACACCTAGACTCAGTTCTAGACATTTTACCTGCTTAATTGATGATGGATTAATGAGGGAATAACCCATGCAGCCCATTAAGAAGCTTTTGGGATTATTGTCCAATTACTCTTGGTCCTTTTAAAAAGAGGCAACTACATATTAAAAAGCTGTAATTCCTAAACCCTTTTTCCCTCACTCCAATTAGGATGTGAATACCCTCAAATTAAAGTCTGTACTTTAAGCCCATTCTCATTATATAACTGTAACTTGAATACTTTTTGGAAAACAACGAAAATGCCAAAACTTGTGTCACTGTCCAAATATTTTTGGACCTAACTGTAATTCCACATGTGTTAAGTCATAGTTTTGATGCCTTCAGTGTGAATGTACAATTTTCATAGTCAAGAAAATACAGAAAAATCTTTAAATGAGAAGGTGTGTCCAAACTTTTGGTCTGTACTGTATGTATTCTCTTATGGGCTTACTGATCTCTTTATGTATATTGATTGACATTTTTTCATGCATGTATTTATGATCACACTTATGTTCAAAGGGATTTCTGCTGTCCTAGTCTCCATTTTGGATTTTAACTTGTGTTACTCATTTTATTCTAATAAAGTTTATAATAATAATAATCTTTTTTTAATTTTATACTCTATATAACTGTATATTAGTATATGCTCTAATTTCTATATGGGCTGTTTGGTTACCATTTATTTTGGTAATGTTATTTTATATTATGCATCTTCAGCATTTTATTCATTCAGCTATTATGTTTATAGCAGTTGTCATTTACATGTGACTATATGGCCAATATATATTATACCTCTCTCTATACATATGTGCCTCTCCTCTACACATGTCATTTTCTATATGTCCATTTTATTTTGATTTTATCAATTGTGTCTCCTACATTGCCACTGCACACCAACTTGTGTTTCCAATAAAGTTTTTCGTATTACCTCTATATGAGTGTACTATTTATTGACCTCCTATCAGATATTTATTTTTTGGCTGCTACCCAGGGCCGGACTGGGACAAAAAAGCAGCGCTGCCACACAAACCCTATCAGCCCACATACTTTAACACTCCCCACCCCCGATCACTGAATTTTGCTATACTTTGTCATGCCCTTCAAAACTCTCTTAAAGGAGTTATTTAAAGAGCCACATGTGAATGGCGCAGCAGTGCAAATGATCCACCACAGCTCCATTTACATGGTGCTCTTAAGAGCTCCTGTTCTCGGGATCATGGGGGTCCCAGTGGTCGGACCCCAGCGATTGGAAAGTTCTCAGGATAGGGGATTACTTGGGATAATACATTTAAACGAGTTTTCTAATATTTATTTTTCCCATAGGAATATTAAAAATAATAAACCAATATTGACCCTCCCAAAAGTCCAATGTTGCCTCTCCGACAACAGGACAGGAGAAGTGGTACTGTACACTGTATATATACAGGACAGGAAAAGTGATGCTGTGCAGTGTATATACAGGACAGGAGAAGTGGTACTGTGAAGTATATATACAGGATAGGAGGAGTGGTACTGTGCAGTGTATATATACAAGACAGGAGTAGTGGTACTGTGCAGTGTATATATACAGGACAGGAGAAGTGGTACTGTGCAGTGTATATATACAGGACAGGAGAAGTGGTACTGTGCAGTGTATATATACAGGACAGGAGGAGTGGTACTGTGCAGTATATATATACAGGACAGGAGAAGTGGTACTGTGCAGTGTATATATACAGGACAGGCGGAGTGGTACTGTGCAGTATATATATACAGGACAGGAGAAGTGGTACTGTGCAGTGTATATATACAGGACAGGCGGAGTGGTACTGTGCAGTATATATATATAGGACAGGAGGAGTGGTACTGTGCCGTGTGTATACAGAACAGGAGGAGTGTTACTGTGCAGTGTATATACAGGACAGGAGAAGTGGTACTGTGCAGTGTATATACAGGACAGGAGAAGTGGTACTGTGCAGTGTATATATACAGGACAGGCGGAGTGGCAGGGCCGGCTCCAGGTTTTTCTGGGCCCCAGGCGAAAGAGTCTCAGTGGGCCCCTTTAACACATACCACGATTCATGATGCAGAGATACGGCGGAGAAATATATATATATAGTACAATGCAAAGATTTCACTTCATGAGTGATATCTATTGTAAATTCCACAATAGCTCAGAAACCGGTGAATCGCTCCACACAGAATAGTGGCCCCCATATAACGCCCATACGGAATACTGGCCCCCATATAACGCTTCATACGGAATACTGGTCCCCATATAACGCCCATACGGAATACTGGCCCCCATATAACGCTTCATACGGAATACTGGCCCCCATATAAGGCCCCATACGGAATACTTGCCCCCATATAAGGCCCCATACGGAATACTGGCCCCCATATAAGGCCCCATACGGAATACTGGCCCCCATATAAGGCCCCATACGGAATACTGGCCCCCATATAAGGCCCCATACGGAATACTGGCCCCCATATAAGACCCCATACGGAATACTGGCCCCCATATAAGGCCCCATACGGAATACTGGCCCCCATATAAGGCTCCATGCGGAATACTGACCCCCATATAAGGCTCCATGCGGAATACTGACCCCCATATAAGGCTCCATGCGGAATACTGACCCCCATATAAGGCTCCATGCGGAATACTGACCCCCATATAAGGCTCCATGCGGAATACTGACCCCCATATAAGGCTCCATGCGGAATACTGACCCCCATATAAGGCTCCATGCGGAATACTGGCCCCCATATAAGGCTCCATACGGAATACTGGCCCCCATATAAGGCTCCATACGGAATACTGGCCCCCATATAAGGCTCCATAAGGAATACTGGCCCCCATATAAGGCTCCATAAGGAATACTGGCCCCCATATAAGGCTCCATACGGAATACTGGCCCCCATATAAGGCTCCATACGGAATTCTGGCCCCCATATGGAATACTGGCCCCCATATAAGGCTCCATACGGAATACTGGCTTCCATATAAGGCTCCATACGGAATACTGGCCCCCATATAAGGCTCCATACAGAATACTGGCCCCCATATAACGCTCCATACAGGATACTGGCCCCCATATAACGCTCCATACAGGATACCGGTCCCCATATAATGCTGCATGCAGGCTGTTACCCCCCACATAATGCCCCATACAGGCTGTCCCCCCCTTATAATGCTCCATGCAGGCTGTTACCCCCCACATAATGCCCCATACAGGCTGTCCCCCCCTTATAATGCTCCATGCAGGCTGTTACCCCCCACATAATGCCCCATACAGGCCCCTCCCTTTTAATGCTCCATGCAGGCTGTTACCCCCCACATAATGCCCCATACAGGCTGCCCCCCCCTTTTAATGCTCCACGCAGGCTGTTCCCCCCCACATAATGCCCCATACAGGCCCCCCCTTTTAATGCTCCATGCAGGCTGTTACCCCCCACATAATGCCCCATACAGGCTGCCCCCCCCTTATAATGCTCCATGCAGGCTGTTCCCCCCCACATAATGCCCCATACAGGCCCCCCCCTTTTAATGCTCCGTGCAGGCTGTTACCCCCCACATAATGCCCCATACAGGCTGCCCCCCCTCTTTATAATGCCCCATGCAGGCTGTCACCCCTCCTCTTTATAATGCTCCATGCAGGCTGTCACCCCTCCTCTTTATACTGCCCCATGCAGGCTGTCACCCCTCCTCTTTATAATGCCACATGCAGGATGTCACCCCTCCTCTTTATAATGCCCCATGCAGGATGTCCCCCCCTTATAATGCCCCATGCAGGCTGGTCCCCAACTTATAATGCCCCATGCAGGCTGTCACCCCTCCTCATTATAATGCCCCAAGCAGGAATCCCCCCCTCTTTATAATGCCCCATGCAGGCTGTTCCCCACCTTATAATGCCCCATGCAGGCTGTCACCCCTCCTCTTTATACTGCCCCATGCAAGCTGTCACCCCTCCTCTTTATAATGCCCCATGCAGGCTGTCACCCCTCCTCTTTATAATGCCCCATGCAGGATGTCACCCCTCCTCCTTATAATGCTCCATGGAGGATGCCCCCCCTCCCCTCTTTATAATGCTCCATGCAGGCTGTCCCCCCCCACATAATGCCCCATACAGGCCCCCCCTTTTAATGCTCCATGCAGGCTGTTACCCCCCACATAATGCCCCATACAGGCTGCCCCCCCTCTTTATAATGCCCCATGCAGGCTGTCACCCCTCCTCTTTATAATGCTCCATGCAGGCTGTCACCCCTCCTCTTTATACTGCCCCATGCAGGCTGTCACCCCTCCTCTTTATAATGCCCCATGCAGGATGTCACCCCTCCTCTTTATAATGCCCCATGCAGGATGTCCCCCCCTTATAATGCCCCATGCAGGCTGGTCCCCACCTTATAATGCCCCATGCAGGCTGTCACCCCTCCTCATTATAATGCCCCAAGCAGGAATCCCCCCCTCTTTATAATGGCCCATGCAGGCTGTTCCCCACCTTATAATGCCCCATGCAGGCTGTCACCCCATCTCTTTATACTGCCCCATGCAAGCTGTCACCCCTCCTCTTTATAATGCCCCATGCAGGCTGTCACCCCTCCTCATTATAATGCCCCAAGCAGGAATCCCCCCCTCTTTATAATGCCCCATGCAGGCTGTTCCCCACCTTATAATGCCCCATGCAGGCTGTCACCCCATCTCTTTATACTGCCCCATGCAGGCTGTCACCCCTCCTCTTTATAATGCCCCATGCAGGATGTCACCCCTCCTCTTTATAATGCTCCATGGAGGATGCCCCCCCTCCACTCTTTATAATGCTCCATGCAGGCTGTTCCCCCCCACATAATGCCCCATACAGGCCCCCCCTTTTAATGCTCCATGCAGGCTGTTACCCCCCACATAATGCCCCATACAGGCTGCCCCCCCTCTTTATAATGCCCCATGCAGGCTGTCACCCCTCCTCTTTATAATGCTCCATGCAGGCTGTCACCCCTCCTCTTTATACTGCCCCATGCAGGCTGTCACCCCTCCTCTTTATAATGCCCCATGCAGGCTGGTCCCCACCTTATAATGCCCCATGCAGGCTGTCACCCCTCCTCATTATAATGCCCCAAGCAGGAATCCCCCCTCTTTATAATGCCCCATGCAGGCTGTTCCCCACCTTATAATGCCCCATGCAGGCTGTCACCCCTCCTCTTTATAATGCTCCATGAAGGATGCCCCCCCTCCCCTCTTTATAATGCCCCATGCCTCCATACATTAAAAAAAAAAAAAAAATCAAATACTCACCTCCCTTCTCCTCACCTGCTACCTGCTGCCCGCTGCCTGCTGCCCGCCGCTCGCTGCTCGGCTCCGAACTCCAGCGTTGTCGGCGTCTTCCCGCTCAGCGCTCCCTGTGACGGCTCAGGGGAGGGCGCGGTGTAAAGACGTCACCGCGCCCTCTGACCTGAGACGTCACAGGGAGCGCAGAGCAGGAAGACAGCTGATCTGCGGAGGCACGGGGAGAGGTAAGTATCCGGCTGCCGGGGCCCTGAGCAAGCGGCAGAGAAGGGCGGGCGCTGACACCGCTCTCCTCCGCCCATAGCCCAGCGGGGTGCGCGACCGCCAGTGGGCCCCTCTGCCTGCTCAGGGCCCCGGCATTTGCCCGGGTGCGCCGGGTGCTGACGCCGGCCCTGCGGAGTGGTACTGTGCAGTATATATATATAGGACAGGCGGAGTGGTACTGTGCAGTATATATATATAGGACAGGAGAAGTGGTACTGTGCAGTGTATATACACAGGACAGAAGTAGTACTGTGCAGTGTATATATACAGGGCAGGAGAAATGGTACTGTGCAGTGTATATATACAGTGCAGGAGAAGTGGTACTGTACAGTGTATATACACAGGACAGAAGTGGCACTGTGAAGTTTATATATACAGGGCAGGAGAAGTGGTACTGTGCAGTGTATATATACAGGACAGGAGAAGTGGTACTGTGCAGTGTATATATACAGGACATGAGAAGTGCTACTGTGCAGTGCATATATACAGGACAGGAGAGTGGTACTGTGCAGTTTATATATACAGGACAAGAGAAGTGGTACTGTACAGTGTATATACACAGGACAGAAGTGGCACTGTGTAGTGTATATATACAGGGCAGGAGAAATGGTATTGTGCAGTATATACTGTATATACAGGACAGGAGAAGTGGTACTGTGCAGTATATATATACAGGACAGGAGAAGTGGTACTGTGCAGTGTATATATACAGGACAGGAGGGGTGGTACTGTACAGTATATATACAGGACAGGAGAAGTGATACTGTGTAGTATAAATATACTGGACAGGAGAAGTGGTACTGTGCAGTGTATATATACAGGACAGGAGAAGTGGTACTGTGCAGTGTATATATACAGGACAGGAGGGGTGGTACTCTATAGTATATATACAAGACAGGAGAAGTGGTACTGTGCAGTTTATATATACAGGACAGAAGTGGTACTGTGCAGTGTATACTGTGGAAAGACGACTTGCTCGGCTCTCCGGAGGCAGACACAGGACACACGGTTTGGGTAAACTGTCTTCGGGTTTATTGTGTGGCATAAACTCCAGCAGCGTCCCATAAAAAGTAAACAGTCCCTCTTGGGGTTAACAGGAAAACAAAAGATAAGGTATGACAGAGTCCAATAGTGAGCGAGGCTCTGCTGCTGCAAGCAGCACAGTGAAGTCTTCAGCAACACCAGTCCTCTGGTGTTGCTCTCTGGTTTCACCCAAACATAGCCTGGAGACTTCACTCTCCAGACCACACACACTCCACAGAAACAAAGCTGACTGAGCATTTAAAACTTGCTCAGCCATACCCTGAGGCGAGATAGGGGGAATGACTTCCCTCCCATCTCTACGTCATTCCCATAAAAGAACACCCTTTTAAATGAGTTAACCCTCCAGCATATAACATGCTGGCAGAAAGTTAATTGGTTTCAGTTCACACAGGCTATCAATCTGTGTGACACAAACCTCCCCTCATAGATCCTACCAGTGACTCTGTTACAACATACACAGGAGAGGAGAAGTGGTACTGTGCAGTATATATACACAGGACAGGAGAAGTGGTACTGTGCAGTATATATACACAGGACAGGAGAAGTGGTACTGTGCAGTGTATATATACAGATACTTAGATTTGCACCACGCAGGTAGTATATATACTGTATATATAAAACTGAGCAACACCAAATCTTAAGCGGAGGACTCTTTATTAGCCCATGTGGTAACATTTCGGTTCCACAGCACAGAAACGTTCTGTTATGGATCCAAAACATTGCCACGTGGGCTAATAAAGAGCCCTCTGCTTTTTTCAACATAGCATATACAGCTCCACAATATATACTACAATCAATTATATACACAGCTCCACTCTCTATACTGTGCAAAAGAATATAGACTGGAGCTGTGTATATACTATTTAATGCAGAGATATGCCCATGTATATAATGTGGATTCCACACTATATACTATAGTATATACACAGCACCATACTATATAAACATCTCTACACTGTATATACACAACTCTACATTATAATTAAGACACCATTATACTATTATTATTATTGTTATAATTTATTATTATAGCGCCATTCATTCCATGGTGCTTTTCATGTGAAAGGGATATACATAGCACAAACAATTACAATAAATTTTGAACAATACAAGTCGGCGAGGTCCCTGACCATGAGGGCTCACAATCTACAGGGGATGGGTGAGGATACAGTAGGTGAGGGCAGAGTTGGCCGTGCAGAGAATGGTGGAGCGAGGGTTACTGCAGGTTGTAGGCTTGTCGGAAGAGGTGGGTCTTCAGGTTCCTTTTGAAGGTTTCCATGGTAGGCAAGAGTCTGATGTGTTGGGGTAGAGAGTTCCAGAGTAGGGGGGATGCGCGAGAGAAATCTTGTATGCGATTGTGGGAAGAGGAGATAAGAGGGGAGTAGAGAAGAAGATCTTGAGAGGATAGGAGGTTGCATGTAGGTAAGTGCCGGGAGACTAGGTCACAGATGTATGGGGAGACAGGTTGTGGATGGCTTTGTATACCATGGTTAGGGTTTTGAACTGGAGTTTCTGGGCAATGGGGAGACAGTGACAGGATTGACAGAGAGGAGAGGCCGGGGAATAGCAGGGAGACAGGTGGTTTAGTTGGGCAGCAGAGTTTAGGATAGATTGGAGGCGTGCGAGAGTGATAGAAGGGAGGCCACAGAGCAAGAGTTTGCAGTAGTCGAGGCGGGAAATGATGAGGGCGTGCACTAGTGTTTTTGCAGATTCGTGGTTGAGGAATGTGCGGATCCGGGTGATATTTTTGAGTTGGAGTCAGCAGGAAGTGGAAAGGGCTTGGATATGTGTTTAAAGGAGAGGTTAGAGTCCAGGGTTACACCGAGGCAGCGGGCTTGCAGGACTGTGGAGAGTGGGCAGCCATTGACTTTGATGGATAGGTCAGTTGGGGGGGGTTGAGTGAGATGGCGGAAAGTTGCTGAATTCAGTTTTGTCCATGTTAAATTTTAGAAATCTGTCATAGAAGAAGGATGAGATAGCGGACAGACATTGTGGGATTTTGGTTAGTAGGGAGGAGATATCGGATCCAGAGAGGTAGATCTGTGTGTCATCAGCATAGAGGTGATACTGAAAGCCATGGGACTCTATGAGTTGTCCCAGGCCAAAGGTGTAGATTGTGAAGAGCAGGGGTCCTAGGACTGAACGTTGGGGGACACCGACAGATAGGGGGCGAGATGAGGAGGTGGTGTGTGAGTGGGAGACGCTGAATGTCCTGTCTGTTAAGTACGAGGAGATCCAAGATAGGGCCAAATCTTTAATGCCAAGAGAAGAGAGAGTCTGTAGTAAGAGGGAATGGTCCACTGTGTCAAAGGCAGATAACAGGTCCAGGAGGAGGGAAAAGTGATATGGGGCGATAGCTAGACAGAGAGGATGGATCAAGGGAGGGTTTTTTGAGAATGGGTGTGATCGAGGCATGTTTGAAGCATGAGGAGAAGACACCAGTTAGTGACAGGTTGAAAAGGTGGGTTAGGGTTGAGATGAAGACTGTAGTGAGGTTAGGGATGAGGTGGGACGGGATTGGATTAAGTTCGCAGGTGGTGAGGTGTGATTTGGAAAGTAAAGAGGAGAGGTGATCGTCCGTAATGGTGGAGAAGCTGGTTTTGGAGGAGGATGGTTGAGTAATTATGAGGAGGGGCTGTGGGGACTTTAGGCAAAAGCTTTGTCTAATGGTGTCAATCTTCTGCTTGAAGAATGAGGCAAAGTCTTCGGCTGAGATGAGAGGAGAGGGAGGAGGTGCTGGGGGACGGAGGAGAGAATTGAAAGTTTTGAATAGCTGTTTAGGGTTGTTAGACAGGGAGGATATGAGAGATGAGAAGTATGTTTTTTTTGCTGTAGTGAGTGTGGACTTGAAGGTAGTGAGGGGCTGTTTGAATTCAATGAAGTGCTCGCTGGAATGGGACCTTTTCCATTTCCGCTCAGCAACCCTGGAGGCCCTTCGCAGTTCTTTAGTCAGGTTGGTGTGCCAGGATTGTTGGTTGAGTGGGCGAGCTGTGGTATGTGTGAGGGAGCGAAGAATTTAGAGCTACGGCTGTTGTGTTATATAAAGTGGCAGCAGCATCTGCATTGTGTAAGGAACTTATGTCTGTAAGAGGGAGAAGGGATTCAGAGAGTGAGTGTAGGTCAAGGTGTTTGAGATTTCTGCGAGGGTATGCAAGTTTGTGGGGTGGGGCTTGTGCACCTGGAGAGGAGAGGGAAGAGAATGTGAGTAGGTTGTGGTCAGAAAGAGGGAGAAGTGAGCTAGAGAGGTTAGATAGGGAACAGAGGCGGGTGAAGATGAGGTCAAGTGTGTGGCCATCTTTGTGAGTGAGGGCTGAAGACCATTGAGCAAGGCCAAAGAAGGAAATGAGGGATAGAAACTTGGAGACAGATGAGTGGAAAGTGTCAATGGGGATGTTGAAGTCACACATGATGATAGTGGGGATGTCAGCGGAAAGGAAATGAAGCAGCCAGGTAGTGAAGTCGTCAAAGAAGGTGGTTGCTGTTCCTGGACGGCTGTTCTTGGCACGCACCCAGTGAATGAAAAGCTGTAGTGGGTCAGACATTCAGAGGAGCAGATTCCTGGGGTTAGTGAGTAGAGCCCAATGTTCTAAGAGCCCTGAACACGCTGCAGCGGCCCTTTCAAACTGCTGAATTAAGGCCCTGTGTGCGAGTGCTGTCATGCTTGCACACAGCACAAGGGCCGCCACTGCAGTGCACACTGACAGGGGCCGCGCACACACTGACAGGGACCGCTGCTGCGTGCATGCTGACAGGGGCCGCAGCTGCGAGCACGCTGACAGGGGCCTGCAGCTGCGAGCACGCTGACTAGGGACGCAGTTGCAGCCACACGCTGACAAGGGCTTTCCCGGCCCTTGTCACCATGTGCAAGCGAAAGAGTGCATGCACACAGGACCTTAATTCAGAAGTTTTAAAGGGCCAGCAGCCCACTTTGTAGGTCACAGCCGCCGGCCCACTGGGCATCTGCCCGCCTCTGCAACTTGCCAGTCCGGGCCTGCTGCTACCTATCTACACACACGAGGGAGAGACCAGTCAATCACCTCTAGCAGCACTGGAAAAAGCCATCTGGGTGTGGTGTCAGACTAGTCTCATCTTTTGTTATGGTCACCAGTTGACCTACCAACAGGTCATGTTTTAGGATTTCCTTAATATTGCACAGGTGATGGAATTATTACCTGGGCAATACTAAGAAAATCCTAAAAACATGACCTATTGGTGGCTGTGATGACCGGAGTTGGGGAACACTGTGTTAGAGTACATCTTCTCTAAAATGCCAGAGCCTTGCAGAGGAAAAATACTTGGCTGCATGACTGCTGTGATCTGGGCAGCATGAATCAGATGACAGGTTCCCAATAAATTAAAGGGGACCTTTTACCAAATGTTTCCTCTTGAAATGGACACACGATGTAATAGTGGCTGTATAGCAGAATAAATCTTTCATATATTCATATACTAAATACAATTACATGTAAAAGATTGCGCACCCCTGTTCAAAATGACTGTTGTTGTGAACAGTTAAGCAAGTTGAAGATGAAGTGATCTCTAAAAGGCCTGACGTTAAAGATGACACATTTGCTTTATTTTCTAGGCAAAAAATATATATTTATATATATATTGCTATTTTTTACATTTTAAAAATTACAAAAAGGAAAATGGGCCAATGCAAAAGTTTGGGCACCCTGCATAGATAATACCTAGTAGCAACCCCTTTGAAAGTATCACAGCTTGCAAACACTTGTTGTAGCCAGCCAAGAGTCTTCCAATTCTTGTTTGAGGGATTTTCATCCATTCTTCCTTGGAAAATTCTTCCAGTTCTGTGAGATTCCTGGGTCGTCTTGCATGCACTGCTATTCTGAGGTCTAGCCACAGATTTTCAATGATGTTCAGATCAGGAGACTGTGTAGGCCATTGTAAAACCTTCAGCTTGCGCCTAGTCAGTCTATTGTAGATTTTGATGTGTGTTTAGGATCATCATCCATTTGTTGAGACCAGTCTCTTTTCAAATTCAGCTTTTTAAAGATCATTTAACCTCCAACTTACTTAACTGTTCACAATAACAATAATTTTGAACAGGGGTGCCAGACTTTTACATGCCACTGTATGTGTGTGGGTATATATATATATATATATATATATATATATATATATATATATATATATATATATATATATTTATACATATATACACAGGGTGGGCCATTTATATGGATGCACCTAAATAAAATGGGAATGGTTGGTGATATCAACTTCCTGTTTGTGGCACATTAGTATATGGGAGGGGGAAAACTTTTTCAGATGGGTGGTGACCATGGCGGCCATTTTGAAGTCAACCATTTTGGGTCCAACTTTATTTTTTACAATGAGAAGGGAGTCATATGACACATCAAACTTATGGAGAATTTCATAAGAAAAACAATGGTTTGCTTTGTTTTAACGGAACTTTATTCTTTCATGAGTTGCTATCAAGTTTCTCTTTATTTACAGCCATTGACATGTCGCAGTGGTTAATACATGAGGAGTGGATAGAAATTGTGTTGATGTCTGGTGACCGCAGTACCCGGGTCATTGCAGCAGATTTCAATGCAAGACACCCTCCAAGACCACCCATCTCCCATGCTACAGTTAGCAAACTGCTTACTCAATTTTGTAAAACAGGTTCAGTGTTGGATTTGCCAAAATGTGGACGCAAGAAAACTGTCACTAATGAAGAAACATCAATGGCTGTCCTAGCTTCATTCAGCAAGAGCCCACAGCGTAGCACTTGCCGCATGTCACTGGAGAGTGGCATCAGTCGAACATCCCTTTGGCGGATATTAGCTACTCACAAATAGCACCCTTACAAAATCCAGCTGCTGCAGCATCTCAACGAGGATGACCCAGATCGGCGAACTGAATTTGCAGAATGGGCAAAACAAAAATTGGAACAGGACCCTCAGTTTACACAGTACATTATGTTTAATGATTAAGCAAACTTTTTGTGAATGGTGAAGTTAACAAACAAAACCACCGCTATTCGTCTGACACTAACCCACAGTGGATAGATCCCTCCAAGACTGTTGGAACACAAAAATTGATGGTATGGTGTGATATATGGGGTACAAAGATAGTGGGGCCATTCCTCATCAATGGAAACCTCAATGCCACTGGATATCTGAAATTGCTACATGATGATGTGTTGCCCTCTTTATGCACTGAAGATGGCACGTTCCCTGAGTTTTTCCAACAAGATGGTGCACCACCACATTATGGGCGTCAGGTTCGAGCATTCCTACATGAACAGTTTTCTGCAAAGTGGATTGGTCGTCGTGGGCCAGTTGAATGGCCGCCAAGGTCTCCCAATCTGACCCCCTTAGACTTTTATCTTTGGGGTCATCTGAAGGCAATTGTCTATGCTGTGAAAATACGAGATGTTCCACATCTGAAACAATGGATACTGGAAGCCTCTGCTAGCATTTCTTCTGCGATGTTGCTATCAGTGTGTCAAGAGTGGGAGAAGAGGGTTGCATTGACAATCCAACATAATGGGCAGCACTTTGAACACATTTTATAAGTGGACATAAACTTGTAAATAACTCATGAAAGAATAAAGTTACATTAAAACCAAGCACACCATTGTTTTTCTTATGAAATTCTCAATGAGTTTGATGTGTCACATGACCCTTTTCCCATTGAAAAAAATAAAGTTGGATCCAAAATGGCCAACTTCAAAATGGCTGACATGGTCACCACCCATCTGGAAGTTTTCCCCCTCCCATATACTGATGTGCCACAAACAGGAAGTTGATATCACCAACCATTCCCATTTTATTTAGGTGTATTCATATAAATGGCCCACCCTGTATATATATATACATACATACATATATTAATTTTGCCTCTCTGTTGCAGAGATGTTAGCAATCAAAGCATTTGGCCAAATGGGCTTGATCAGAGAGATTTCATTGGTCAGAGTCTTCTTCCTTCTGATGGATGCTGACCAATCATAAGCAGGCAGCTGCGCACTGGGGAAAAAGAACTTGATAACCATAATTCAGATGTGCACGGAACGACCTGTGATAGACCAGTGCACATAGGCTGCCATTGTTCCCAGCAGTGCGAGTCCTTTTTATATAGGATTAGGTGCTGCTGAGAACGATGATCTCTGTGATCGGCAGCCTGTTCACACTGCATGATTATAGTGATACAAGCGTTCCTAGCAATGCTCAGTCATGATAATTGTGCAGTGTAAATGGACCTAAACTCAGCTCTGCAAGAGTTGCCCGGACTGGCCGCAGCTCTCCTGGCCCAAATTCCACAGCCTTGTAGACATATATGAGACCATATACAAAGAAAAGCAAATGGAGCAGAAAAATCCCCTAAAGCATTTCAAAATGGATTATAATAAAAAGTATTTAAATCTTTATTAGTACAATATTTCAGTTACAAAAATACAAAAAATGATAAATAGTATTATATGGCGAGTACACAAGAATAATGTGACACGTGCAAGTCAGGGCATAATAGTCAAAAAGGATGTGATGTTAATGCATGGGTAATGAGGCTTGAAAAGAGGGGGATTATGATTAATAATAACTATCTAAAAGTAGCCATCCCCATAGAATAAACTGTGCCCCATACTGAGCAGTGGAAGAGCTAACATAAATTAGTCCCTGGAGTGTCATAAAAGACTAACACTGCTCAGAAAGTATGAAGTCCCATATTGGGGCCATCCTCACCCATGAGATATCAAAGCCCGACTGTCCTGTCAAATTGCCCCGATGCACATTTCGCTTGGATTGCTTCTTCAAGGGACCTGTGTATCAATCTCATCTGCTCTTTATAAACCCCCTAGACTAACAATCCCCAAGTGTGTGTGAAAACGCTTCTAATCGGCGCGTGCGGGAGGGATATCTGGCAACACCCACATCACCTCCGGCAGATATTAGGGCGCAGTACGTTCCAGGAAGAATACTTCCTGAGACGTCATATGGAACGCACGGTCCTGTACAGATGCTGGGAAGTGACGGGGATCAGAGGGACTCCACCTGCGCATGCACACCCGGCGCAATAACATTACAAGTGAGTATGACACAAAAATAAGGGAAATAGTAAGAAAACCCTCTTCAAAGTGCACTCCCATCCCTTATCTGAAAACCTAACACCTACGATATCTAAATATATCAATTCAATTATGAATAAATTGTTTGCAGAATAAATACAGCCATAGAATTATTTAGAACATAGATAATTATAAGCAAAACAATATCCAGTGATTTTTCATGCCGACATCCGGGATGATAATAGATTATGCTATCCAGCGTTCAAGGCTTATTTGCATTCAAGAGGAGGGGAGTCAGCACTCAAGCTTGGATGGTGGATGATATTACCGGGGAGAAAAGCACTACTGAAATAAACAACAAAAAACATACACAATTAATACACAAAAAGAAAGACAAAAATAAGAAGTACAAGGTTAAAAGTTGAAATTCCAGAGAGCATAATCACAAAGCATGTAAGTGAGTCATATCCCAAGAACGGATATCACAAAAGGGACTAATAGTATGCATGAGCATATCTGTGCAGGCACGTACCCACATAAGTACACATATACACCTGCAAATGCATATAAGGGTATACAAAATTGCGTACAGGTGTTACAAAAATGGAGAGAAGCTTAGCTTCTCATTCAATCTACTGGGAGTCGTTGTCCCCAACTTGACTATCCATCTACATTCCAGGCGTGCCAATACCCATTTGTGGTCACCCCCCCAGATGCCCATATGTAAGCGGTCAATGCCTCGAACTTTAAGGCCATCGGGGTCTGAACCATGACATAGTCTAAAATGTCAAGACATAGTCTTAAGAGATGAAACATCAGTTGCATTAATTGCAGAACATATGTCTGCAACGCGTTCCCTTACGCGTACATGCAATTCGCGTGATATCAGTCCTATATATATCATGTCACAAGGACACGTGGCATGATATACCACATGGTCCATGCTGCATGATATATAGTTGAGGATTTTATACTCCTGTTTACCATCAGCCGAGAGAAATGTGGTAGCCCTGACCACATTTCGACAGGCTAAGCATGAGCCACATGGAAAACATCCTCGCTTCAGTACGCCCATATTAAAGGGCAGAGATGACACTTTTGGGACATAGTGACTCCTCACTATTAGATCTTTAATGTTTCTGCTTCTTGCTGTTAATAATGGACGATCCGGTACAGATGCACCAATCGTTGGTTCTGTTTTTAGAATTGACCAGTGTTTTTGAACAATGCGACACATACCCTCCCACTGATTGTTGTACGTGGAAATGAATCTGACCACTGATTCCGATTTCTTATTTCTTCTATGAATACCCGGATCTGCCAGAAGTTGTATGTGGGTAGTATTCTTAGTCCGATTATAACTCCTTTTTATGCATCTATTGCTATAACCTCTTGCAATAAACCTGGACCGTAAATCATTGGCCTGATACTCAAACATTTCCTCAGTGGAACATATACGCCGCATTCTGAAAAACTGACCCACCGGAATGGCCCATATAGTGGATGGTGTGTGGGCCGACGTAGCATGGAGCAGAGCATTTACCGACGTCTCTGTACAGAAAACATCAGACGTAATTTTTTCATCAGTGTGCACCCTGATTTGGATATCCAAAAAGTCAATCTGACTCGCATCAACTTTGTAGGTCAATTTGATGTTGTAATGATTATCATTCAAGCTGGTCATGAAAGACCGCAGATCACTAGCACTGCCCTGCCATATGATGAACAAGTCATCAATATAGCGGTACCAGCCTGGGAAGCGGCGCTTGCACCACCCCCGAAAATCTCTCTCTCCATATAACCGAGAAAGAGATTTGCGTAGCATTCGCAGTGCCTCTTGTTTGAATGAAAAACCTGTCGTTAAAAATAAAATAGTTGTGAGTCAGAATGAACCGTAATAATTCCAAAATCAGGGTGCACAAAGACGTCTCCAAGTTGCTCATAGTCAGTTACAATTCCACTGCCTCTAGGCCTTGTTGATGGCATATGCAAGTGCAGAGTGACTCCACTTCTGCTGTTACAAGCAACATATCAGGTTCCATTGAGAGACCAACAAGCCTTCTCAGGACGTCTGTAGTGTCTCTGACATAGGAGGACAGCGTCTTAACCAACGGGTGCAGGTAGTATTCAATAAATTTACAAATGGGATCGCATAGCCCTCCTATGCCAGAGACAATAGGATGCCCCGGTGGAACAGTAGAATTCTTATGGACCTTTGTCAGTAAATAAAATGCTGGAATAACAGGATGTTCAACCATCAGTCCGTCAAAAACCTTTTTTGGAATGATGCCTTGTATCAAGGCATCATCCAAAATAAGAAAAATTTCCCTAGAAAAAACAGGTTGGAGATTACTTGATAAGGATTTATAAGCCTCCTTGTCCCTTAATTGTCTAAAGGCCTCCCGCTCATAAATCTCCATTGACTAGACTACCACGTTGCCCCCCTTATCTGCAGCTTTAAAAACAACATCAGTAATTGATCTAAGATCATCCAATGGTTTTCTCTGTTTCCTTGTAAGATTATCTCTACTGCATTTTGATAACACTTTGAGATCCTCCGTAACCAATTTGCAGAAAATCTCAATCTGAGGACACAGAGCTAATGGGGGGAACGCGGTGGACATTGGAAAAATAGAGGAGGGATATGTACCTGTATGAGTGTGAGCATTGACCGCTTACATATGGGCATCCGGGGGAGTGACCATAAGAGGGCTTTGGCAAGCCTGGAATGCAAATGGATAGTCAAGTTGGGGACAATGACTCCCAGTGGATTGAATGAGAAGCTAAGCTTCTCTCCATTTTTGTAACACCTGTACGCAATTGTGTATACCCTTGTATGCATTTGCAGGTGTATAGATGCACATATGTGGGTACGTGCCTGCACAGATATGCTCAAGCATACTATTAGTCCCTTTTGTGATATCCGTTCTTGGGATATGACTCACTTACATGCTTTGTGATTATGCTCTCTGGAATTTCAACTTTTAACCTTGTACTTCTTATTTTTGTCTTTTGTATTAATTGTGTATGTTTTTTGTTTTTTATTTTAGTCGTGCTTTTCCCCCCGGTAATATCATCCACCATCCAAGCTTGAGTGCTGACTCCCCTCCTCTTAAATGCAAATAAGCCTTGAACGCTGGATAGCATAATCTATTATCATCCGGATGTCGGTATGAAAAATCATCGGATATTGTTTTGCTTATAATTATCTATGTTCTAAATAATTCTATGGCTGTATTTATTCTGCAAACAATTTATTCGTAATTGAATTGATATATTTAGATATTGTAAGTGTTAGGTTTTCAGATAAGGGATGGGAGTGCACTTTGAAAAGGGTTGTCTTACTATTCCCCTTATTTATGTGTCATACTCACTTGTAATGTTATTGCGCCGGGTGTGCATGCGCAGGTGGAGTCCCTCTGATCCCCGTCACTTCCCGGCATCTGTAAAGGACCGTGCGTTCCATATGACGTCTCAGGAAGTATTCTTCCTGGAACGTACTGTGCCCTAATATCTGTCGGAGGTGACGTGGGTGTTGCCAGATATCCCTCCCGCATGCGCCGATTAGAAGCGCTTTCACACACACCTGGGGATTATTAGTCTGGGGGGTTTATAAAGAGCAGATGAGATTGATACACAGGTCCCTTGAAGAAGCAATCCATGCGAAATGCGGATCGGGGCAATTTTACAGGACAGTCGGGCTTTGACATCTCATGGGTAAGGATGGCCCCAATATGGGACTTCATACTTTCTGAGCAGTGTTAGTCTTTTATGACACTCCAGGGACTAACTTATGTTAGCTATTCCACTGCTCAGTAAGGGGCACAGTTTATTCTATGGGGATGGCTACTTTTACATAGTTATTATTAATCATAATCCCCCGCTTCTCAAGCCTCATTACCCATGCATTAACATCACATCCTTTTTGAATATTATGCCCTGACTTGCACGTGTCACATTATTCTTGTGTACTCACCATATAATACTATTTAGCACTTTTTGTATTTTTGTAACTGATTTTAATATTGTACTAATAAAGATTTAAATATTTTTTATTATAATCCATTTTTAAATTTATTAGGGGATTTTTTTTGCTCCATTTGCTTTTCTTTGTATATGTTCTATTGATATGTGAGCTATCCCCATGAGTAGTCTTCACCTAAATGGCGCCGGTTAATGTGTTAATATATGAGACTGTTTAGTTTGGGTCAGGATAAGTACGGTCAGTCCATACATCACAGTCTGTTTTCTTGGAGTGACACATGGATGTCTGAATTTGGCTTAAGGATTATTTTCTTATTTTTTTTAACCCCTTTAATAAATAATTGTGTCAATTGCCATTTCTTTAAGAAAATTATGCTACAAAACTGGCCTAGTAGCACTAATATATCTTCTGATATATATTTACAGAATAACATTGTGTACCTTATACACATATATTCCAGTCTCACACATACACCCCATGTACAATAAATAGAATAAGTTATATATTTTTGTACCCAATGATCATAAACAAAACATAAACATTATAAATAGTGTTGAGCGATACCTTCCGATATCGGGAAATATCGGATCGGATTGGATCGGACCGATACCGAAAAAGTATCGGATATCGCCGATTCCGATACCGGAAACCAATGCAAGTCAATGGGACATAAATATCGGAATTAAAATAAACCCTTTCTTTCCTTGTAGGTTATTTCTACATGAAGGAAAACAACTAAGAATAATGTAGAATGTATTGGGGGAGGTGGGGGAGACAATAAAGGCATAGAGGTTTAGCCCAGTCAAATGGAATAGCAGGAATTAATATTTTTTTATTATGTTCTGAGTTACGGAAATATTAACTATGTTAAGTATTTTTATATTTTGTCAGATATTTATGTTTCACTACTTCCATGCTCTTCACCTTCTTTTTTACTTCTCCCACACTTTCTCCTTCATCATCCTCAGCATCTTTTTCATCCACTTCTTCTTCACCTTCTTCTTCTTCACCTTCTTCGTATTATTCTTTTTTTTACATTCTTCATATTCTACTTCTTCATCTTCTTCATATTCTTCTTCTTCATCATATTCTTATTTGTGACAGGCATTCCTGTAGTTGTTATCTATAAAAGGTTGGACATTACACCTTTCGTTCTGCCCGTCACAAAAGATTTACAACAGGATTTGTCCGCGTTCAGTTTGGCCTGCAGCAGCAGGTCTTTTCCAGGGGCACCACGAGGAGGAACGGACTCACCCCCATACACTGCTTAGTCATCTTCTGCTTATAATTTAGATATTATCTTTTGCTCTGATTTTTAGTCTTATGCTTAATGTTCTTCCGCTTTTTGTTCTGCAGCTTCTTGTATTTCTGCTTCTTGGTTTTCTGTCTCTTGTTTTTCTGTATCTTGGTGCTTGTCTTCTCTTCTTTGTCTTCTTGGTCAACTTCTTCAGGGTCATCTTCTTGGTCTTCTTCGGGGTGGTCTTCAGGGTCGTCGTCTTCGGGGGTCCTCGTCTTCGGGGTCCTCGTCTTCTTCGGGTTGGTCTTCTGGGTCCTCGTCTTCGGGGTCCTCGTCTTCTTCGGGGTGGTCTTCAGGGTCCTCGTCTTCTTCGGGGTGGTCTTCAGGGTCCTCGTCTTCTTCGGGGTGGTCTTCAGGGTCCTCGTCTTCAGGGTCATTGTCTTCGGGGTCCTCGTCTTCTTAGGGTTGGTCTTCAGGGTCCTCGTCTTCAGGGTCCTCGTCAGGGAGATCCAGAGTGATTACCAAGAACCATTTCAAAAAGCTTGAACTTGGAAATGTAGCAGAAGGTACAAGAAAGCTGAGGAACTACCGAGGACCAGCTGACGGTACTGGAACCCGGATGGATAGCAGAAGGTACAAGAGCCAATGGAACTACCGAGGACCAGCTGATGTTACTGGAACTCGGTTACTAAGCAGGAGGTACCTGTGCCAGAAAGCACTACCAAGGACCAGCAGACGTTGGTGGAACTTGGATACCGAGAAGGAGGCACCTAATCCAAAGGCACTGCCGAGAACCAGCTGACGGTACTGGAACCCGGATGGGTAGCAGAAGGTACCCATGTAAAAAAAAAGTTCAAGGCCGCGAGCCGGCCGCAGTTACCAAAACCCACAGTCCTACAGAGGGTGCTTGTCCTATTGGCACTATGGAACCAGCCTTCATTGCCAGATCCCGCAGCCCACATAGTAGTCACCTAAACTGCAGGCACCATAGAGTCGGCTAACCCGACCGCAACACGACAGGACAACGCATTGGAGGCAAAGTGACGTTGACACTACCCGGAAACAGCTGGCGTGCTGGAACCAGGCTGGGCAGGAGGGAGTACCCGTGCCAAAGACACTGCCGAGAACCAGCTGACGGTACTGGAACCCGGATGGGTAGCAGAAGATACAAGAGCAAATGGAACTACCGAGGACCAGCTGACGGTACTGGAACCCGGATGGGTAGCAGAAGGTACAAGAGCCAATGGAACTACCGAGGACCAGCTGATGTTACTGGAACTCGGTTACTAAGCAGGAGGTACCTGTGCCAGAAAGCACTACCAAGGACCAGCAGACGTTGGTGGAACTTGGATACCGAGAAGGAGGCACCTAATCCAAAGGCACTGCCGAGAACCAGCTGACGGTACTGGAACCCGGATGGGTAGCAGAAGGTACCCATGTAAAAAAAAATTCAAGGCCGCGAGCCGGCCGCAGTTACCAAAACCCACAGTCCTACAGAGGGTGCTTGTCCTATTGGCACTATGGAACCAGCCTTCATTGCCAGATCCCGCAGCCCACATAGGAGTCACCTAAACTGCAGGCACCATAGAGTCGGCTAACCCGACCGCAACACGACAGGACAACGCATTGGAGGCAAAGTGACGTTGACACTACCCGGAAACAGCTGGCGTGCTGGAACCAGGCTGGGCAGGAGGGAGTACCCGTGCCAAAGACACTGCCGAGAACCAGCTGACGGTACTGGAACCCGGATGGGTAGCAGAAGGTACAAGAGCCAATGGAACTGCCGAGAACCAGCTGGCGGTGCTGGAGCCCAGGGTAAATACTAAAAACAGAAGAGCCAGAGGTGTATTTGGAGGAGGTTTTAAATCCGTACTACAGTGGATGTGGACAAAGCAGGAGAATTTGCCGGACACACAGCTGGGGATCAGCTGACGTTACTGAATCCCAATAACACTGGAGCAAGCGTTGACTGTGCAGACGGCACTTCTGAGCAGCAACTAGCGGTATTGGAGCCCAGGGTAAATACTAAAAACGGAGGAGCCAGAGGTGTAATTGGAGCAAGTTTTAAATAAGTAGCACAGTGAATATGGACAGAGCAGGAGAAATTGCCGTGAACACAGCAGGGGAACAGCTGACGTTACCGAACCCCAATAACACCGCAGCAAGTGTTGACTGTGCAGACGGCACTTCCGAGCGCCAACTGGCGGTGCTGGAGCCCAGGGATAAGAATGAAAACAGAGGAGCCAGAGGTGTAATTCGAGCAACTTTAAAATGTGTAGTACAGTGGATGTGGACAAAGCAGGAGAAATTGCCGTCCGCACAGCAGGAGAACAGCTGACGTTACTGAACCCCAATAACACGGCAGCAAGTGTTGACTGTGCAGACAGCACTTCCGAGCGCCAACTGGCGGTGTTGGAGCCCAGGGTAAATACTAAAAACGGAGGAGCCAGAGGTGTAATTGGAGCAAGTTTTAAATAAGTAGCACAGTGAATATGGACAGAGCAGGAGAAATTGCCGTGAACACAGCAGGGGAACAGCTGACGTTACCGAACCCCAATAACACCGCAGCAAGTGTTGACTGTGCAGACGGCACTTCCGAGCGCCAACTGGCGGTGCTGGAGCCCAGGGATAAGAATGAAAACAGAGGAGCCAGAGGTGTAATTGGAGCAACTTTAAAATCTGTAGTAGTGAGAATGTGGACAGAGCAGGAGAAATTGCCGTCCGCACAGCAGGGGAACAGCTGACGTTACTGAACCCCAATAACATGGTAGCAAGTGTTGACTGTGCAGACAGCACTTCCGAGCGCCAACTGGCGGTGCTGGAGCCCAGGGATAAGAATGAAAACAGAGGAGCCAGAGGTGTAATTGGAGCAACTTTAAAATCTGTAGTAGTGAGAATGTGGACAGAGCAGGAGAAATTGCCGTCCGCACAGCAGGGGAACAGCTGACGTTACTGAACCCCAATAACACGGCAGCAAGTGTTGACTGTGCAGACAGCACTTCCGAGCGCCAACTGGCGGTGTTGGAGCCCAGGGTAAATACTAAAAACGGAGGAGCCAGAGGTGTAATTGGAGCAAGTTTTAAATAAGTAGCACAGTGAATATGGACAGAGCAGGAGAAATTGCCGTGAACACAGCAGGGGAACAGCTGACGTTACTGAACCCCAATAACATGGTAGCAAGTGTTGACTGTGCAGACGGCACTTCCGAGCGCCAACTGGCGGTGCTGGAGCCCAGGGATAAGAATGAAAACAGAGGAGCCAGAGGTGTAATTCGAGCAACTTTAAAATGTGTAGTACAGTGGATGTGGACAAAGCAGGAGAAATTGCCGTCCGCACAGCAGGAGAACAGCTGACGTTACTGAACCCCAATAACACGGCAGCAAGTGTTGACTGTGCAGACGGCACTTCCGAGCGCCAACTGGCGGTGCTGGAGCCCAGGGATAAGAATGAAAACAGAGGAGCCAGAGGTGTAATTCGAGCAACTTTAAAATGTGTAGTACAGTGGATGTGGACAAAGCAGGAGAAATTGCCGTCCGCACAGCAGGAGAACAGCTGACGTTACTGAACCCCAATAACACGGCAGCAAGTGTTGACTGTGCAGACAGCACTTCCGAGCGCCAACTGGCGGTGTTGGAGCCCAGGGTAAATACTAAAAACGGAGGAGCCAGAGGTGTAATTGGAGCAAGTTTTAAATAAGTAGCACAGTGAATATGGACAGAGCAGGAGAAATTGCCGTGAACACAGCAGGGGAACAGCTGACGTTACCGAACCCCAATAACACCGCAGCAAGTGTTGACTGTGCAGACGGCACTTCCGAGCGCCAACTGGCGGTGCTGGAGCCCAGGGATAAGAATGAAAACAGAGGAGCCAGAGGTGTAATTGGAGCAACTTTAAAATCTGTAGTAGTGAGAATGTGGACAGAGCAGGAGAAATTGCCGTCCGCACAGCAGGGGAACAGCTGACGTTACTGAACCCCAATAACATGGTAGCAAGTGTTGACTGTGCAGACAGCACTTCCGAGCGCCAACTGGCGGTGCTGGAGCCCAGGGATAAGAATGAAAACAGAGGAGCCAGAGGAGTAATTGGAGCAACTTTAAAATGTGTAGTACAGTGGATGTGGACAAATCAGGAGAAATTGCCGTCCGCACAGCAGGAGAACAGCTGACGTTACTGAACCCCAATAACACGGCAGCAAGTGTTGACTGTGCAGACGGCACTTCCGAGCGCCAACTGGCGGTGCTGGAGCCCAGGGATAAGAATGAAAACAGAGGAGCCAGAGGTGTAATTGGAGCAACTTTAAAATCTGTAGTAGTGAGAATGTGGACAGAGCAGGAGAAATTGCCGTCCGCACAGCAGGGGAACAGCTGACGTTACTGAACCCCAATAACATGGTAGCAAGTGTTGACTGTGCAGACGGCACTTCCGAGCGCCAACTGGCGGTGCTGGAGCCCAGGGATAAGAATGAAAACAGAGGAGCCAGAGGTGTAATTGGAGCAACTTTAAAATCTGTAGTAGTGAGAATGTGGACAGAGCAGGAGAAATTGCCGTCCGCACAGCAGGGGAACAGCTGACGTTACTGAACCCCAATAACACGGCAGCAAGTGTTGACTGTGCAGACAGCACTTCCGAGCGCCAACTGGCGGTGTTGGAGCCCAGGGTAAATACTAAAAACGGAGGAGCCAGAGGTGTAATTGGAGCAAGTTTTAAATAAGTAGCACAGTGAATATGGATAGAGCAGGAGAAATTGCCGTGAACACAGCAGGGGAACAGCTGACGTTACTGAACCCCAATAACATGGTAGCAAGTGTTGACTGTGCAGACGGCACTTCCGAGCGCCAACTGGCGGTGCTGGAGCCCAGGGATAAGAATGAAAACAGAGGAGCCAGAGGTGTAATTCGAGCAACTTTAAAATGTGTAGTACAGTGGATGTGGACAAAGCAGGAGAAATTGCCGTCCGCACAGCAGGAGAACAGCTGACGTTACTGAACCCCAATAACACGGCAGCAAGTGTTGACTGTGCAGACGGCACTTCCGAGCGCCAACTGGCGGTGCTGGAGCCCAGGGATAAGAATGAAAACAGAGGAGCCAGAGGTGTAATTCGAGCAACTTTAAAATGTGTAGTACAGTGGATGTGGACAAAGCAGGAGAAATTGCCGTCCGCACAGCAGGAGAACAGCTGACGTTACTGAACCCCAATAACACGGCAGCAAGTGTTGACTGTGCAGACAGCACTTCCGAGCGCCAACTGGCGGTGTTGGAGCCCAGGGTAAATACTAAAAACGGAGGAGCCAGAGGTGTAATTGGAGCAAGTTTTAAATAAGTAGCACAGTGAATATGGACAGAGCAGGAGAAATTGCCGTGAACACAGCAGGGGAACAGCTGACGTTACCGAACCCCAATAACACCGCAGCAAGTGTTGACTGTGCAGACGGCACTTCCGAGCGCCAACTGGCGGTGCTGGAGCCCAGGGATAAGAATGAAAACAGAGGAGCCAGAGGTGTAATTGGAGCAACTTTAAAATCTGTAGTAGTGAGAATGTGGACAGAGCAGGAGAAATTGCCGTCCGCACAGCAGGGGAACAGCTGACGTTACTGAACCCCAATAACATGGTAGCAAGTGTTGACTGTGCAGACAGCACTTCCGAGCGCCAACTGGCGGTGCTGGAGCCCAGGGATAAGAATGAAAACAGAGGAGCCAGAGGAGTAATTGGAGCAACTTTAAAATGTGTAGTACAGTGGATGTGGACAAATCAGGAGAAATTGCCGTCCGCACAGCAGGAGAACAGCTGACGTTACTGAACCCCAATAACACGGCAGCAAGTGTTGACTGTGCAGACGGCACTTCCGAGCGCCAACTGGCGGTGTTGGAGCTCAGGGATTACAGTTCAGGTGGTAGAAACATGAACAGAACAGGAGACCTGGATACTGTTGCCAACCAATTATTTATTCTGGAAGAGGACTGGCAAATTCATGAGAGATCCAGGCCTTGTTCATTTTGAGAAAAGTAAGCCGGTCAACGTTATCGGAGGATAGTCGCATGCGACGGTCTGTTAGTACACCACCTGCGGCACTAAAGACGCGTTCCGATAATACACTAGCAGCAGGGCAAGCTAGCACCTCCAGTGCATACTGACTAAGCTCTGGCCATGTATCCAGCTTACAGACCCAAAACTTGAAGGGAGAAGAGCCGTCTGGGAGTACACTAAGAGGGCAAGACATGTAGTCTGTCACCATCTGACGGAAACGTTGCCTCCTGCTGACTGGAGCTGTCTGTGATGGTGTAGACATTTGTGGCGGCGGGGACACAAAACTTTGCCACATTTCGGCCATACTGGTCTTGCCTTGTGCTGAGGCGCTGCTTCTGCTCCCTCTTTGTGCAGAGCTTCCTCCACTGCCTCGACGCACTGAGCTGCTTTGTAAAGCACTAGCAGCACTGCTCTCGGTTGGAATGGAGAACATGATGGAATGCACCAGTGCGTCTTGGTACTCCCGCATTTTACGCTCCCGGTTCAATGGTGTTATGAGGCTTTGTAAGTTGTCCCGGTAGCGAGGATCTAGGAGGGTGGACACCCAATAATCAGCCGTGTTGAGAATGTGGGCGATGCGGCGGTCGTTTCTGAGGCACTGCAGCATGAAATCAACCATGTGCTGCAGACTGCCAACTGGCCAAGAAACGCTGTCCCCTGCTTGAGGCGTGATCTCTGCCTGCTCTGCATCACCCCACCCTCGCTCTAGATACTGACTACTAGAGCATTGTGTACCTCCCTCCTCTGGACAGATGTCTTCCTCATCCATTGACTCCTCCTCATCCTCCTCACAAAGTGTCCCCTGCCTAGGCCTTTGTGAGGAACCACGTTGCGCAGACTGTAGAGAAGCAGATGGCATTTGTGACTCCTCATCCTCCACCTCTTCCAAAACCTCGTCCCTTAGTGCTTGCAGTGTTTTTTCAAGCAGGCAGATAAGGGGGATAGTCATGCTGACTAGTGCATCATCTGCACTCGCCATCCGCGTGGAATAATCGAAGGCACGCAAAACGTGGCAAATGTCCTTCATAGAGGCCCACTCAGTGGTGGTGAAGTGTGAACGGCGCGCACTGCGACTTGTTTGCGCCTGCTGCAGCTGGTACTCCATTACTGCTGCCTGCTGCTCACACAACCTCTCCAACATATGTAACGTTGAATTCCACCTGGTGGGTAGGTCACATATGATGCGATGTTCCGGAAGACATAATCGGCGCTGCAGAGCTGCAATGCGTGATCTTGCATTGCTGGAACGCCGCAAGTGAGCGCACTCTATGCGGACCTTGTGAAGCAGTGCATCAAGATCCGGATAGTCCTTCAAAAAACTCTGCACGACCAAGTTGAGCACATGTGCCAGACATGGGATGTGAGTGAGGTTGCCTAGGCCCAGAGCTGCCACCAGATTTCGGCCATTGTCACACACTACCATGCCTGGCTGGAGATTCGCTGGCACAAACCACACGTCACTCTGCTGCTTGATGGCATTCCAGAGCTCCTGCGCTGTGTGGCTTCGATTCCCCAAAGAAATTAATTTTAATACGGCCTGTTGACGTTTGGCCACGGCTGTGCTCATATCGGTCATCATAACAGGTAACCGTTCACGGGTCGATGTGGAGGTAGACCGTGACGGCTCCTGCAGCGCTGATTCAGAGGAACTGGAGTATGAGGAGGAGTCAATGTGTACAGACTGGATTCCTGCAATCCTTGGAGTTGGCAGAACACGTACAGCGCCACTCTCAAGATCTGTACCCGGCTCCACAACATTTACCCAATGGGCAGTGAGGGAAAGGTATCGTCCCTGTCCATGCTTACTGGTCCACGCATCAGTGGTCAGGTGGACCTTGCTACTGACGGCGTTTTGTAGCGCATGTTTAATTTTTCCCTCCACATGATGTTGCAGGGCAGGGACGGCTTGCCTGCTGAAATAAAAGCGGCTGGGCACGTTGTATTGTGGGACTGCCAATGCCATAAAGTTACGGAATGTGTCAGTCTCCACCAGCCTGAATGATAGCATTTCAAGGGCCAGTAGTTTAGCAATGCCAGCATTCAGAGCCTGTGCTCGGGGGTGGTTTGCCGAGTATGGGCGCCTTTTCTCCCATGCCTGTGCTAACGATGGCTGTAGACTGGCCTGGGAGTGTGAGGATGACTGGGAAAGTGGTGCTGTGGGTGGAATTACACTGTGTCTCTGTACAACAGTGCCAGAGATTCTTCCATGGCGATCCTGTGAGGAAGCCGAACCAGCTGTGTGTGAGCTGGAGGAAGAGGCTACAACACGAGCTGAAGAGGTGGTAGGTGGCGCTGTAGGTTGGCCTAGGTCTTCAGTGTGTTTGTGTAACTCCACCACGTGCTTGGTCCGCACATGTTTCCACATATTTGTGGTATTGAGGTTGCTGACACTTTTCCCTCTTTTCACCTTCTGATTACACAGCTTGCATTTGACAAAGCAAATGTCATCTGCAACTGTGTCAAAAAAGGACCAGGCACTGCAAGTCTTGGGAGCGCCCGCTTTGGATTTTGGAAGAGCCATGCTCCTAATGGGTGCCGAAGTGGAGGCTACAGGCAACCAAGTCTGCCCCCTCCCTCTCCCTCCTTTTTGGGCCGTTCGGGGAATCTCTTCCTCAGAGCTGCTCCCACCACCTTCCTGTCCCTCACGCCATGATGGGTCAAGGACCTCATCATCTACACCACCCTCTTTAAACAACTGCTTCTCCTGGGTAGTCTCGACAGCACAGTACGCACCAGAAAGTGGCACCTGAGTCTCATCATCAGATGCGTACTGAGGTGTGCTGCTGACCATAGGCACTGGCCCACCCGCCTCTTCAGATTCAGAGAGACAAAACGGTTGCGCATCACTGCATACTACCTCTTCTTCAAATTCTCGAATTCTGCTTGGCTGGCCCCCTCTTTCCAAGCCAAGAGATTCAGAGAACAGAAGTAGAGATGGCTCCTGTCCAGGGCTCTCTGACTGCCTGGGCAATTTGGCAGGTGGTGAAGAGACAGATGGGTGCTCTTCAGTGCTCAGGACCTGAGAGGATCTGGAACTAATTGAAGTCGATGCGTTAGCTGCCATCCATCCGACAACGGCTTCAATTTGGTCCTCGCGCAGCAGTGGGGTACGGCTAGCTCCTACAAAGCTGCGCATAAAGGACTGTTCCCTGGTAAAACTGGGGGATGCTGAGTCACTGGTGCCCGCAGCAGGCACAGAATCCCCACGTCCTCTCCCTGCAGGCACAGAATCCTCACGTCCTCTCCCTGCAGAAACTCCACGCCCACGCCCACGACCACGACCACATGCCTTACTCCCTGCCTTCTTCATCTTGGTAGACTGATAAAGATAGGCAGAAAAGTACTAAGGGCTTAGTGTGCTTATTCCTGAACAGCTGCTAACAGGTATAAGAAACACTAATTTTATAAAGTGTGGACTAGACTTTAATATGAGCTAATGTGGCCTACACAACTGTAAAGTGGAGTGTTTGGTGAACTTTATTTAGGTTTTTTTTGTCACAAAAAGACACTGGATGTGCCTAAAGATGTAATAACGATAGTATCACAAACTTTTTGTAGCTATTACAATGTAGGAAGGTAACCTACAATGCAATAGATGAGGCTGCAAAAAATAGGCTAATACTAATCTGGCTGGGGCTGCAGGGCCCAATGCTGCAGAAAGGCTCCTCTATCTACTCCTATATAGTGTGTTTGGAATCAATTTAGCTGAATATGGATGGAACCACCACACTAATAGGAGATATCAGGAAAAATTATGAATTGGCAATAAAGGACAATGTATGAGGCAGTGACACACACTGAGTGCACTACAACCAGACGGGGTTGAAGCACACACTACAGGGTGAGCTGCACTCACACACCAGACCTTGCAGACAGCGGTGAACAGTACAGATGCAGAGCACTGTGCACTAGTGCTGCAAGACGGAAAAAAATTCTCTATCTACTCCTATATAGTGTGTTTGGAACCAATTTAGCTGAATACAGATGGAACCACCACACTAATAGGAGATATCAGGAAAAATTATGAATTGGCAATAAAGGACAATGTATGAGGCAGTGACACACACTGAGTGCACTACAACCAGACGGGGTTGAAGCACACACTACAGGGTGAGCTGCACTCACACACCAGACCTTGCAGACAGCGGTGAACAGTACAGATGCAGAGCACTGTGCACTAGTGCTGCAAGACGGAAAAAAATTTCTCTATCTACTCCTATATAGTGTGTTTGGAACCAATTTAGCTGAATACAGATGGAACCACCACACTAATAGGAGATATCAGGAAAAATTATGAATTGGCAATAAAGGACAATGTATGAGGCAGTGACACACACTGAGTGCACTACAACCAGACGGGGTTGAAGCACACACTACAGGGTGAGCTGCACTCACACACCAGACCTTGCAGACAGCGGTGAACAGTACAGATGCAGAGCACTGTGCACTAGTGCTGCAAGACGGAAAAAAATTTCTCTATCTACTCCTATATAGTGTGTTTGGAACCAATTTAGCTGAATACAGATGGAACCACCACACTAATAGGAGATATCAGGAAAAATTATGAATTGGCAAAAAAGGACAATGTATGAGGCAGTGACACACACTGAGTGCACTACAACCAGACTTGGCTGAAGCACACACTACAGGGTGAGCTGCACTCACACACACAGACCTTGCAGATAGCGGTGAACAGCACAGGGAACTGTGCACTAGCACTGCAAGGCACAGTGATTTAGAAAGTAGCTTGGGTAAAGCAGTATAGAGCAAATAGGTAGCTAAAACTGTCCCTCAGAACAACAGCGTCCTATCCCTAACTGAATTCACAGCAGAGTGAGCTCAAAATGGCGGCGGTGGCTTTTATAGTGCATCATGACATCATTTCAGCAGCCAATCACAGCCATGCCATTAGTTAAGATGCCTACATGCCTAACAGGATGTGCCCACACTTCTTAGGATCCTCATTGGCTGAATAAAATGAAAATGTCTCATTGCATTATGGGAACTTCCGATTCCGGTATACGATATTGCAATAGTATCGGAATTAAGTATCGGAATTCCGATACCGCGAATATCGGCCGATACCCGATATTTCAGTATCGGAATGCTCAACACTAATTATAAAACATCTACATACATTACACCTCATACACAAGCTATATGAAAAGACACAAACGTTATACCCATCATACACTAATCTCTCTATGTAAACTGTGTGACACTGTGGGACCTGCCTCCCCTGTCCGAAATCTCACGCAGGTTCTGTCATTCCCGGCGGCAGTGATTGAAACCCCTCTGAGAAGACGACTGGTGCACTGGCGGCCACAAATGCTGTTAGCTACTGAAGGCCCCCATGTCCATCATGTCGGCACTTCTTTAGATCTTCATAGGAGACTGTTAATTTGACGATAATGTGACTATACTAAAATATTACAGTGTGTCACACAAGTGATTGAGTGAATGCAGTTCCTAGATCTTTAAGGGAAAAAAATAATAGTTTAAATAAATATTTATTAAAAATAAGAAAAAAAAGACTAAATCAAACTCCTTCCACCAATCTGAAATGGTTCAGTTCTCCCCTAAAATAGAATAACAGTGATCCAAAATCCAAAACTTGTATGTGTCCCAAAATGATACCTCCTGCAGTCCCTCCCTGCAAAAGAATCAATCCCTCAGACAGCTCCATCACTGGGGAAAAAAACAAGTTATGGGTCTCAGAAAACGGCAACACAAACCAATAAAAAAAAGTTAAAAATTTCTAAAAACAGTAAAATATATAATAAACCAAACAAAAAATTTGGGGTTCCCATAATCTTATTGACCTGTAGAATCAATCAGGCCATTTTTATCGCACACTGTAAAAGAAAAACTAAAAAAAACATGGTGCAACTAAAATCTTTTTCTCATAATTTCACCCCACTTAGATATTTTCCCGATCTTCTGATAAATTTACACCTACAACTTGTCCAGAAAAAAGCAATGTAGGGGTATGAAAACGAAAAGTAAAGGTTATGGCTCTTGGAGGTAAGATAGCTGAGATATATGTCATCCAGATATAAATTGGGTGAAAAGAAATAGGAAAACCGATCATTTCATGATTTCAGCAGCCCAAGCTCTATCTATAAATCACATATGACAAACATTTTTTGGTATATTCTTTATTAAATAAAACAATTAAACCCGACATTCTTAGAGAAAATAAGAATCACACATTTATAATATTTGTTAACATTTTACTGAACATTAATAAAAAATGATAAGGACTTAAACAGTAATGAAATGCGAAGGGAAGGGAATGAGGAGCTCCTATTTAGCATATTATTATTGCATATGGTCAAAATAAAATGGTGATGTTCTTGGTGAGATGCTGCGATCAATTTTGTCTCATATGTTTAATGGCAAATCATGGAAATTTCAAGAAATATTTGCATTTTTTTTATGTTTTTCACATTATACAGTATAATATAATATTTCTATTATTCTCCTCACCAACAAAAGTAATGAAAGTTAAGCTAGAGAACAGGTTTAGTGTGTGTGACTTTCCATATGTGCCATGGATACAGATATATACCGTATATATATACACACACAGTATATCTACCTGAGTATCCCTGGTCTTCATGAGGATCTTTCTTCTGGATCTTGACCAGTGGCTGTATTTCTTCCAAGGCAGAATCCAGGTTTCTTTTCTTGGCTTGCCTCTTCTCCTTCACGTCCTCCTTCACATGATGACTCTGTGCATCGGTGGACTTCACGGAGCTTGAAAATATTCTTCTCCGCTTGCTTCTTTGAGTCTTGATAGAAGTCTTCTCCTCATCGTCCGATGAGTCCAAGATAATAACCTCCTCATTACTTCGTTGAGTCTTGATTGAAGTGTTCTCCTCATCGTCCGATGAGTTGAATATAAAAATAACCTCCTCATTACTTCGTTGAATCTTGATTGAAGTGTTGTCCTCATCGTCCGATGAGTCCAAGATAAAAATAACCTCCTCGTCCTCCATAAAATCGCTCTGCTCTGGTCTAGCAGACATCATCTCCTTCTCCATCGCCAGTCTCCAACTGCCACAATCACCTTCCAACTGCCGTCAGAATATGAATATTAGAATTACCCTGGCCACATGCATGGCACAGGTCATGTGACCAGTAACTGACCAATAGCATGTCACTGTATGTGCTATAGGTATATGCATTAGATTGAACATAATGATAGCTTCACTCTTTTTCTGGACATATAAAACTTTGCTCATTTCTACTTAGATACAAATAACAACTTTTTGCAATGTTATTTATATAATGGAAAGTTTGTTTTTTAATGATGAGAAGAATATTGCAGAAGCTTATTTTATAGATTACACAAAAGGAAAATCATTTTGTTTAGTGCATGATAAGAATAAAATCTGAATATACTTGAAAATAATACATGCAGTTTTTGGTGATCAGCCATAACCAGCAGACATGTTGTTCAAGGAAATGGTTCTATTAAAGAAGCACTCCTCCCATCAAAGTTTTTATCCTCTTAATATATTGCAGTCATCATATTATATAGCACTGTGTACTTAGAATTGCTCATTTTGCCTGTCTACCCAGCTAATTCTACTATTTTCTCTGCTCTGTGTAGAAACAGGAAGTCTCTTGTCCCTGCATTTATCATCCCCTGCAACTCCTGACACAGCTGCTCCCTCCTCCACCATGTCAGGGACTTTTGCAGGGACTTATGACTCATACAGGGAGAATTGACCTCCTGTTTATACATAGAGCTTAGAAGGAGTCAGCTAGTCAGTTTTTAATCACATCATAGACCTAATGGAAAAGAGAAGAATTAGCTGGGTGGAAAGACAAAAAGAGCAATTGTAAGTACACAGTGCTGTACAATATGATGATTGCAATATGTTAAGAGGATCAAAACTTTGCTGGGAGGAGTGCGTCTTTAAATATTGCCTTGAACTGCTCATATACAGTAGAGAAATTTACTATGGGCAGTTTCTCATGATGCATTTTTATTCCATTTAAAGAGGTGATGAACCAGGTGACAAGGAGTCAGGTTTTGCTCTTATTGTCTCCTCGCCGCTCTCCTCAGTAGTCCGTATTTTGTTCTTTGTAAATGTGTCACACACTTTCAGAGATTTGGGTCTTTTTATTTAGTGCTAATTCTTCTGGTCTCTACCGAGGGGGGTGTATCACAGGGTAATAATGCAGAGCAGCCTAAGGGTGCATGCTCACGGTCAGTAAATGCTGTGGATTGGACGCAGCGCACTTGTTGGAGGGAATGATAAATGCAGGGACAAGAGACTTCCTGTTTCTACATAGAGCAGAGAAAAGAGAAGAATTAGCTGTGTAGACAGGCAAAATGAGCAATTCTAAGTACACAGTGCTATATCATATGATGATTGCAATAGATTAACAGGATCAAAACTTTGATGGGAGGAGTGCTTCTTTAAATATTGCCTTGAACTGCTCATATACAGTAGAGAAATTTACTATGAGCAGTTTCTCATGATGCATTTTTATTCCATTTAAAGAGGTCATGAACCAGGTGACAAGGAGTCAGGTTTTGCTCTTATTGCATCCTCGCCGCTCCCCTGAGTAGTCCGTATTTTGTTCTTTGTAAATGTGTCACACACTTTCAGAGATTTGGGTCTTTTTATGTAGTGCTAATTCTTCTGGTCTCTACCAAGGGGGGTGTATCACAGGGTAATAATGCAGAGCAGCCTAAGGACACGGCCCCGGAGGATCAGGGATAGAAGATGGCTCAGTTATTCTCCTTTAGTTGCTATAGCTTGATAAAATGATATTGATATAAAATCATCCATTGGACGGACACATCTGCAGGTTCCTCTCAGCTCCGGCTTCCATCTCACAGGCAGACAGGGTTGTAATATTGTTACAATACAGCAGAGCTCAGAGAAGCAACAATGTGTCTGTGAGGAGACAGCTCTATTGTCCTGTGTTACTTCCATGTCTCACACAGGTAATGCCCCTTCATGTATAATATTCTCTGGAGGGAGATCCTCATACAGATCAGTGTCCGGCCCATAGTCCTGAACAGCTCATCTACATATCAGAAAAACGTGGATTTCTCTGGAATAAGACACTGGATTACAGATATCAAGGTGCCATGTTATCCAGCTTATGACCGACATACACATATAGACGGCTTAGGGGGGATGATCCTACTGACAGATTCCCTTTATCGCCTTCCTGATATGGCTATTTTCTGTTTTTGTTTTTTCCTCTTCTTCCAAAGGCCATAACTCTTTTATTTTTCCATCGATATAGCCATAAGAGGGCTTGTTTTTTGCTGGACGAGTTGTACTTTTGAACGACTCCATCAATCTTATAATGTAATATAACAGTAAGCAGGAAAAAAATTCCAGGTCCGGCAAATCTGCGAAAAAAAGTTAAATTCCACAATTATTTTTTTGGTTTTTATTTACCATGTTCACTATACAGTAAAAATGACCTGACAATATGATTCTCCAGGTCACTACAGTAACAAAGATACCAAACATGTAGTGTTTTTTTTTAAGTGGCAAAAATAAATTTGCAAATTTGTAAAAAAAAAAAAGTTTGCTTGTGTCGCCATGTTCCGAGAACCGAAGCATTTTCTATTTTTGTCTTTTGGGAGAGATATGATGTTCTGATTGCAGTCTTGTGACATAAAAAAAAAGGCATTCTGATGTTTAGATTTTTTTCTCATTACGTTTACCAATCAAATTAATTAATGTAATATTTTTATAGATTAGACTTTTATGTTTGTAGGGATAACAAATATGTTCATTTTTTATTTTTATTCCTTTATTTTCAATGGGAATAAAGGGGGGTGAATTGAAAATTTATGTTTTTACTTTTTTCATATTTTTAAAAACGTTTTTCTTTTTCACTTTCTACTGTATTTATTAGCCCTCTTAGGGGACTTGAACCTGCAATCATCTAATCGTTTGTGCAATATATAGCAAAACTACAGTATTGCTTTGTGTAGTGAAAATCACAGACCCCTATGAACGCCAGGCACGGACTTTCACAGGAGAACTGTCAGCAGACCCCGCACGGTCATAGAATGGTGCACCCCCCCTGAGGGCGAGCAGTAAATGCTGCTGTCAGAGATTGACAGTGGCATTTAACAGGTTAACAGCTCTGCTCCACCCTTGGCTTTTAGAGGCAGATAATGACTGATCATCACAGCCATCATCTGCTCGCAAGCCGATCCTGCATCTTTCCCGGAAGATGATGGCTGCGATAATCAGCCATTATCTGTCTCTAACAGCCAAGGTCAGGTAGCCAACATATGACGTATCTGTAAAGCACATGTTGGTAAGGGGTTAAAGTAAGACTTTATAGGCATCATGTACACTGCTCAAAAAATAAAGGGAACACTTAAACAACAGAATATAACTCCAAGTAAATTAAACTTCTGTGAATTCAAACTGTCCACTTAGGAAGCAACACTGATTGACAATCAATTTCACATGCTGTTGTGCAAATGGAATAGACAATAGATGGAAATTATTGGCAATTATCAAGTCACACTCAAAGGAGTGGTTCTGCAGGTGGGGACCACAGACCACATCTCAGTACCAATGCTTTCTGGCTGATGTTTTGGTCACTTTTGAATGTTGGTTGTGCTTTCACACTTGTGGTAGCATGAGATGGACTCTACAACCCACAGAAGTTGCTCAGGTACTGCAGCTCATCTAGGATGGCACATCAATGTGAGCTGTGGCAAGAAGGTTTGCTGTGTCTGTCAGTGTAGTGTCCAGAGGCTGGAGGCGCTACCAGGAGACAGGCCAGTACACCAGGAGACATGGAGGGGGCCATAGGAGGCCAAAAACCCAACAGCAGGACCACTACCTCTGCCTTTGTGCAAGGAGGAACAGGAGGAGCACTGCCAGAGCCCTGCAAAATGACCTCCAGCAGGCCACAAATGTGCATGTGTCTGTGCAAATGGTTAGAAACCGACTCCATGAGGGTGGTATGAGGGCCCGACGTCCACAGATGAGGGTTGTGCTCACAGCCCAACACCGTGCAAGACAATTGGCATTTGCCACAAAACACCAGGATTGGCAAAGTCGCCACTGGCGCCCTGTGCTCTTCACAGATGAAAGCAGGTTCACACTGAGCACATGTGACAGACTTGACAGAGTCTGGAGACGCCGTGGAGAGCGATCTGCTGCCTGCAACATCCTTCAGCATGACTGGTTTGGCAGTGGGTCAATAATGATGTGGGCTGGCATTTCTTTGGAGGGCTGCACAGCACTCCATATGCTCGCCAGAGGTAGCCTGACTGCCATTAGGCACCGAGATGAGATCCTCAGAACCCTTGTAAGACCATATGCTGGTGCGGTTGGCCCTGGCTTCCTTCTAATGCAGGACAATGCCAGACCTCATGTGGCTGGAGTGTGTCAGCAGTTCCTCCAAGATGAAGGCATTGAAGCTATGGACTGGCCCGCCCGTTCCCCAGACCTGAATCCGATTGAGCACATCTGGGACATCATGTCTCGCTCCATCCACCAACGTCACGTTGCACCACAAACTGTCCAGGAGTTGGCGGATGCTTTAGTCCAGGTCTGGGAGGAGATCCCACAGGAGACCATCCTTAACCTCATCAGGAGAATGCCCAGGCGTTGTAGGGAGGTCATACAGGCACGTGGAGGCCACACACAATACTGAGCCTCATTTTGATTTGTTTTAAGGACATTACATCAAAGTTGGATCAGCCTATAGTGTGTTTTTCCACTTTAATTTTGGGGGTGACTCCAAATCCAGGCCTCCATTGGTTAATAAATTTGATTTCCATTGATGATTTTTGTGTGATTTTGTTGTCAGCACATTCAACTTTGTACAGAACAAAGTATTCAATGAGAATATTTCATTCATTCAGATCTAGGATGTGTTATTTGAGTATTCCCTTTATTGTTTTGAGCACTGTATTTTTATGTCTATTTACTAGTGTTGCTACTCGGGATGTTCGGCGAGCACCGAGCATTTCCGGGTTCCTCGGGCGGGAGCTCGGGTCTCCGCCCTGCATGTTTGGCGCTCTTTACAGAGCCAATGAACATGCAGGGATTGCCAGCCAGTCACTGTAATGCTGCAGCCATGTTGGTTGTGGGCATTACAGTGATTGGCTCGCCGCACAGCGTCACCTCGAGTATTTAAAACGGGGCGCCACCATCTTGGACACAGTCGCTCCGGATTAGACAGTGTAGGGACAGCGCTGCTGATTTAGGGAGAGATATAAACTGCGAAATAGTTAGTGTAGGGTCTGTAAAGGCTGCCAGAACAAACAAACAGTCCTTTTCAGGACTAATATCCATCCCAGATACCAGGCAGGCAGGCTGTATAGGAGACACAGTGGTTATACCAGCAAACGCTGCATTACAGTCCTGTGTGCTCCTGTTGCTGAAATTGCTGGACTTAGCACCAGGTGTCGGGGGCCAGGAAAAATCCTTTTTTTTCCATCTCAATCCTCCTTTTTTTTCCCTCCTTCACACTGTACAAATACCCGTCTTATTAACCTTTTGGTGTGTCCCCCCCCCCCCCCCCAAAAAAAAAGCGTGTCTCTGATTTTTCAGACACAAATATAACTGTTGAAAATAGTCTGGTGTAGGCTAGAGAAACAGAAGTGTTGTTTTGCACTTCCACGGTTCAAACCTCTGTATTATCCATTTTGGGCCATTTGTATCTAAAAAAAAAAAAACTGTTTGAGTGTGTCGCTCACTGTTCAGCCGCAAATATCTCTATTTAAAAAAGTGTGGTATACCCCAGTAAACAATAACTGTGGTTTTGCCATCCCACGGTAAAAAATCTCTATTATTCAGCTTTTGGTAGTTTTTTCCGTAAAGAAAAACAGTAGTGTCTCCTGACTGTTGTGACACAAAAATATATCTGTTGAAAATAGTCTTGTGTAGGCCCGACATCCCAGTGTGGTTTCGCAGTTCCATGGGTCAAATCGCTGTACTATCCAGTTTTGGGCCTTTGGTATCTAAAAAAAAGCAGTTTGAGTGTGTCGCTCACTGTTCAGCCGCAAATATCTCCATTTAAAAAAGTGTGGTATACCCCAGTAAACAATAACTGTGGTTTTCCTCTTCCACAGTTCTAATCTACTCTTTATTACCCTTTTTACATTGATAGTGCAAGTGTAAGCTATTTTACTTCATTTACAATGGGCAAGGCGCGTGGCAAGGGACGTGGAAGTGGACATTCTGGTGATGGTTCGTGCAGAGGACGGGGCCGTGGCCAAGGTGAAAATGTGCCACAACCAACTTCTTGACCGAATTACTAGGGAAGCACAGAACAACACCAGTATTGAGAACTGATCAGTGTGAACAGGTTATTAATTGGATAGCAGACAATACTTCCTGTTACCTGGGCACCACCACCTCCCGTCTGTCTTCCACACGGTCAACTCTTAGTAGCCGTGAGTCTCGACCGCATACTCCTCCTCACCCTGATGCTCCTTCCTCCCACCATGCCGAGTGTCGTCAGACAGCAAGTGATCCCACACTTGGACACTGGTCCATTTCCATATTTGGGCCCCTCGCCTGATACGCTTGAAGTGGTGGAAGAGGAGATCCCATGTTGCGATGCCCAAATATTTGAACAGCCACGGCCACAGGAAGTCGACGTTGGCAATCTGTCACAAGAGGTGGACGATGACGAGACACAATTGCCAGGAAGTGAGGAGGAGGATCGTGGTGCGCAAGTGGAAGAGGAGGAAGTGGTGGATGATCTAGTAACTGACCCAACGTGGAAGGAGGACATGCAGAGTGAGGCCAGCAGCACACAGGGGGAGGGAGGCAGAGTACCCCAACAGGCAGGAAGAAGCAGTGTGGTGGCCGCAGACAGAAGGCAGGCAACCGTTCCCCGTAACACCAACACGAGGGACGTTGCCAGTACAAGCGGTAAGTCTTCCAGAGTCTGGAATTTTTTTAAAGACTCTGCTGATAACCCCAAAAAGGCCATATGTTCCACCTGCCATGCCAGCATCAGCAGGGGTGACAAAACTACCAGCCTGACCACCACCAGCATGATCAGGCACATGGCAGCAAAGCACCCGACTTTGTGGGGCGAAACCCAGGGTCCACGACCAGTGTCAGCGGGTGTCACCACTGCTTCTTCCACTGTTGTGCGTGCAATAGAACCCCCTGTTCTGTGTGCAAGGCAATCCCCTGTCCATACTGCATGTAAAGATGCCCCCTCCTCTCAGTCTTCACTTGTTATGGCAGTTTCTCAAGAAACAGCATCAACGTCCACGTCCACGTCCCACCGCAGCGTTCAATTGTCCATATCCCAGACCTTTGAACGAAAGCGGAAATTCGCAGCTAACGCCCCACAGGCCACAGTCCTAAATTCGCACATTTCATGACTGCTTGCATTGGAAATGCTGCCTTTTAGGCTGGTGGAGACGGAATCCTTCCGCAATCTTATGGCGGTGGCCGTCCCTCGGTACTTGGTCCCCAGCCGACACTATTTTGCCCGGTGTGCCATCCCGCACTACACAAGCACGTGTCCCAAATCATCTGCCGTGCCCTCAACAACGCAGTTACTGGGAGAGTCCACCTGACAACGGACACGTGGACAAGTGCTTGTGGCCAGGGACGGTACATCTCTCTGACGGCACACTGGGTAAACATAGTGGAAGCCGGGACCCAGTCGGACCTTGGGACGGAACACATCCTCCCCACACCGAGGATTGCGGGCCCTATGTCAGTCAGAGTTGCCCCCACAGTGTACAGCTCCTGCGCATCCTCCTCCTTCTCCTCATGTTCAGCCTCCATCTCAGATATCACCACATCAGTTACAAGCTGGAAGCATTGCAGTACTGCCTCCGCCAAGCGGCAACAGGCTGTGCTGAAACTCATAAGCTTAGGTGATAAACCTCACACTGCTTGTGAGTTGTGGACAGCTGTGAAAGAGCAGGCAGATCTGTGGCTGAGACCGCTGAACCTACATCCCGGCATGGTCATGTGTGACAATGGCCGTAACCTGGTGGCGGCTCTGAGGCGAGGTGAGATCACACACGTACCATGCCTGGCTCATGTGCTTAACCTCGTGGTTCAGCGGTTTCTTAAATCGTACCCCGAGTTGCCAGATCTGCTCGTGAAAGTACGCCGCCTGTCAGCTCATTTTCGCAAATCGGCTACAGCTTCCGCCGCCCTTGCTGTGTTGCAACAACGTTTGCAGCTTCCGGCACACCGACTGGTGTGTGATGTCCCCACACGTTGGAACTCTACCCTCCACATGTTGCAAAGGATTTGTGAGCAGAAGAGAGCAGTTGTGGAGTACCAGCTGCAACAAGGCCGTTGATATTCAGGTCAGACTCCACACATAAGACCTCAGGAGTGGATTTGGATGTCTGACATATGTACCATCCTGACAAACTTTGAGGAGGCCACCAAGATGGTGAGTGGCGATGACGCCATCAATAGTGTCAGCATCCCACTTGTCTGTCTTTTGCAATGCTCTCTGCAGAGAATTAAAGAGGAGGCATTGCAGCCAGAGTATGATGAGATGGATCAAGAAGCCGTAGCGGGCGATTACACACAGCCCAGCCTCATCTGATCTCGGTGCATTGGGGGACAATGAGGGAGAGGAGGAGGAGGAGGAGGAAGAACAGGAGCTGCTATCATGCGTTGTAGACGGTAGTACCTGTACAAGTGTCATACCGTCGGTTCAGCGTGGGTGGCCTGAGGACAGGGGGGAGGAGGAAGAGGAGGAGGAGAGCATGGTCAGTCGTCATCTTGGTGAGGACACGGAAATCTTGCCCATTACCAGTCTGGCACGCATGGCTGACTTTATGTTATGCTGCCTTAACCGTGACCCTCGCGTTGTCAAAATGTTGGGTGACAGTCATTACTGGTTGGTGACACTTGTAGACCCCCTCTACAAGGAGAACTTTCACTCTCTTATTCCTGAGGTGGAGAGGTCTACAAAAATGGGGCAATACCAGAAGGCCCTTGCTGCAGAACTCTTAAAAAAATTCCCATCTGAAGACGCTAGTGGCAGAGGTCACAGTTCGTTGCCCAACCAAGGCGTACTGGTGAGAGAGATGCAACTCCAATCCAGCAGAGGCAGGGGAACACTGTCAACGTTCTGGGACAGTTTTCTGACACCCGCCCAGCTTACAGGCCCTGAGGCGCGGGGTACTCTCACAAGCAGTGGAAAGTTTCAAAAGATGGTGAGGGAGTACCTTGCCGATCGTACCAGCGTCCTCCTTGATTCCTCTGTGCCTTTTAATTATTGGGTATCCAAGCTGGACACTTGGAATGAACTCGCTCTGTAGGCCTTGGAGGTCCTGGCCTGCCCTGCCGCTAGCGTGTTATCGGAGCGTGTTTTTAGTGCCGCTGGGGGAATTATAACTGATAAGCGCACTCGCCTGTCAACTGACAATGCTGACAAGCTGACCCTTATCAAAATGAACAAGGGCTGGATTGGGCCAGTCTTCTCATCACCACCAAATGACAGCAGAGTAACATAAAGTCAAATCCACTGTGTTATTTCGGGAGGTGTATTCACATGCACCGCTTCACACCCACACATGGGTATACGCTTCCTCGTTTCGGCTGTTTAATCTTCTTCTCCTTATCCTCAGCCTCCACCACCACTATACCACCAGGGTGCCAGCATTGCAAGTTCCTCCATCCTTATTTTTGGCAGCTTTTGCTTGCAAGGCATAAGCAAATACTATGGGACACCCACTCCCCAATAATGGGACTTATGTTTGTAATATGCTGTACTGCATGGCTCTTGTAAGGGGCATTGCAAGTTGCTCCGTCCTAATTTTTGGCAGCTTTTGCTTGGAAAGCATAAGCAAATACCATGGGACACCCACTCCCCAATAATGGGACCTATGTTTGTAATATGCTGTACTGCATGGCTCTTGTAAGGGGCATTGCAAGTTGCTCCGTCCTAATTTTTGGCAGCTTTTGGTGGGAAAGCATAAGCAAATACTATGGGACACCCACTCCCCAATAATGGGACTTATGTTTGTAATATGCTGTACTGCATGGCTCTTGTAAGGGGCATTGCAAGTTGCTCCGTCCTAATTTTTGGCAGCTTTTGCTGGGAAAGCATAAGCAAATACTATGGGACACCCACTCCCCAATAATGGACTTATGTTTGCAATATGCTGTACTGCATGGCTCTTGTAAGGGGCATTGCAAGTTGCTCCATCCTAATTTTTGGCAGCTTTTGCTGGGAAAGCATAAGCAAATACTATGGGACACCCACTCCCCAATAATGGGATTTATGTTTGTAATATGCTGTACTGCATGGCTCTTGTAAGGGGCATTGCAAGTTGCTCCGTCCCAATTTTTGGCAGCTTTTGCTTGGAAAGCATAAGCAAATACCATGGGACACCCACTCCCTAATAATGGCACTTATGTTTGTAATATGCTGTACTGCATGGCTCTTGTAAGGGGCATTGCAAGTTGCTCCGTCCTAATTTTTGGCAGCTTTTGCTGGGAAAGCATAAGCAAATACTATGGGACACCCACTCCCCAATAATGGGACTTATGTTTGTAATATGCTGTACTGCATGGCTCTTGTAAGGGGCATTGCAAGTTGCTCCGTCCTAATTTTTGGCAGCTTTTGCTGGGAAAGCATAAGCAAATACTATGGGACACCCACTCCCCAATAATGGGACTTATGTTTGCAATATGCTGTACTGCATGGCTCTTGTAAGGGACATTGCAAGTTGCTCCGTCCTAATTTTTGGCAGCTTTTGCTGGGAAAGCATAAGCAAATACTATGGGACAACCACTCCCCAATAATGGGACTTATGTTTGTAATATGCTGTACTGCATGGCTCTTGTAAGGGGCATTGCAAGTTGCTCCGTCCTAATTTTTGGCAACTTTTGCTTGGAAAGCATAAGCAAATACCATGGGACACCCACTCCCCAATAATGGGACTTATGTTTGTAATATGCTGTACTGCATGTGACGCGCCCCCTGGGCCATGTGTACACGTGTGTGGGATACCCGGTGCCGGGTCTCTGGGGACTGTAGTCTCCGTGGCGGTGACCCGGTCCCGTGGCTCAGGCTGGTCAAACCAGTGGCAGTCTTTCTTAGGTTTTGAGGTTAATTGTCCGACTGCGCCACTCGTGGATTGCGGTCAGGGAGTACCACCGCTGTGAGGCAGACCGCTGAGGCTGGTGTTGTGTGCGCAGCATAGAATGGGATAACTCCCCTCGGGAGGAGTATAGCCTCAGGGCAGTGAGTGTGGATGATGGGGGTGATGGTGCACGAGCGCAGCAGGAATGACTCAGAGTCTTTGCAGTGCAGTTCAGGGTCTTTACTGATGATTATAAGGTAGACCCTCCCGGGAGTACTGGCTAGCATAAAAGGACTGGTCAGTCTGTGAGCAAGCAGGAGTTCCCCTGGCCAGGTGGAGTTGTACGCCTCCCCGTCTGTCTGCACTCTTCCTGGCTACCTTGCTGTAAGCGGGTAGAAGTAGCCCACGTCCCTGAGTGTACCGTGTAGTGCTCACCCGTATGGCTGGTGACTTGGGGCCTTCTGTTAGCCTCCACTCCACGACGGTGGTGCTGGTCCCTTGCTTATGACTGAGCCTCCGGGCTTCTATGGCCAGAGGACCTGAAATCCCCTGCCGGCTGGTTTCTGCTGCTGGATATATAAGTCCTCACAGCTTCTGACTCCTGTGTCCGGTTCCTATTGTCTTCCGCCAGGGCGAGCTCTGCTCAGCTTCCAGCCCCTGGTCTTTAGCTCCTAGCTCCTACAGAGCTCCTTGCTGTTACTTTCCCTTGCTCTCACTCTGACTCTGACTGTTCTCTGACTCACTCAACCCCGCCCCAGATCCAGTTTATAAGGGCAGAATTCTCCCCTCCCAGGATTGGGGCAGGAGGATGTTGCATGTTTAAGGGATCCTGACCAGGAAACCTCCCACTTGCTCTCCGACGTAATATCTCTATTACTGTGGTGACCAGACCCCTGGGGTGCCACACATGGCTCTTGTAAGGGGCATTGCAGTTCCTCATAATTTTTGGAAAGCCTTCCATTCACTGCTTAGGCCAACAGTGCACGGGAGACCCAGTTGCTATAAATGGAAAAAAAGGTTTAGTTAACGCCCTCTGACCTCCATGTCATTTCCAAGGGGCATTGGAGTGGTTTGAAATTTTTGGTAGGCATTGCACTCACTGTATGCCCTATAACTGTGTAGCCAAACCGCTCCTTTTGTTACAGAAACATATCCTACAAGACATATCTGGTTAACTGGCCTGAAATTGATGTGAATGGTCCCTGTTCCTCCTGCTCTTTCTCCTTTGCCACTACCTCATCCATCATTTATCACCTGAAGCTTTGTTTTAACGGGAGTCATAGAACTTGGATAGTAGCAGGAAAACATCCAGCAATCCTCGGAGGAGGTAGGATATGCGCCAAAACGCTGACCACCTCAGGCCTAGCCGCTACTACATACATGCGCTTGCATTACAACAAAACAAAGCAGATGCTAACTTCTATCATCCTCATCATGCTCCTCACCTTGGCACTCTCAACTCCCCTGATGGAGAAGCCAGGGCCCACCGGAGGAGTCTGATAGTCCGGTGGGCTCGGCCAATGCTGCCCTAAAGCAGGCCAGGCTAAGAAAAGTGTGGGAAAGGTTACCAGGACAAATAGGGGTGGCTGGGGACCGAGTATGGACACCCGGCCACCCCCTGGAGGCTGGGGAGCAAGCGGGGACACCCGGCCACCAGGCGGCTGGGGACTGAGTATGGATACCAGGCCGCCGACACAGCCATGGCGTGGTGGCCAGATTCTGCCTCCACATGCCTAAAAGGCCCAATTTAAAGTGCAAGCAAGCAGTATGGTATTGCAGCCTGGGGGTGGGTGGGTGGCAGGCTGCATACTTGAGCTTGTATTGTAAGGAATGGGGGAGGTACAATTGAACACTGCCCTGGGACTAGAACTTGCATGGGGATAGTTGCAAGTCTGCATCTTCTGATGCGGTAAGGATCACTTATGATGGGCACACTTTTAGACAGTGACCTGTGAGTCAGAGATGCTTCCAGGGGTCTTCCTCATGCTGTTCCCTTGTCTTTTCAGCACTTTATGCATGTGTCACACAGCACATGGCCAGATAAGGTTGTAAAATGTTAAAATGACATTTCACGGTGAATGCATTTGTCATAGTTGCAAGCAATACAAAAGTGCAAAAACGCATAAAAAATGCTACTTGTGAACATTGCCGAAGGTGTGGAGGAGTACTTTTGTTTTTGGTCATTTATTTTAACTTATACACAAGTCTTTTCCCTGGAAAGGATGTTCCTTAACATATTTCACAGGAAAAAAGTTTCACTTTCGTTTTTGAACGTTTTATTGTGAGCCCGTAAAAGTGGCTTAATACCTCTGACCACGTTGTTGACAGCAGTGACCTGGGGGTCAGAAATGCTTCCTGGGGCGATCCCCATGCTGTCCCCATGTCATTTGAGCACTGTCACTATCGTTTTGGGCACTTGTTAGGCTTTTAAAAGACTGCCGGGGGTGCCACCGCAAAAATGCTCGAGTCTCCCATAGACTAACATTGGGCTCGTTGCTCGGGTCGAGCACCCGAGTATCACTGCGAGCTCGGCCCGAGCTTCGAGCACCCGAGCATTTTAGTGCTCGCTCAACACTAGTGCTGATGAAAAAAAAAGAAAAAAAGTCCAGCCTCCTCCACCCATTAATAGCTGGCTATCACTCACCTATTTATTCCTCTCTTACCAAACACAGCACTGGGTGTTAGTGCTGTCATGGATGAGATGAAATGTAATCACCGGCATAAGAAATTTGAAGTCGCTGACACATGTCTATAATTGAGATATAGCCCCTTTATAAAGTATGATGGCCCATAAGCACCTAAACGCAGTATGATGACCCATAGCTCCTGTTGTAATTTGCTCACTCAGATGCACACGGAGGTAGACACAGGGACGCTGTTTCTTTAAATTTCTCAATGGTTTATTAAGACACAGCATATACTACTGTAAGGTTCATCAAAACAAACACAGCCTTTCTGTCTTAATGGGTAAACAAAAAGAAAATGTATAGCACAGTCCATAAGTTGGCGGGGATCCACCCGCTCCGGGTTAGCAAAAACCACACTGTTCAGTATAACAAAGAAGACCAAGAGCTCATCTCTGGAGTTAGCTTCTGCAGACACCTGAACAACTAATGCCTCAGCAGGCCATCTGTTTAAACCCCAGGCCACACCCTGGTGAAGGACCTCCCACACGCTCTATGGTCGTTCACAAAAACCCAACCCTTTTAAAATGGCTGCTTAACCCCTTGCACCAGTTAGTGTGCTGGAGCAAAACTTCTGGGTTTCAAATCACTTAAGCCAATAGCCTCAGTGAAACATACCTCACCTCCAGCACTTTGCCAGTGACTTTGTCACACCCCTCTATAGAGTATGATGGCCCATAGTCCGCTATTCACAGTATGATGCCCAGATAGCCCCTATACACAGTAAAATTTCCCCATATCTGTCTATACACATTATAATGCCTCTATAGCCCCCATACACAGTATGATGTCTCATATACCCTCTTTTCACAGTTTTATAACCTATAGCAGTGATGACGAACCTTTTAGAGACCTTGTGCCCAAATTGCAATCCAAAACCCACTTATTTATCGAAAAGTGCCAACACGGCAATTTAACCTGAATACTTTGATTTTAGTTTAGAAAAACAACTCCTACATTAGCACGCTATAGAGTCTATAGCTAAGAGCTTGTAAGCACTGCACTCCAAGCCTAAGATACTAGCCACCGATTGCAGTGGAGGTCTGTTCTTGAGAATGGAGAGGATTTTTAATCAAAAGTAAAATTGCAAAGTTATTTGTTTTTACAACCTCTTTGCAACTGTATTTCTTTATCATGATGAGAATAACCCTTTAAGCCAGGAATGTCAAACACAAATACACAGAGGCAAAGTTAAAAGCTTGGATAAAGTCACGGGCCAACCTTGTTATTCTTTAAAAAATGTCTACGATTGAGGAAGTTTTTCCTTATCAATTAAAACGATTAACTTTTGGAATTATAGTGGAATTTTATAATATGTTATGTAGCAGAAGTAGAAAGCATAAGGCCTAATTTAAATATGTAATAACAAAGGATTAATGGGCAGCACAGCGGCTCAGTAATTAGCACTGCAGTCTTGCAGCGCTGGGGTCCTGGATTCAAATCCCACCAAGGACAAGATCTGCAAGGAGTTTGAATGTTTTCCCCGTATTTACGAGGGTTTCCTCTGGGTTCTCTGGTTTCCTCCCACATTCCAAAGACATACTGATAGGGAACTTAGATTGTGAGCTCCAATGCGGACAGTGCCGATAATGTCTGTAAAGTGCTATGGAATTAATGGCGCTATATAAGTGAGTAAAATAAATAAAAATAAATAAATAAAAAACCTTGAATAAAACAGAATATAGTATGATGTAAACAAAAGTGCCCCCAAACACAATATGACACCCCCACCGTGAATTCCTCCACACGCACAGTATGATGACCCTACTGTACCCCTCTCCCTCAATTCCCCCAGCAAAGAATGGTGACACCATCATAGCATGATACTTTAAATGTAATCCCCACACAGCCCTAAATACAGTATAAGGGTATGTGAGCACAATCAGGATTTGATGCAGAAATTTCCTGAGCGTTTCTGCATCTCCTCGGCAGGAAAAACGCTGGGCGTTTTTGATGCGTTTTTGACTTGTTTTTTGGTGCGATTTTTGAAGCGTTTTTGTACATCAATGAATGCTTTTTGGAGCTAAATAAAGTTATTGGTTAATTTAAATGATTAAAGAATGTGTCTGTTGTATTTTAAATAAAGTGCTTGCTCTGTGTATGTCTGTATATTTAACTCTTTACTTTACTTTAATTAGTTTTGGTCATGAAAATGTCTGATTGATACCTTGTCATAACCAAACAAAAGAGCTGGGTGTCAGCTAGTCCCTTTCACCCAATCTTCATTAGCATTTCTATTCATGTAATTTATGCGGCTGCTGTGAACTGGTATATTTAGCCTGGGGAGGTGCCATTTGCAAACATGGTCCCTGGCCATTAAATAACAGCTCACGGCTGGCTCGTTAGCCGCTATGCCCCCTGATAAGCTCTCAGCAGCGCTTTGGATGCAGAGCATTTTTCGTCCAAAATGCGGTGTTTTGTTGTCGGTACATGTGAATCCACCACATATAATGACACTTCAATCGGTCAAAATCTGCAGCGGAGACTAGCGTGTCAGCTACAGAAATTTACATGCTGTGGGTGAGTTTGGGTACATGGCCACGATCAGGAGCCGCTGCAGGTTTGACGCTGCATGTTTATACGATGTCAAACCCTCAGCGTCCAGATGTTACAGCATAGTGGATGGGATCTCTAGAAATACCATGTCCATTATGCGTGCATCTGAGGCTGCGGATCTCCCGCGGACATGCAGCGCGTCTTTCAGGGCGGCAGCATGTCAAATTCTCTTGTGGAGTCACCAGTCTCCGCAACAGAAATTTGACCACTAGAATGTATAGAATGTGGAAAATACGCATGGTTCAGTGAACACATGTGTATTTACCTGCGTTCAATAGAATGCAACATTTTGTACGCTGCAAAAAATATGTGTCCAAAGCGCTGCTATGTCCGGATCATGGGCACAGAGCCTAAAATGTAAAAAAAAATGGAGTGGGCTCCCACATCATTTTTATAACCAGCGGAGGGAAAGCCAACCTCTGGGGGCTGATATTAGTAGCTGAGGAAGGGGCCATTAGCCAACAATGTTTCCCTGGCTATTAATATCAGCCCACAGCTGTTTGTTTAGCCTTTACTGGCTAAATTACAGGGGGCCCCATAAAAAATTGACGTGGGGTCCCCCTATAAAATCTAACCAGGCTAAACTAGACAGCTGCGGGCTGATATTAATAGCCAGGGAAGGGGCCATGGATACTAGCCCCCTCCGCGGCTATTAATATCACCCCTCAGGAGTCCCAAAAATGGCGCAGCCATAAAATGCGCCAAATATTGTGGTTAGCCTCCGCTCTTCCCACTGCCCTGTAGAGGTGGAGAGTGGGGTAATGGGGTTGGGGTTCACCTCAGCCTTGAATTGGCGGCTGACGAGAAGCCAAAGTTAGTAATGGAGGGTGTCTATAAGACGCCCCCATTAATAACCGCGTAGTAAAATGGTTGCCGCTTTTTCACTAAAAGACACGGCCAGAATACAATTTTTTTTAATTATTTTATTACACTCTGTCCGCGAAGTCATCGATCTTCTGAAAAAAACGTAAAATAACAAACAACCTTATCCCTCACCTGGCCGCCGTCAACAACGTAGTCCACGTACCGCCAACGATTGTCCCACGACGATCCGGGTCACTTCTACACCAGTGACATCAGCCATCACTGATGTCACTGCTATAGAAGACAGCACTGTATAATGACAGGGTTGTAAAATCACAGTATACATGTTGCAGCTGATCAGCCCCAGTGAGCTTGCGAATGTTCCCAGGGTCAGGTGAGCATCAGCTAATTGGTCATGTGACCGATCAGCTGATTGCGGGTGTCACCGATCAGCTGATGATCATGAGACCGCTCAGCTGATTAGTGATGTCAGCGCAGGTCCTGGAAGCACAGTATACTGCGGGGAGCGAGCCCACTCCCCGCAGTATACCGCCGGGAGGAGAGGATCGCACCGGGGGCCGCCGGACAGGTGAGTATAGAGGTTTATTTTTTTTATTTTCACTTTTTTTAACAGCGGGCACGTGGGCTGGGCAGGGCAAGACTACTGCTCCTCCCTTCCACGCCCCTCTCGCTGTTATCAGCGAGAGCGGCGGTCGGATGAGAGGAGATGTAGTCCTCCTCTCCCGACCTGGGTACCACTCGCAGCGCATTTCCGGTGCAAATCTGCGCCCATTGACTTTCATTGAAACGCAGCATATCTGCAGGTATAGATATTATACCTGCGGGTTTGCTGCGATTTAATGCAAGTCAATGGGCGCGAATTCGTGGCGGAAATGCCCAAACCATGGTCTATGCTGTGGTTTTTACCGCAATGCAAATTGAGCGGAAATTTCCGCATCATGTGCACAGAATATCTAGATTCGCATTGCTATACCTGGCAGACCTATTAACAAGCGTTCTCGCAGCGTTTTGCGTTGGGAAAACCGCCACGAAAATGCATCAAAAATGCTTCATGTGAACTTAAGCTAATGGCCCTACACAGTTCTCTATACAGTATATTGGGCACAAAAAGTCCTCCATACAGTCTAATGGGCCCCACATATAGTCCTCCATACAGTATAATGGGCCCCACATATAGTCCTCCATACAGTATAATGGCCCCACATAGTTATCCAAACTGTATAATGGCCCCACATGATGCTCCATACTGTATAATGGCCCTATATGATGTTCCATACTGTATAATGGCCCCACATGATGCTCAATACTGTATAATGGCCCCTCATAGTGCTCCATACTGTGTAATGAGTCCAACATAATGCCCCTTACTGTATAATGACCCCACATGATGCTCCATACTGTACAATGGCCCCACATAATGGTCCATACAGTATATGACCTCACATGGTGCTTCATACAGTATAATGGCCCAGGATGGTGCTCCAAACGGTATAATAGCCCCACATGATGCTCCATACTGTAAAATGGCCTCACATAGTGCTCAATACTGTATAATGGCCTGACAAAGCGCTCTATACAGTATAATGGCCCCACATGATGCTCCATACTGTATAATGGCCCCACATAGTGCTCCATACAGAATAATGACCCTACATGATGCTGCATACAGTAAAATTGCCCCACACGATGCTCCATACTGTATAATGGCTGTACATGATGCTCCATACAGTATAATGGCACCACGTAGTACTCCATACAGTTTAATGGCGCCGCATGATGCTCCAAACTGTATAATGGCCCCATATGATGCTCCATATTGTATAATGACTCCACATAGTGCTCCATACAGTATAATGGCCCCACATTATGCGCCATATGGTGTAATGGCCCCACATAGTGCTCCATACAGAATAATGACCCCACATGATGCGTTATACTGTAAAATGGCCCCACATAGTGTTCCATACAGTAAAATGACCCCACATGATGCTCCATACCATATAATGGCTGTTTATGATTCCCCATACTGTATAATGGCCTTGCATAGTGCTCCATGCAGTTTAATGGCCCCACATGATGCTCCATACTACATAATGGCCCCACATGATGCTCTATATTGTATAATGGCCCGACACAGCGCGCTATACAGTATAATGGCCCCACATCATGCTCCATACTGTATTATGGCCCCACATAGTGCTCCATACTGTATAATGGCCCCACATGGTACTCCATACTATGAAATGGCCCTGAATGATCCTCCAAACTGTATAATGGCCCAACATGATGCTCCAAACTGTATAACGGCCTCACATGATGCTCCATACTGTAAAATGGCCTCACATAGTGCTCAATACTGTATAATGGCCCGACACAGCGCTCTATACAGTGTAATGGCCCCACATGATGCTCCATACTGTATAATGGGCGCACATAGTGCTCCATACAGAAAAATGACCCTACATGATGCTCCATATAGTAAAATTGCCCCACACGATGCTCCATACTGTATAATGGCTGTGCATGATGCTCCAAACTGTATAATGGCACCACGTAGTACTCCATACACTTTAATGGCCCCGCATGATGCTCCAAACTATATAATGGCCCCACATAATGCGCCATATGGTGTAATGGCCCCACATAGTGCTCCATACAGAATAATGACCCCACATGATGCTTTATACTGTATTATGGCCCCACATAGTGCTCCATAGAGTAAAATGGCCCCACATGATGCTCCATACGATATAGTGGCTGTACATGATTCTTCATACTGTATAATGGCCTTGCATAGTGCTCCATGCAGTTTAATGGCCCTGAATAATCCTCCAAACTGTATAATGGCCTCACATGATGCTCGATACTGTATAATGGCTCCAGATGATGCTCTATATTGTATAATGGCCCCACATAATGCTCCATACAGTATAATGGTCCCACATCATGCTCCATATTGTATAATGACCCCACATAGTGCTCCATACTGTATAATGGCCCCACATGGTACTCCATACTATTAAATGGCCTCGGATAGTGCTTCATACAGTATAATGGCCCTAAATGGTGTTCCATACAGTATAATGGTTTAAAGTGTATAACGGCCCCACATCATGCTACATACTGTATAATGACCCCACATGGTGTTCCATAGTGTATAATGACCCCACCTCATGCTACATACTGTATAATGGCCTCATATAGCGCTCCGTACTGTATAATGACCCTGAATGGTCCTCTATACAGTATAATGGTCTCAGATGGTACTTCAAACTGTATAATGACCCCACATCATGCTCCATACTGTATAATGCCTCATATAGTGCTCCATACAGTATAATGGCCCGACAGAGAGCTTCATACAGTATAATGGCCCCACATGATGCTCCATACAGTATAATGGCCCCATATGGTGCTTCATACAGTAAAATGGCCCCACATGATGCTCCATATTATACAATGGCTGTGCATGATGCTCTATACTGTATAATGGACCCACATAGTGCTCCATACAGTATAATGACCCCACATCATGCTACATACTGTATAATGGCCTCACATAGTGCTCCATACTGTGTAATGGCCCCAGATGATGCTCCATACAGTATAATGGGCCCACATGGTGCTTCATACTGTATAATGGCCCCACATGATTCTCCATACTGTATAATGGCCCCACATAGTGCTTCATACTGTATAATGGCCCCACATGATGCTCCACACTGTATAATGGCCTCACATAGTGCTCCATGCAGCATAATGGCCCCACATAGCGCTCCATACAGTAAAATGGCCCCACACAGTGCTCTATAGTGCATAATGGCTGTGCATGATGCTCTATACTGCATAATGGCCACGCATAGTGCTCCATACAGTATAATGGCCCCACATAGTGTTCCATACAGTAAAATGGCCCACATAGTGCTCCATACTGTATAATGGCTGTGCATGATGCTCTATACTGTATAATGGCCCCGCATAGTGCTCCATACAGTATAATGGCCCCACATAGCGCTCCATACAGTATAATGGCCCCACATACTGCTCCATATTGTATAATGGCCCCACATAGTGCTCCATACAGAATAATGACCCCACATAGCGCTCCATACAGTAAAATGGCCCACATAGTGCTCCATACAGTACAATGGCCCCCCATGATGTTTCATACTGTATAATGGCCTCACATAGTGCTCCATACTATATAATGGCCCCTCATTAAAAAAAAGGAAATAACTACTCACTCACCTTTACCATTTCCAATGCTGATCTTTTCTCTTCACATACCACAGCCTTACCTGTTGCCCCGTGCGACATCCCGCACCCTTGGCGCGCGGCATGATGGGAGGGTGCGTGTGCAGAAGAGGAGAGTCAAAGTGGCGCTAGTGACGAGGGGGATGGTGCGCAGGCTGAGGAAAGTGGTAGCGGCACTAGTGCTGAGGGTATGGAGCGCTTGCCTACAAGGAGGGCTCTGCGTGCCCCCTCTGGCACACGTGCCATAAGTTCACCACCACTGGCCTATAGCTTCCCATACACAGTGTGATAAAATATAGCTCCCTGGTAAAAGTTTTGCTAACAGATTGGCCCATTAAGAATTTGCCAGATTTTCCGCGTTGCCTGTTTGTCCCTGGATACAACACAAATGTTTTGGTGCTTCCACTTACCCACAGTGGTTGAACAAACCTTACGGCGTCGGTCTTGCAGGAGTTCTTACATATCTGTATTCTCAAAATTTGAAGGTCCAGAATAGCAGCTTTGATGATATGTTGCATTTTTCTGAACACTTCTGGGAGAAATTTCCTGCTATGTGCACAAAATTGTATGTGATGTTCTATGAACTCAAATAAATAAAAATAAAAAAAATCCGGCCTCCTCCACCCCATAATAGCCGGCCAACACTCACCTTTTTCCCCAAAATTATGATGCAATTTCATGGCCTTGGAGAGTCAATTACCGGTATTTTTATGTATTATATACAGAGTGTAAATCTATATATAGTACCATAAAGATGGAATTATTGTAGACATGTGCTGATGTTAAAAAACAAAACAAAAAAAACCTCCAGCCTCCTCCACCCTTTTATAGCTGGCCATCACTCACCTATTTATTTCTCTCTTACCCTACACAGCACTGGGTGTTAGTGCTGTCATGGATGAGATGAAATGTGAACACCGGTATAAAAAATAGTGTCTCACACATGTCTATAATTGAGATGTAGATCCCTATTCACAGCATGATAGCCCATAGCTCCCCTTACACAGTATGGTAGCCCATAGTCCAGCTATACAGAGAATTATGGTCCATAGCCCAGCTATACATAGTATTATGGTCCCACAGTCCCTCTATAGTGTATGAAGGCTCATAAGAACCTATACACAATATGATTTCCCATAGCTCTTTATAGAGTATAATGGCCCATGAGCCTCTATACACAGTATAATGCCTCTATAGCCCCCCATACGCAGTATGATGACCCATATCCCCTATTTACACAGATTTATAGCCTATAGCTTCCCAAACACAGTATGATACAACATAGCCCCCTATATACAATATGATAGACAATAGCCCCTCTATAGACAGTTTGATAGTCCACCGCCCACCTATGCACAGTATTATGGCCCATAGCCCCTTTATAGAGTATGATGTCCAATAAGCCTCTATACACAGTATAATGCCTCTATAGCCCCCATACACAGTATGATGTCATATATCCCCCTTTTATACAGTTTTATAGCCTATAGCTTCCCAAACACAATATATTAGAACATAGCCCCCCTATGTACAATATGATAAACTATAGCCCCTCCATAGACAGTTTGATAGTCCATAGTACAGCTATACACAGTATTATTGCCCATAAGCTGCTATACACAGTATGATTCCCGAATAGCCCCTATACACAGTATAATGTCCCAATACTTACCTATATACAGTATAATGCACCTATAGCCCCCCATACAGAGTATGAAGCAATACATCACATATTTACACAGTTTTATAGCCTATATCTTCCCATACACAGTAGGGTAGAACATAGCCCCCTATATACAATATGATAGACAATAGCCCCTCTATAGACAGTTTGATAGTCCATAGCCCAGATACACAGTATTATGGCCTATAGGCCCGTATACACATTATGATGCCCGAATAGCCCCGATGCACAGTATAATGGCCCCATACCTGCCTAGACACAGTATAATGCATCTATAGCCCCAATACACAGTATGATGCCATACATCACTTATTTACACAGTATGATAGAACATAGCCCCCATATATACAATATGATATACAATAGCCCTTCTATAGACAGTCTGATAGTCCACAGCCCAGCTATACACAGTATTATGCCCCATTTCTGCCCACTTCTGGTGAATTCTGCTGCTATGTACGCTGCTTACGCTCACATTTTATGTGATGTTCTATAAACTGAATAAAAAAAAAAATCCGGCCTCCTCCACCCATTAACAGCTGGCCATGACTCACCTATTTATTTTTCTCTTACCCAACACAGCACTGGCTGTTAGTGCTCTCATGGATGAGATGAAATGTGTTCACTGGTATAAGAAATTTTAAAGTGTCTCATACATGTCTATAATTGAGATGTAGAGGCCTATTCACAGTATTGTAGCCCATAACTCCCCACACACAATATGGTAGCACATAGCCCAGCTATACACAGCATTATAGCCCACAGCCCAGCTATACGCAGTATGTTAGCCCATAGCCCAGCTATATGCAATATTATGGCCCCATATCCCCTCTATAGTGTATGATGGCTCATAAGAACCTATACACAATATGATTGCCCATAGCCCTTTATAGAGTATTGTGGCACCCCAGGGGTCTGGTTACCACAGTAATAAAGATATTATGTCTGAGAGCAAGTGGGAGGTTTCTCTGGTCAGGAGCCCTAAACATGCAACACGGCCCACCCAGACCTGGGAGGGGAGGAATCTGCCCTTATAAACTGGGTCTGGGGCGGGATTAGACAGTGAAGTTCCAGACACAGGGAAAGATACATCAGGAGCTCTGTAGGAGCAGCAGCTGAAGACCAGGGGCTGGAGCTGAGCAGAGATATAGCTCGCCCTGGCTGAAGTTACTAAAACCGGACACAGGAGTCCGAGGCTGTGGGGACTGATATATATACCCAGCAGCAGAAACCAGCCGGCAGGGGATTCCAGGTCCTCTGGCCATAGAAGCCCGGAGGCTCAGTCACAAAGAAGGGACCAGCGCCGCCATCCAGGAGCGGAGGCTAACAGAAGGCCCCAAGTCACCAGCCATACGGGTGAGCACCACACGGTATACTCAGGGAAGTGGGCTACTTGTAACCGCTGACAGCAAGGTAGCCAGGAAGAGTGCAGATAAACGGGGAGGCCTACAACTCCACCTGGCCAGGGGAACTCCTGCTTGCTCGCAGACTGACCAGGCCCCTTATACTAGCCAGTACTCCCGGGAGGGTCTGCCTTGTACCATCAGTAAAGACCCTGAACTGCACCTCACGTCTCTGTGATTCCTTGCCGCACCAGCACCATTAGCACTGGGACCCTCACACCATCACTCCCATCATCTCTCACATTAGCTGCCCTGAGGCAATACTTCTCCCGTGGGGAGTTATCCCATACTCGGCTGCGCAAACAACATCAGCCTCAGCGGTCGGCAGCGCAGCGGCGGTCCCCACTGACCGCAATCCACGGGTGGCGTAGTCGGACATTTGCTATACATTAAGACTGCCACTGGTTTGACCACCCTGGGCACGGACCGGGTCACCGCCACACGGAGACTACAACCCCCAGCATCCTACAACAGGCCCGGTTCCGGGTTCCCCTGCACAACACAGGGCCAGGGGGCGCGTCAACTTTGGCGTAGTCGGCAGGATTTCGTGCCCGCAACCACCGGGTACTGCGTGCCTGAAAAAGACTTTTGAACTTACCTGTGGTGAAGTTTCCCGCCGTCCGGAGTCATTTCCCGCCATCCGGAGCCGATTCCCGCCATCAGACGCCATCTTGGACCGTTTCCCGCCGTCTTCTGCCTTCTTCCCGCCATCCGCAGCTGCTTCCCGCCTTCGGACGCCATCTTCGGGACGTCGCACAGGAAGAAGAGGGGCGTGGATGCCGAAAGCGCACGAGATCCGAAGCTCCGCCTCACGCTCCGCCCCACGCTCTGACGCTGCGCAAGGTCCTGGAAGGGAGGAAGAGCGACGCTGACGTCATCGGAGCGCGACGCCAGGTCCTCAACCCCGACGATCGACTGCGGAGCCGCGGCCTACGGAAGAAGAGCATCGCAAGGTAGGCCACGGTCCACTAGGGGGGAAGGAGGATGTCGGACACCGAGGGGAGCTCCACTGCCACAGCCACCGCCGCGCAACCGCTGCAGCAGTCATGCCATTCACCATGCCCTATATCCCGGGGGCAACCTGGTTACCCCAGTACTCAGGGGAGTCACATACTCTAAATGACTTTAGTGAAAGACTGTATAGCCTCTTCCAGGTGTACCCCCTCACAGAAGAGCAAAAAGTGAGCATCCTGGTGGCCCAATTAATCGGGGCAGCCCAAAGGGAGGTAAAGTCCTGGCCACCTGGGAGGAAGAGGACTGTCAGAGAAATACTAGCCCGGCTGAAAGACACATTTGACACCCGCACCTCAGCCGAAATAAAGCTCCGATTTTACGGGTGCAAACAACGGGCACATGAGAGTATAAGAGACTATGCTTTAAACCTACAAGAGGCCCTAAGAGCCATTAAGCAGGCAGACCCTGACAGCGTGGGAAATGAAGATAAGCTGTTGACTGAACAATTTATTGAGGGTCTACTGTGCAATGCCCACCGAACCCAGTTGCGGGCAATGGCCTTACAGGACCCTGACCTGGACTTTGCACAGTTCAAGGACAGAGCCATCCGGGTGCTCCGAGAACCGACACCAGGCGGCGCTGTGACCCACAGGCGCCCTGCTATCACTTACCACCAGGAGACGGTGCCCCTGTCTGCAGGGCCTGTGGGAGCTGATGCGCAGGCTTTAAACAGTGACCCGGCTACAGACCTGCACCATCAGGTCCAAGAGCTGACTAAGAGCGTTGCCGCGCTAACCAGAACTGTGCAGTCTTTACAGGCCTCTTCTCCAGGAAAGATCCAGCTGGCATCCGGACCGGAGGACGTCCCGTGGCGCCGACTGAGGAGGACTCCACCGGCCAGAGGAAGACCCAGCGACAGATACAACGAGGATGGACGACCCATCTGCCGCCGCTGCAATCAACCCGGACATGTGGCAAGGTACTGTCATTTAAACGGGCACAACCTGGGGTAGAGGGCCAACCCCCAGGCATAAGATCATCAGGCCCATCAAACTGGCATGATAAATACGTAGGGGGACGTCCAATCTTGCCTGTGGTACTGGATGGAATTCCTATGAGTGCCCTACTAGACACTGGGTCACAGGTGACCACCATCCCGTACGTGCTCTTTAAGCAGTACTGGAATGACTCGGACATAACCCGCTACCTAGATGACGACCTGAGTATCATCGCCAGCAATGGTCAGCCCGTGCCGCAGGTGGGATTCAAGGAGGTGACCATTAAGATCGGTAAAGTCGAACTGGCGGCACAAGGACTGATTATAGTGGACATAGACCGTCATGAGAGTCACCCTAGAATAACCTTGGGAACTAATGTGATTGAAAATTGTCTTGCAGAGGTGATTCTCATTTTACAGCAGGTTGCCAAGAACGCCAGTTCCGGCCAGCAGCGTGTGCTCCAAAAAGAGATCCGGGCACTGATGAAGCGGCAACAGGTGGAACTATCTGGTGGTGAGATAGGTAGCGTGAGAATGTGTGACCCGTTCCCTATTGCCATGCCCCCAAAAAGTGAGATGATGATTTGGTGCCGGGCAGCTATTGGTCTAAGAGGTAGAGATTACCAAGCAATGGTAGAACCCGTCTACTCAGACAGTAGGCCCACGGGGGGTGGTCGATGTACGCCATGGGAGGGTGCCCGTTCGCATCATAAATATCGGGGAGAGAGAAGTACACCTGCCCCGGTATGCCACGCTAGCCAAATTGTTCACCATAAACCAGAATTCTGTACAGGCCGTGGAACCCTTGCCTCCATCTCAACCAGAGGAAGGTAACGGCTCTAAGAAACCAATGGAGGACTGGTGTCAGCAACTGCATTTGGGTACGGACTCCACTCCCTCACACCAGAAACAGGGAGTCTATCGGGTGGTTCGAGAGTACGAGAGAGTGTTTAGTAAACACCCGCTAGACTTCGGGCGAGTAAAGGGGGTAGAACACCACATCCCCACGGGAGACCATCCTCCCATAAAGGAGAGATACCGACCCCTACCCCCGGCACACTACCAACACGCCAAGGGGATGCTTAGAGACATGAAGGAGGCTAGGGTAATCAGGGACAGCTGTAGCCCCTGGGCAGCTCCACTAGTCTTAGTGAAAAAGAAAGACAACACCATGAGAATGTGTGTAGACTACAGGAAGGTCAACCGCATCACACACAAAGATGCGTACCCGTTACCAAGGATAGAAGAGTCCTTAGCTGCATTAAAATCTGCTAACTTCTTCTCTACTTTGGATCTCACTAGCGGGTACTGGCAGGTTCCTGTAGCAGAGGCGGACCGGGAGAAGACCACATTCACCACCCCGATGGGTCTCAGCGAATTTAACTGTATGCCGTTCGGGCTCTGCAACGCACCAGGAACCTTCGAACGGTTGATGGAATGCTGTCTGGGACACCGGAACTTCGAGACGGTCCTGTTATACCTGGACGATGTCATCGTCTATTCCAAGACCTACGAGGACCACCTGAAACACCTGGCAGAAGTGTTTGAAGCTCTGGCAAACTACGGCCTAAAGGTGAAACCCTCCAAGTGTCACCTCCTGAAACCAAAGGTGCAGTACCTGGGACACGTGGTGAGTGCTGACGGAGTGGCTCCCGACCCTGATAAGATCACCGTGATTAAGGACTGGCCAAGACCCTCCAGCATAAAGGAAGTGCGGCAGTTCCTTGGGTTGGTAGGCTACTACCGAAGATTCATTCCCGGTTTCACCAAATTGGCAGCCCCTATGCAGGACCTCCTGATAGGTCAATCTCGGAAAGCCAAAAACCAGAAGCCGCCCTTCAGGTGGAAAAGCTGGAAGAGGAGTCCTTCTGCCAGCTGAAGATGGCCCTCACGGGGGATGAAATCCTGGCATATCCAGACTACAGCCAGCCCTTTATCCTCCACACGGACGCAAGCAACATCGGGCTAGGAGCCGTACTGTCCCAGATCCAGCAAGGAAAAGAACGGGTAATCGCTTACGCCAGCCGAAAGCTACGGCCCACGGAGAGGAACCCTGAGAATTATAGCTCATTCAAGCTGGAGTTCCTGGCAGTAGTGTGGGCAGTGACCGAACGTTTCAAGCATTACCTTGCCTCCTCCAAATTCACCGTGTACACGGATAACAACCCGTTGACACATTTGGACACTGCAAGGCTCGGTGCCCTGGAACAGAGATGGATGGCCCGCCTGTCCAACTTTGAATTCACCATCAAATACCGGGCGGGGCGATCAAATGCCAACACGGATGCCCTGTCTAGAATGCCGAACTTACCGGACGTAGGGGAAGATCCAGAAGATCTGGAAGAAGTCGAGCTCCCTGCGTTCCACCGTCATGGGATTACCCTGTATTCCCACCGTGTGAAGGACAGGCGCTCCGTGACGTTCAATCCCTTGCCCCACTACAACTGGGCGGAGACGCAAGACAGTGATCCCGCAGTCCGTTTGGTGAAGGAAATGCTGACCCAGGCCGATGCCAGTCTTGACCCAGACGCTCCGGAGGAGACCAAGCAACTGTGGAAGGAGAAAAGTAAGCTGTTCCTCTACAGGGAGAAGCTGTGCCGGAGAATGGTTAACTCTCGAACACATGAGTTGACCTTGCAGGTAGTGGTCCCAAGACGAGACGCGGCTATGGTTCTGGAGGCATACCACAATGGAGCAGGACACTTCGGATGGAAGAAGCTGGAGTTCTTGTTGCGTGAACGGTTCTACTGGGTAGGCATGAGAGGAGCCATCGAGAGGTGGTGCAGAGACTGTGGCCCGTGCAACCTAAGAAGAAAGGACCGTGCCAGCCAGAAGACTCCCCTGCAGCCCATCATCACCAGACAGCCACTGGAACTGGTAGCCCTGGACCATGTGAAACTGGCTCCAAGCAGATCTGGGTATGTCTACGCCCTCACAATCGTAGATCATTACTCCTGGTTCCTGGTGGTGGTCCCGGTCAATGACTTAACGGCTCAAACAGCAGCTAGAGCCTTCCAGCAGCACTTCTGCCGTCCACACAGGTACCCGGACCAAGTGCTGACAGACAAAGGACCAGCCTTTGAAGCTGAGGTCTTCCAGGAGTTCTGCAACCTGTGTGGCTGCAAGAAGATAAGAACAACGCCCTATCACCCTCAAACCAATGGACTCTGCGAGAAGATGAACCAGGTGGTGATAGATCTGCTAAAAACATTGCCCCTGGAAGAACGCAGTCTGTGGCCTGAGAAACTGCCCAATCTGGTGGACCTGTATAACCACATCCCTGTAGGTTCCACCAACTGTACCCCGGCTTACCTAATGAGAGCAAGACCTGGTAAGCTGCCTATTGACCTGGATATGGGAGTCCTGACACCTGAGGACACCTCGCCAGAGGCAGACTGGGATACATAGCGGCAGCAGCAGTATCGGAAAGTGCAGGAGAGAGTCGAGCGAAGTCTGTCTCAAGCTAGAGAAAGGCAAGAGAAGGCTTATAACCAGTATGCTCCCGCTGTTCCCCTGGTACCTGGAGAGCAGGTCTTGAAGAGGAAGAGGCGGCTCCACAAGTTGGAAGACCAGTGGGAGAAGGACCCATACACCGTACTGCCCTCAAGCCATGAGAACCCAAAAATCTGCGTAATCAGTAAGGATGGAGGAGAAACCACAGCCATTGTCTCCAGAGACCACCTGAAGAAGTGTCCCGAGCAGCTGCAAAGCCCTGAAGAAGATCAAGAAAACCCTCAACCCGCATTGGAAATGGAAGAAATGATCAGTACCGTACTCGGAGACTTCCCCCGGTCTAGGACACAAGTAAACGGCGCTGTCGTGGTACCCGTCGTCACCTTTCTCCAGCCTGCCCCGCAAGTGCCTACAGAGGAACCGGTAGAGCTGGAAGAGCAGCCGGCCCAAGAGGCAGAAGAGTCCACACCAGCAGTACAGGAGAATCAACCCTCTGCTAGTAGTGAGCCTGCCGTCCCCCTAGTGAGCCAAAGAGTGCACAGACAGCTGCCCAGCTTGCCCATAACACCTCCTACACCCTGTAGTGCAGAACCAGTTAGTGAGCTCCGTAGGTCCACTAGAGTCACTAGAGGTCAGATGCTCGCTCGCTGGAAAATCTAAAGTGATGCACTGTGAATTTATCTGTTAACTGTTTATGGTTTATGTTTGTTGCCTGTTACTAATTATGTTTCTCAGTTACCCTGCAGATTTATTTGGACTAACAGGTTATGGACACTGGATAACCGGAACAATGCTTGTAGATAGTTGCACCTTGGTGCCTCTTGCAAAGACGGCCGCGGAAAAGAAAACCTGTCTGGCGTGGCCTACTTGCGGCCCAAAGTAGTTAGCTCCAGCCTTGCAGCCACGCCCAAGGCCAACGCAAGGGGTTTGCTTTGGACAGGTCCCCTACTTCGCTTAAAGTTTCACCTTGGGTGACATGGACACCCCCTTGTTTTACAAACTTCACCTTGGGTGATATGGACACCCGGTTACGGACACGCCGTGACCTTTAAAGAACCAAAGCTTCTTGTAAATATGTTTTTGTATTATCGTTTATACCCTGTATTTATGTTTCTTTAAAAATGTGTTTAGTCCCGGAGTACTAAAATTTACTAGGGGGGAATGTGGCACCCCAGGGGTCTGGTTACCACAGTAATAGAGATATTATGTCTGAGAGCAAGTGGGAGGTTTCTCTGGTCAGGAGCCCTAAACATGCAACACGGCCCACCCAGACCTGGGAGGGGAGGAATCTGCCCTTATAAACTGGGTCTGGGGCGGGATTAGACAGTGAAGTTCCAGACACAGGGAAAGATACATCAGGAGCTCTGTAGGAGCAGCAGCTGAAGACCAGGGGCTGGAGCTGAGCAGAGATATAGCTCGCCCTGGCTGAAGTTACTAAAACCGGACACAGGAGTCCGAGGCTGTGGGGACTGATATATATACCCAGCAGCAGAAACCAGCCGGCAGGGGATTCCAGGTCCTCTGTTCAAGCCCGGAGGCTCAGTCACAAAGAAGGGACCAGCGCCGCCATCCAGGAGCGGAGGCTAACAGAAGGCCCCAAGTCACCAGCCATACGGGTGAGCACCACACGGTATACTCAGGGACGTGGGCTACTTGTAACCGCTGACAGCAAGGTAGCCAGGAAGAGTGCAGATAAACGGGGAGGCCTACAACTCCACCTGGCCAGGGGAACTCCTGCTTGCTCGCAGACTGACCAGGCCCCTTATACTAGCCAGTACTCCCGGGAGGGTCTGCCTTGTACCATCAGTAAAGACCCTGAACTGCACCTCACGTCTCTGTGATTCCTTGCCGCACCAGCACCATTAGCACTGGGACCCTCACACCATCACTCCCATCATCTCTCACATTAGCTGCCCTGAGGCAATACTTCTCCCGTGGGGAGTTATCCCATACTCGGCTGCGCAAACAACATCAGCCTCAGCGGTCGGCAGCGCAGCGGCGGTCCCCACTGACCGCAATCCACGGGTGGCGTAGTCGGACATTTGCTATACATTAAGGGTATGTGCACACGATGCAGAAATGCTCAGGATTTTTTCCTGAGCGTTTCTGCATCTCTCTGGCAGGAAAAAAAGCATGCGGCTTGTACATGCGGTTTCCTGCCAGGGACATGCGGAAATTAAGCAGTCTTCACTTTCATTTCCGCATGCGGGTTGACAAGCGCTTCCCAAGCGATTTTAGCATCACTTGGAAAGTGCTTGTCAACTTTACACTATATAAATCCATGCAACCGGCATGGATTTATATAGTGTGTGAATGTCAAAAAATAAAAAATAAATATATACTTTACCCTCTGATGGCCCCCGGTGTCCAGCTTCGCTCGGTCCCGGCTGCCGGCAGTGAAGACTTTAGGACCTTCCGACGTCAGCGTCACGTGACCCGTCACATGACTCTGACGTCAGCGAAGGTCCTTCATTCAACCGCGAAGTGCCCGGGAAGCCAGCAGGACGCAGCGCGGGCTGTCAGAAGGTGAGAATATATATATTTTTTATTTTATTCTTTTTTTTTTAATGGTACCTGGGTCTGGATGCGAGTCCTCTCATCCACACCCGGGTACCATCCGCACATTAGACCGCATGAAAAGCGCATCAACATATACAGTGATGCGGATTCCATGCGGTCTAATGCAAGTCAATGGCGGCAAAAGAGCAGCGTTTCCGCAAAATTAATTGACATGCTGCGGATCTTTGACCGCAGCGTTTACGCTGCGGAAAAATCCGCATCGTGGGCACAGCACATGCGGATTTCAATTGGGGAACATTGCTGCCCTTCTACCATGCGTTTTTAATGCGTTTCCGCAGCGTTTCCGCAACTGCAAAAACGACGCGGAAACGCACGAAAAACGCATCGTGTGAACTCAGCCTAAGACTGCCACTGGTTTGACCACCCTGGGCACGGACCGGGTCACCGCCACACGGAGACTACAACCCCCAGCATCCTACAACAGGCCCGGTTCCGGGTTCCCCTGCACAACACAGGCCCAGGGGGCGCGTCAACTTGACAGTATAATACACAGTATAATGCCTCTATAACCCCCCATATGCAGTATTATGACCCATATCCCCTATTTACACAGATTTATAGCCTATAGCTTCCCATACACAGTATGATACAACATTATAATTGAGATGTAGAGGTCTATTCACAGTATTATAGCCCATAACTCCCCAAACACAATATGGTAGCACATAGCCCAGCTATACACAGCATTATAGCCCATAGCCCAGCTATACACAGTATTTTGGCCCATAACCCAGCTATACGCAGTATGGTAGCCCATAGCCCAGCTATACGCAATATTATGGCCCCATATCCCCTCTATAGTGTATGATGGCTCATAAGAACCTATACATAATATGATTGCCCATAGCCCTTTATAGAGCATGATGGCCCACAAGCCTCTATACACAGTATAATGCCTCTATAACCCCCCATACGCAGTACTATGACCCACATCCCCTATTTACACAGATTTATAGCCTATAGCTTCCCATACACAGTATGATAGAACATAGCCCGTATATACAATATGATAGACAATAGCCCCCCTATAGACACTTTGATAGTCCACAGCCCAGCTATGCACAGTATTATGGCCAATAGTCCCTTTATAGAGAATGAAGGCCAAAAAGCATCTCTGCACAGTATAATGCCTCTATAGAACCCATACACAGTATGATGCCATATATCCCCCTTTTACACAGTTTTATAGTCTATAGCTTCCCATACACAGTATATTAGTACATAGCACCCCTATGTATAATATGATAAAACATAGCCCCTCTATATACAGTTTGATAGTGCATAGCCCAGCTATACACAGTATTATGGCCCATAAGCCGCTATACACAGTATGATTCCCGAATAGCCCCTATACACAGTATAAAGCACCAATAGCCCCCCATACACAGTATGAAGCAATATATCCCCTATTTACACAGTTTTATAGCTTATATCTTCCCATACACAGTAGGGTAGAACATAGCCCCGTATATTTTGGGTGGTCCTAAAGTAGGTGGACAGAAAATAATAACATTTATTTTGATTTATATATAAAATTATATTTACTAACACAAGCATAACATTGACAATTAAATTTTATTCTGAACAATAATATAAAAGCCCTTAAATTTTATCAACGCAGGTGCTCAAACTGTTTTCCATTACAATTTGCACAGCTTTGAAGTCTGCCTCTTACGCTTTGTCAAACGTTTTTGCACAAGTCTCTTTGGATATTAATTTCTTGAAAAGCATCCCTTATGTAATTTTTCATATCACTGACACTTTTTGGTTTTTGACTATAAACTTTGTCCTTGAGTACTCCCCAAAAGAAAAAATCCATTGGGGTCAAGTCTGGTGAACGTGCTGGCCAATCAAGTGGGCCACTTCGGCCAATCCATTTATTAGGAAATGTATCATCAAGATACTCGCGGACTACTCTTGAATAATGTGGAGGGGCCCCATCTTGTTGGAAATAAAGGTCATTTGAATTAGGATGTTTCTGTACCTGGGGAACAACTCGATTCATTAGAATTTCGAGATACTTATCTCCTGTGACTGTCCCATCAAAAAATATTGGTCCTAAAACACTAAAACTTGAAATACCACCCCAAACATTGACACCAGGTTCATTTAGTTGTTGCTCTAATGTTAAATGCATGTTCTCATTATACCAGTAAATACAATTATGTCTGTTAATATGGCCGGATAATTTGAAAGAAGCGTCATCACTCCACATAATGTTATCTAAAATTACTGGATTTTCTTCAATTTTGTTAAGCATAATCTCACTAAATTGCATCCGCCTGTCTGGATCATCCTCCAATAAACCATGAATTACAGTGTATTCCAAATTATTATGCAAAAAGTGTTTAGGAGTGATAAGGTAAGAATTTTTTTGTTTGTCAGTTAAACTCATTGATGGTGATGTGTGTCAGGGCTCTTTATATCACTGTAAGCAATTGCAGACACCTGTGCTAATTAGCTTGGCAGGTGTGTCCAATGAAAGGCAAGACTACTTAAGAAGGCTGTCCCACATTATTAAGCAGCCTACATTTTCTGCCAAAATGGGAAAGAAAAAGGATGTGTCGGCTGCTGAGAAGCAACAAATTGTGGAGTGTTTAGGTCAAGGCATGACTACAATCAACATTGCCAAGACACTTCATCGTGATCACCGCACAATCAAGAAGTATGTAGCTGATTCACAGTACACACGTGTGCGTGCTGATAAGGGAAAATTGAGGACTCTTTCCTATAGGCAATTACATCAGGTTAAAAGAGCAGCGGCAAAAAAGCCTTGTCATAGCAGCAGACAAGTTTTTGAAGCTGCTGGTGCCTCCAACGTCCCCCGAACAACAAGATGCAGGGTCCTTCAGAGGTTTGCAGCTGTGCGTAAGCCATCCTGTCGACCTCCTCTATCCACTGCACACAAGCAGGAACGGCTCCAGTGGGCCAAACACTACATGAAGACTGACTTCAAAATTGTTTTGTTCACCGATGAGTGCCGTGCAACGCTCGATGGTCCAGATGGATGGAGTGGAGGATGGCTGGTTGATGGACACCCCATGCAAACAGGACTACAGCGCCAACAAGGAGGAGGTGGAGTAATGTTTTGGGCTGGAATCATGGGGAGAGAGATTGTCGGCCCCTTTAGGATCCCTGAAGGGGTAAAGATAAACTCCATAATGTATGTGGAGTTTCTCAAACCGCACTTCCTGCTATGGTTCAAGAAGAAGAACCGTGCATTCCACAGCAACATCATTTTCATGCATGATAATGCACCGTCTCATGCTGCAAATAACACATCTGCATCTCTGGCTGCTATGGGCATAAAAGGGGACAAACTTATGGTGTGGCCCCCATGCTCCCCTGACCTCAACCCCATTGAGAACTTCTGGAGCGTCATCAAAAGGAGTGTCTATGATGGCGGGAGGCAGTTCACATCTAAGCAACAGCTCTGGGAGGGTATTCTGTCCTCATGCAAAACAATTGAAGCAGAAACCATCCAAAACCTGACAAATTCTATGGACGAGAGAGTTCAGAAGCTCCTTTCGAACAAGGGGTCCTATGTGCAAATGTAACATCACCTAGAATAAAGTTTTGAGTTGAAAACTGTTTGATTTCAGTTTGTAATAACCTGCTAATGCTTATAATTTCAAAAATGACCATTTTTTTGTTCTTTATTAAAATGAAAAGGTTGAAAACACTGCTGTGCATAATAATTTGGAACATGCATTTTGAGTGCAGTTTGAGTGTTTTATTTTTTTAAAAATATACTGTTATCATAGGCAGTTTGTACAAAAACCTTTCAATTGTACTCTAATAGTTAGTTGACTGGAAAATTACAATGACTGCAATTCATATAGGTAATTTGGGAAAATCTGAGAAAATATTATTTGCATAATAATTTGGAACACAGTGTAATGTCGCCATATCTGACTATACACAGTATAATGCATCTATAGCCCCATACACAGTGATAGACAATAGATTAGAGATGAGCGTTGTTCTACTCGAACTGTTCGCCAATCTCAAATTCGAGCTGTTTTGGGCGGTGTTCGAGCCGGTCGGCGAACACGAACAATTTGAGAAAAATTCGGCTGTTCGAGGTTATGTTCGATAACTGTTCGTGCACCAAAATCATAACTGGATTTTTTCTCAGTAATGATGAAAATTAATGTTAATACGCAGTTTGAGTGTACAGCGGGGCGGGGGGAGGGGCAGGGGATGGATCTCTGCAGGAACAATGAAGATCTCCATTTTTTTTTCTCTTTCCCGCATTTGCAGTGGGGAGGTGCAATCTGTCAGCCTATCAGCAGCGCACACACGGAGCGAAGTGCTTTTTTTCACACAAGCAAGGGCATGTGTGATTGGCAGTGTATGTCACATGTCCTTGCCCTATAAGACCAAGCCATTTTCCCCGTCGCCACCATTTTCTCACTGCTGCAGCTGCGTGTTAGACGGCACCGCTGTTGCTGTGTGCGCTATACCTTGTTAATTTCAAGCCAATTTTCGCACAAATATACAGATAGCTTGGGAGTAGGGAATAGTTGTGATTGCAGTCCTTTTAAGGACTAGGTTACAGCATTTCCTACGACTTTTATCAGGCAGGTCTGTGCTCTTAAATAGATAGATTGTGGGAGTAAAGACTAATTGTAATTGGAGTCCTTTTCAGGACTAGGTTACATCAGTTCCTATCAGTTTTTGCCAGGCAGGTCTGTGCCAGTGCTGTGCAAGTTTTTTTCACAGCATTTGGCTGAATCTAGCAAAGCTAATCCTTTTTGGCCTATTGCAGAGTGTGTTAGTCAGTGGAGTAGCCTATCTGTGTTGCAAGATATACCACCTGTGTATAGAATACCAATTTTTTTACTGCACCTAGTGAAGTAAAATCTTTTGGGCATAGCATCATTCTATTAGTCCATCTATACTGACCTCCATCAGGTTGCAAACTGAATATAATTTTTTTCTGCATCTAGCTCTGAAAAAATATTTGGGCTTCTAGCAGTGTGTGGGACTTGGTCTATTAGTCCATCTATACTGACCTCCATCAGGTTGCAAATTAAAAATAATTTTTTTCTTCATTTAGCTCTGAAAAAATATTTGGGCTTCTAGCAGTGTGTGGGACTTGTTCTATTAGTCCTTCTATACTGACCTCCAGCAGGTTGCAAATTGAATATAATTTTTTTCTGCATCTAGCTCTGAAAAAATATTTGGGCTTCTAGCGGTGTGTGGGACTTGGTCTATTAGTCTATCTATACTGACCTCCATCAGGTTGCAAATTAAAAATAATTTTTTTCTGCATCTAGCTCTGAAAAAATATTTGGGCTTCTAGCAGTGTGTGGGACTTGGTCTATTAGTCCATCTATACTGACCTCCATCAGGTTGCAAATTAAAAATATTTTTTTTCTGCATCTAGCTCTGAAAAAATATTTGGGCTTCTAGCAGTGTGTGGGACTTGGTCTATTAGTCTATCTATACTGACCTCCATCAGGTTGCAAATTAAAAATAATTTTTTTCTTCATTTAGCTCTGAAAAAATATTTGGGCTTCTAGCAGTGTGTGGGACTTGTTCTATTAGTCCTTCTATACTGACCTCCAGCAGGTTGCAAATTGAATATAATTTTTTTCTGCATCTAGCTCTGAAAAAATATTTGGGCTTCTAGCGGTGTGTGGGACTTGGTCTATTAGTCCATCTATACTGACCTCCATCAGGTTGCAAATTAAAAATAATTTTTTTCTGCATCTAGCTCTGAAAAAATATTTGGGCTTCTAGCGGTGTGTGGGACTTGGTCTATTAGTCCATCTATACTGACCTCCATCAGGTTGCAAATTAAAAATAATTTTTTTCTGCATCTAGCTCTGAAAAAATATTTGGGCTTCTAGCAGTGTGTGGGACTTGGTCTATTAGTCCATCTATACTGACCTCCATCAGGTTGCAAATTAAAAATAATTTTTTTCTGCATCTAGCTATGAAAAAATATTTGGGCTTCTAGCAGTGTGTGGGACTTGGTCTATTAGTCCTTCTATACTGACCTCCAGCAGGTTGCAAATTGAATAAAAAAATTTTCTGCATCTAGCTCTGAAAAAATATTTGGGCTTCTAGCGGTGTGTGGGACTTGGTCTATTAGTCCATCTATACTGACCTCCATCAGGTTGCAAATTAAAAATAATTTTTTTCTGCATCTAACCCAGCCAATAGTTTTGGCCTAATACCACAGTTTGGCCACTCAGCTCTGCTCGGTTACCATCCATTGTTTTTTTGTGCAAACAACTCCAGAGTTGTGAATTAGTTAACCACCAAAATGAGTGGAAAAAGGCCTGCTGCTGGTGGAAAGGGGAATAGGCGTGTTGGGAAGGGGAAAAAAGGTTGTGTCCGTGGGGTAGGTGCAGAAGAAAGACCATCTTCCAGCCAAACTAAAATGTCTACTTCTTTTAGCGGACAATGTGATAAGATCCCTTTCTTACGGCCACGCCAATCGCTACAAATTCCAGATGAGGCACAAAAACAGCAGGTGCTTCAACGGATATCAAGTGCTCCTTTAAGTGGGCTCTCCTCCACATCAACTTCAACATCACAAATACTCCAGTCCTCAAAGGTGTCACCCAAATCGCACTTGCTTCCTCACAGCTCCCAAATCTCCAGCTGCCCGTCTGAGTATGAGGTAGAACAGATGGTTGAGTCTGCAGAGCTGTTTACTCATACTATAGCCTGGGAATCAGAGGTCGACTCCAGCGCTTCTGTGAATCCAGACGAGGAAATGATCTGCACTGATGCCCAGAATCTTTATGAGTCGGATCCAGGACCAGACGCAGAAGGTTCTGACCATAATGTAGACCCTCATTCCCAAACTGTAACTCCTGTTGGTGGAGACAATGAGGAAGACGATGATAAGACTCAAATACCTGATTGGAGCGACAACTTTAGTTTTTTGTCAGGGCAGGAACAGGTTGGCTCTGAGGACGACGGGTGTGATAACGCACAGGGTGATGATGATGAGGTCGGAGATCCCACTTACTGTCAACCCACAGTCAGCCAAGAGATGAGGTCAGCAGAGGAGGTGGAGGAAGATGCTAGTGACGACGAGGTCAGGTTGCGCCTTCCTGGACAGAGACGTAGTACTGGAAGCACGTCAACAACTGCATCCTCAAACACAACTCTGCCTCTCACCACAAGTCGTGGTGGCTCTTCAGGTCGCATGGGTGCTAAGCCTTGCATAGCCTGGGCATTTTTTCAGATCGATAAAGATGACCCAACTCGTGTTATCTGTAACATTTGTCAGCAAAAGCTAAGTAGAGGCCAAAAAATACATAGTTTGAGTACTTCATGCATGAACCGGCACATGGACATGAAGCATAAGTTGCAGTGGGAAGCTCAGTGTGCTACAATGCGGTCTAGCCGGCCGGGCCAACCACCGTCTGCCATATCTTGTGCATCCGCGGCCTCTTCATCCTCTGTGACTGGGGGGACAGCAGTCACACCTGTTTTGGGGCGCAGACCTGCCACCTCTTTACCCGCAACAGCCAGCGTGATTGGCAGGTCATCATTTTCTTTGGAGGTGGTAACACCAGCTGGTCTTGAGCGCTGTCCGACATCGATAGCACCACCTTTGGATCAAGGCAACCTAACATGTCCGCCTGCATCTTCCTCACAGACCGGCAGTTTGCCGGGGACACCCTTATCAACCCCGTCTAAGCACAATAGCCAGCCCTCGGTCCCTCAGATGTGGACAAGTAAAAGACCATTTCCTCCTAGCCATGAGAAAGCTAAGAGGTTGAATTTCACCATCTGCAAGCTCTTGGCTACAGAAATGCTGCCTTTCCGCCTGGTGGACACAGAGGATTTTCGAGACCTTATGTCCGTCGCAGTGCCCCAGTACCAGATGCCCAGTCGGCACTACTTCTCAAAGAAAGGTGTGCCTGCGCTCCACCAGCATGTCGCACACAACATCACCGCTTCTTTGAGAAACTCTGTGTGTGACAGGGTGCATTTCACCACAGACACTTGGACGAGTAGGCATGGACAGGGGCGTTACATGTCGCTGACTGGGCACTGGGTAACTATGGTGACAGCAGGACAAGGGGCTGCTGTCCAAGTCTTGCCGTCCCCACGAGTTGTGCGTCAATCCTCTTTATGTCATTTTTCCTCCACTGCTTCTGCCTCCTCAACCTCCTCTCGGTCTTCCACCTGCACCCAAAGCCTGTCTGGTCATGCCACAAGCTTTCTAACTGCGCAGAAGGGATCCTGCACACCTCCTTACTATGCTGGCAGTAGGGCTCAACGTCATCAGGCGGTTTTTACATTGAAATGTCTGGGAAATGTGAGTCACACAGCTGAGGAGTTGTGGTCAGCTCTGGAGAACCAATTTCATGAATGGTTGTCTCCACTGGACCTGAAACCAGGGAAGGCCGTGTGCGACAATGCTGCAAACCTGGGTGCGGCCCTTCGCCGGGGCAATGTCACACACGTGCCTTGTATGGCTCACGTGTTGAACCTGGTTGTCCAGCAATTTTTAGCCCACTATCCCAGACTAGATGGCCTTCTGCAGAGGGCACGGTCGCTGTGTGCTCACTTCCGCCGTTCGCATCCCGCAGCTCAGCGACTTACATCTCTACAGAAGTCGTTGGGCCTGCCACTTCACCGGCTAAAATGCGATGTGCCTACCTGGTGGAATTCAACTCTGCACATGTTGCAGCGACTGTGGCAGCACCGACAAGCCCTGGTGCAATACGTTCTGACGTATAGCCTGGGCCAACGAGATTCAGAGGTGGGGCAAATCACGCTGGAGGAGTGGTCTCAGATCAGGGACCTATGCACCCTTCTGCACAGTTTTGAAATGGCGACGAAGATGTTTAGTGCTGACGATGCCATTATCAGCATGACTATTCCGGTGATTTACATGCTGGAGCACATGTTAAACAGAATTCGGAGTCAGGTGGTGGCACAAGAGGAGGTGGAGGAAGTAGAGGAGGAGGAGTTGTATGCGGAAGGGCTAACATCTGCAAGGTCCAGACGGTCGGCAGCACCAGGGCGGCAGGCATGTGAGGGTGGGGGAGATGATTTTACCAGGGCGCATGGTAGCAGCCAAACTAGTGAGGAAGGTGCAGGAGCCCAGGAAGAAGTGGAGGACGAACTGATGGAAGACTCATCAGATGAGGGAGACCTTGATCACATTTCTGTTGTGCGAGGTTGGGGGGAGAGGACAGAGGAAGGAAGCATGATTGTTACCTCGCCACCAACACAACAGGGACTTGGTGCTCCTGGATGCGCAACACACATGAGTGCCTTCTTGCTGCACTACCTGCAACATGACCCTCGAATTGTGAGAATTAGAAATAATCCTGACTACTGGGTTGCCACACTGTTAGATCCCCGGTACAAAAGTAAATTTGCAGAAATTATTCCTGCCATAGAAAGGGATGCACGCATGCAGGAGTATCAGCAGAGACTGTTGCAGAATCTTACATGTGCTTTTCCACAAAATACCAGTGGTGCACGTAGTGAATCTCACAGTTCCAACTTGCCAACCGTGGGACCGTCAAGTGTTCAGCACTCAAACCGTAACAGAACCACAGTATCTGCTGGTAACATCAATTTTGCGGAATCATTTCACCACTTTTTTAGCCCATCCTTTGCAAGGCCACAGGAGACAAGAAGTCTGACACATAGTCAACGCCTAGAGACGATGGTACAGGAGTATCTCCAAGTAAACATTGAAGCCACGACTGTGTCACTGGACCCTTGCTCTTTTTGGGCTTCCAATCTGGATAAATGGCCGGAGCTAGCCACTTACGCCTTGGAGATCTTGTCATGCCCCGCAGCCAGCGTTCTGTCTGAACGTGTGTTCAGCGCTGCTGGTGGTGTGCTGACAGATAAGCGCACGCGGCTCTCCACTGATAATGTAGACAGACTCACGTTCATAAAGATGAACAAATCATGGATCCGAAACGACTTTTCTACCCCTGTGTCATCCTGGGGAGAGTAAAAGCTTGATGATTGGTTAAAATCACCCTACCAACCGTTTTAAGCTTTCAAATTACTAATCATGTTTATCTGTATCTTGACTGGAAAATAATTTGGGCTTTGTAGCAGTGTGCAGCACTGATCCTATTAGGCCATCTATAATAAGCTTCACCAGATTTAAAATTAAAAATAATTTTTAGCTGCATCTAGCCCGGAAAATAATTTTGGGGCTCCGAGATGCGCAAGACACATAAGTGCCTTCTTGCTGCACTACCTGCAGCATGACCCTCATATTGTCAGAATTCGAAGTAATCATGACTACTGGGTTGCCACACTCTTAGATCCCCCAAACTTTTCGATCAACCTTTTCATTTTAATAAAGACCAAAAAAATGGTCATTTTTGAAATTATAAGCATTAGCAGGTTGTTAGAAACTGAAATCAAACAGTTTTCAACTCAAAACTTTATTCTAGGTGATGTTACATTTTCACATAGGACCCCTTGTTCGAAAGGAGCTTCTGAACTCTCTCGTCCATTGAATTTGTCAGGTTTTGGATGGTTTCTGCTTCAATTGTTTTGCATGAGGACAGAATACCCTCCCAGAGCTGTTGCTTAGATGTGAACTGCCTCCCGCCATCATAGACACTCCTTTTAATGATGCTCCAAAGGTTCTGAATGGGGTAGAGGTCAGGGGAGCATGGGGGTCACACCATAAGTTTGTCCCCTTTTATGCCCATATCAGCCAGAGATGCAGATGTTTTATGTGCAGTATGAGATGGTGCATTATCATGCAGAAAAATGATCTTGCTGTGAAATACACGGTTCTTCTTCTTGAACCATGGCAGGAAGTGCTGTTTGAGAAAATCCACATACATTATGGAGTTCATCTTTAGCGCCTTCAGGGATCCTAAAGGGGCCGACAATCTCTCTCCCCATGATTCCAGCCCAAAACATTACTCCACCTCCTCCTTGTTGGCGCTGTAGCCGTGTTTGCGTGGGGTGTCCATCAACCAGCCATCCTCCACTCCATTCATCTGGACCATCGAGCGCTGCACGGCACTCATCCGTGAACAAAACAGTTTTGAAATCAGTCTTCATGTAATGTTTGGCCCACTGGAGCCGTTTCTGCTTGTGTGAAGTGGATAGAGGAGGTCGACAGGATGGCGTATGCACAGCTGCAAACCTCTGAAGGACCCTGCATCTTGTTGTTCGGGGGACGTTGGAGGCACAAGCAGCTTCAAAAACTTGTCTGCTGCTATGACAAGGCTTTTTTGCCGCTGCTCTTTCAACCTGACGTAATTGCCTGTAGGAAAGAGTCCTCAATTTGCCCTTATCAGCACGCACACGTGTGTACTGTGAATCAGCTACATACTTCTTGATTGCCAAGACACTTCATCCTGATCATCGCACAATGTTGATTGTAGTCATGCCTTGACCTAAACACTCCACAATTTGTTGCTTCTCAGCAGCCGACACATCCTTTTTCTTTCCCATTTTGGCAGAAAATGTAGGCTGCTTAATAATGTGAGAGAGCCTTCTTATGTAGTCTTGCCTTTCATTGGACACACCTGCCAAACTAATTAGCACAGGTGTCTGCAATTGCTTACAGTGATATAAAGAGCCCTGACACACATCACCATCAATGAGTTTAACTGACAAACAAACAAATTCTTCCCTTATCACTCCTAAACACTTTTTGCATAATAATTTGGAACGCGGTGTACATGTGCTTTTCCACAAAACACCAGTGGTTCACGTAGTGAATCTTACAGTTCTAACTTGCCAACCGTGGTCTGTATGGAATTGTTCAATAAAGGGCCCAAAATTAAGATAACATAGATGGGAGAGGTCTCTATGAATAGGAATTCCTAAGTATTTGATACCCTGTGAGGGCCAGGCAAAGGGAAAGTTGGACTGGATGGGATCCTATATGGATTTAGGGAGGGAGACATCGAGGGCCTCAGACTTCGCTGCATTGATTTTAAAATTTTACCATGTAACAAAGTGATCTATTTCAGCCATAACAGCAGGGATGGATATATGTGATTGAGTGATATATACTAGGACATCATCAGCAAATAGAGAGCACTTGTACTCGGTGCCTCCCACCTCAATCCACCTAATATTGGGGTTATGGCGAATTGATGAGAGCAGGTGCTCCGTCACTAGGATGTATAAGAGAGGGGACAGAGGACATCCCTGCCTTGTCCCATTGGTGATTGTGAAAGGTGATAAAAATGTTCTGACGCACCCCCTGGGCCTTGGGACACCCGGAGCCGGACCCTTTTTGGTGGATGCTGGTGGTTGTAGTCTTCGTGGCGGCGATCCGGTTCCGTGGCTCAGGGCGGTCAAACCAGTGGCGGAACTATTTATGTGGTTTTGATGTTTAAATGTCCGACTACGCCACCCGTGGATTGCGGTCAGAGTGAACCGCCGCTACAGGGCAGACCGCTAAGGCTGGTGTTGTGGGTGCAGCAGAGCGTAGCATAACTCCCCACGGGAGGAGTATAGCCTCAGGGCAGTGTATGTGGAGGATGGGGGTGATGGTGCAGGGCAGCAGCAGTAACGACACAGAGTCAGTGATGCAGTTCAGGGCCTTTACTCACAGTTCTTATTATCCAGACCACGTCTGCAGGTAACGGCTGCCCACGTCGTACTGTGCTCACCAGGTGAGGGGCTCAGACAACTCCCAGATAACTTTGGAGCGCTTCACAGGACCCCCTTTGTGTGTCCTTTGTCTGGCCTTTCTTACCAACACTTCTGTCCGGCTGCCTCGGGCCTCCTCTTGGTAAACTTGGCGCCAGTTTCCCTGACCCTATGTGGTGCCTTCCTAGCGGGTGGAGCAAGGGGCTGCGCCACATAAAATGTCAGAGCCTCCGGTTTCTAGCTGAGGGTCGTTTCCTGCCTCCACTAGTTCGGGGACTGGTCTCCCCCTTTGGCCTGACCCCTCCACGCAGGTGGATTCGGGCGTGCGGTGGCGACTCGCCCGTCCGCACCCCTGGGATCCCTTCATTCCTCGTTCCTGGAGCCTTCTCCGCTCCTCTTCCTTCCTTCTCCCTCTTGCAGGCCTGGGCCTCTGTTACTAGGCCCGCCTCCGGAGCAGAGCTCATGCAGAGCCCCTGCTCCCTGCCACTTCTGCTCAGACTTCTCTGCACTGAACTAAGATGGTGCCCACCTTTTATACTCCCTTCTCAATGCACCCAGGAACTGCTTGCTCCCTGCTCCTGCACTGCAGGGTTCCCCTTCCTCAGTGTTCCCTCCCCCCACTCCAGCCAGGGACAGGGACTGTCGTGCCCATCTCAGGGGCATATTGGTCGCCCTGCCCCACGGCAATGTGGTGTAATGCATGCAGGTGTCGGGTCCTGATCCACACTCCATCCTTATCTGAGAGTGAGATATCACACCTCTGGGTGAGGTGCAATACGTCTGTAGCAACCGAGCCCTCGGTGCTACAGTTCCATTTATCTTCAGCCTAGGTGACGTATTGTGATACAGGGCCGTGATTTTGGCTATAAAAGGGTCCCCTAGACCCCTACCCCAAGCTTTTTAAGAGAATCATATATGGCGTGCCAGGAGACTCTATGGAATGCTTTCTCAGCATCCAACGAGAGTATCTACTTACAAATTTTTAACTGCATCTAGCCCAGGAAATACTTTGTGCCTAGTAGCAGTGTCTGCTAGTCAGCGGATTATCCCGGCTGTTAAGCAAGCTACACCACCTGTAGTTTGGACACTTAATTTTTTCAAAGGAAATGCTTCGGGACCACGGGATACTTAGTGAAGAGCATCAGGAGGCACCCCAAGGCATAGGGGCTGGGACTGGCACTAGGATGCCTTGCGGTGGACAGCCGAGCTCGATCCTTATAAAAGCTTTTTAACTGCAGCAGCTTTAGTGGACGCTACTGGAGCTGGAATTACGCGGCTGCTGGCATGAGACTTGCCCTCCAATAGATCCTTGTAAATGGATTTAAAGTGTATTCATTCAAATTAGAGGGACAATTTAAATTAAAAAGCTTAGAGCTGCCTCCACCACAGGGGGGCTCTCTCGACCCACCAGCGGACAGGCACCAGTATTGGGAGAGGGGGGCTGGCCGTCAGGGTTCACCGCGGCTCTGGCACAAACCCGGCGACACGGAGGTGGCACGGGCAGGAGCGGACTGGCCGTCTCGGCTTCTCACTTTTTGGATTTTAGAAGGGCATGACATGACTCCCCCTCCTTTTACTCCTCCACCTCTTTTCTTTTCGCATGACTATATGTACTTGTCACTTTTCCATGTGTTAGTTGTGTCTTCTGAGCAGTTTGTCAGCTTTTGGACACCTTTGAAGGTGTTTTCTATGTGTTTCTATGTGTTTTTGTTTGCCTGCCATTGGTTTTAACGGTGTTCAAAGGTGTTCGACGAACAGTTCGACGAACAGTTCGGCGAACACACGGGTGTTCGACGAACCGAACCGAACTCGAACACTACGGGGGTGGCTCAACACTACAATAGATCCTCTATAGGCATTTTAATAGTCCATAGCCCAGCTATACACCGTATTATGGCCCTTTTTTGCCCACATCTGGGTGAATTTTCCTGCTATGTGCAGTGCTTGCGCTCAAATTGTATGTGATGTTCTATAAACTGAACAAAAAAAAACACTCACCTTTTTCCCCAAAACTATGATGCATTCTCATGGTCTTGGGGAAATTCAATTACCGGTATTTTATGTATTATATACAGAGTGTAAATCTATATATAGTACCATAAAGATGGAAATATTGTAGACACGTGATGATGTTAAAAAAAGTTAAAAAAGTCCAGCCTCCTCCACCCATTAATAGCTGGCCATAATTCACATTTATTTCTCTCTTACCCAACACAGCACTGGGTGTTAGTGCTGTCATGGATGAGATGAAATGTGATCACCGGTATAAAAATTTTGAAGTGTCTCACACATGTCTATAATTGAGATGTAGAGCCCTATTCACAGCATGATAGCCCCTAGCTCCCCATACACAATATAGTAGCCCATAGCCCAGATATACACAGTATGGTAGCCCATAGCCCAGCTATACAAAGTATTATGGCCCCATAGCCCCTCTATAGGGTATGATGGCTCATAAGAACCTATATACAATATAATTGCCCATAGCTTTTTATAGAGTATGATGGCTTAAAAGCCCCTATACACAGTATAATGCTTCTATTGTCCCCATACGCAGTATTCTGACTCATATCCCCTATTTAGACAGTTTTATAGCCTATAGCTTCCCATACACAGTATGATAGAACATAGCCCCCTATATACAACATAATAGACAATAGCCCCTCTATAGACAGTTTAATAGTCCATAGCCCAGCTATACACAGTATTATGGTCAATAAGCCCCTATACAGAGTATGATGCCCGAGTAACCCCTATACACAGTATAATGACCCCATATCTGCGTATACACAGTATAATGCATCTATAATGCCCAATACACAGAATGATGCCATATATCCCCTATTTACACAGTTTTATAGCCTATAGTTTACCATACAAAGTATGATAGAACATAGCCCCCTATATACAATATAATAGACAATAGCCCTCTGTAGACAGTTTAATAGTCCATAGCCCAGCTATGCACCGTGTTATGGCCCTTTTTGCCCTCTTCTGGGTGAATTTTCCTGCTATGTGCACTGCTTACACTCAAATTGTATGTGATGTTCTATAAAGTGAACTTAAAAAAAAAATAAAAAAAAAAATCCGGCCTCCTCCACCCCTAAATAGCCGGCCAACACTCAACTTTTTCCCCAAAACTATGATGCATTCTCATGGTCTTGGGGAAATTCAATTACCGTCATTTTTATGTATTGTATAGAATGTAAATCTATATATAGTACAAAAAAGATGGAAATATTGTAGACATGTGCTGATGAAAAAAAAAGTAAAAAAAAACCCAGCCTCCTCCAGCCATTAATAGCTGGCCATAATTCACCTATTTATTTCTCTCTTACCCAACACAGCACTGGGTGTTAGTGCTGTCATGGATGAGATGAAATGTGTTCACCGGTATAAAAATTTGGAAGTGTCTCACACATGTCTATAATTGAGATGCTGAGCCCTATTCACAGCATGAATGCCCCTAGCTCCCCATACACAGCATGGTAACACATAGCCCAGCTATACACAGTATTATGGCCTCATAGCCCCTCTATAGTGTATGATGGAAGTTAAGAATAGAGATGAGCGGTGTTCGACTAGAACTGTTCGCCAATCTCAAATTCGAGCTGTTTTGGGCGGTGTTCGAGTCGTTCGACGAACCCGAACGATTTGCAAAAAATTCGGCTGTTCGAGGTTATGTTCGATAACTGTTCGTGCACCAAAAGCGTGTCCTGCATGTCTGGTGCTATTTAGAGCACCAATCATGCAGGGATTGTCTGCCACTCACTGTAATGCCACAGCCATGGTGGTTGTGGCATTACAGTGATTGCCCAAATCGATGGGAACAGTGCCAACAGTGAAACATGAAAAGCCGGCAATTCAGCAGCGGCATACACCGGTACCCGACAATTTAGAACCGAAAGAATAGAGCTTCACACATAGATTAGATAGATATGAACATGTCAACCACATATATACGAAGTACAGTGAAAGTGCTGCTTACTGTACTTGTCATTTAGCGTAAAGGATTTATCAAAAAAAATAATAGTGTTTTCATGCACCGTCTCTTTAAAAAAGCCGGCCGGCAATTCAGCAGCGGTACCCGACAATTTAGAATAGAAGGAATAGAGAATCACACATAGATTAGATAGATAGAAACATGTCAGTCACATATATGAAGTACAGTGACAGTGTTGATTACTGTACTTGTCATTTAGTGTAAAGGATTTATCAAAAAAAATAATAGTGTTTTCATGCACCGTCTCTTTAAAAAAGCCGGCCGGCAATTCAGCAGCGGTACCCGACAATTTAGAATAGAAGGAATAGAGAATCACACATAGATTAGATAGATAGAAACATGTCAGTCACATATATATGAAGTACAGTGACAGTGTTGATTACTGTACTTGTCATTTAGTGTAAAGGATTTATCAAAAAAAATAATAGTGTTTTCATGCACCGTCTCTTTAAAAAAGCCGGCCGGCAATTCAGCATCTGTACCCAACAATTTAGAATAGAAGGAATAGAGAATCACACATAGATTAGATAGATAGAAACATGTCAGTCACATATATATGAAGTACAGTGACAGTGTTGCTTACTGTACTTGTCATTTAGTGTAAAGGATTTATTAAAAAAAATAATAGTGTTTTCATGCACCGTCTCTTTAAGAAAGCCGGCCGGCAATTCAGCATCTGTACCCGACAATTTATAACAGACAGAATAGAGCTTCACACATAGATTAGATAGATAGAAACATGTCAGTCACATATATATGAAGTACAGTGACAGTGTTGGTTACTGTACTTGTCATTTAGTATTAAAATAAAGGATTTATTATTAAAAAAATTGGCGTGGGGTTCCCCTTAATTTTAGGCTCTAGCGGAGGTTAAGCAGACAGCTGGGGCAGATGTTTGAAGCCTGGGAAGGGGGTAATACCCACGGAGCTTCCCAGGCTACTAATATCAGCCCCCAGCTGAATACATAGCCTTTACTAGCTATTAAAATGGGGGACCCCCCCAAAAAAATGACGTGGGGTCCCCCTTAATTTAATAGCTAGCAAAGGCTAGGCAGACAGCTGGGGGCTGATATTAATAGCCCAGGAAGGGAGCCATGAATATTGGCCCCCTCCCAGGCTAGAAACACCAGCCGTCAGCCGCCCCAGAAATGGCGCATCCATAGGATGCGCCAATTCTGGCACTTAGCCTCGCTCTTCCACGCTGCCCTGGTGCGGTGGCAGGGGGTAATAGGGTTGGGGTTGATGTCAGCTTATAATGCCAGCTGACATCAAGCCCAGGTTAGTAATGGAGAGGCATCTATAAGACACCCCCATTACTAACCCCATAGTCAAAGTTAAAAAAAACACAAACACCCAGAATAAAGTCCTTTAATTGAAATAAAGACACAATTCTTTATTGTTCTAAATTAAACCATACTTACCGTCACGCCCATTCCAGCTGAAGCCAACGATCTCCTGTAATAAAAATAAAATAATAAAGCAACCTCATCCTTACCTTTCCATGGTTCCCACGACAGCTTCAGCTCTGCTACATCGAGATGACAGGCTGGACCGCAGCAGAACGCCGCCATCCAGCCTGTCATCCTGCAGACACTGAGAAGCGCAGGCTTGCTTGCGCTCTGCAGTGTCTGGCTGTGACGGCATAAAGATGAGACGAGTTCATGTCCAATGAACTCGGCTCACCTCATGCACGTCACTTACAGCGTGGGAGAATTCTCACGCTGAAGCGCTGAGTGCAGGAGAATTTTCCCACGCTGTCAGTGAGGTGCATGAGGTGAGCTGAGTTCATTGGACATGAGCTCACCTCATGCACGTCACTGACAGCGTGGGAGAATTCTCCTGCACTCAGCACTTCAGCGTGAGAATTTTCCCACGCTGTAAGTGACGTGCATGAGGTGAGCCGAGTTCATTGGACATGACCTCGGCTCATCTGGATGCCGTCACAGCCAGACACTGAGGAGCGCAAGCATGCCTGCTCTTCTCAGTGTCTGCGGGATGACAGGCTGAATGGCAGCGTTCTGCTGCGGTCCAGCCTGTCATCTCGATGTAGCACAGCTGAAGCTGTCGTGGGAACCATGGAAAGGTAAGGATGAGGTTGGTTTATTATTTTTCTTTTATTGCAGGAGATCGTTGGCTTCAGCTGGAATGGGCGTGATGGTAAGTATGGTTTAATTTAGAACAATAAAGAATTGTGTGTTTATTTCAATTAAAGGACTTTATTCTGGGTGTTGTGTTTTTTTTAAATACTTTACTAGAAATTCATGGCGGTCATGTCTAATACTGGCGTGACCCCATGAATTTTGGGCTTGGGGCCAGCTGATAATACCAAGCTGGCCCTAACCCCTTTATTACCCAGTGAGCCACCGCACCAGGGCCCTGGATGAGTTGGGTACAGCGCCAGAAGATGGCGCTTCTATGAATGCGCCATTTTCCGGGGTGGCTGCGGACTGCAATTTGCAGCGGGGGGGGCCCAAAAAGCTTGGGCCTCCCTGCGCTGCAGATTCCAGCCCCCAGCTGCCTAGTTGTACCTGGCTGGACACAAAAATAGGGCAAAGCCCCACGTATTTTTTTTTAAATTATTTCATGAAATTCATGAAATAATTAAGAAAAAAAGGCCTTCCCTATATTGTTGTGTCCGGCCAGGTACAAATAGTCAGCTGGTGGTTGGGGGCAGCCCGTTCCTGCCTGCTGTACCTGGCTGGACACAAATATAGTGCGAAGCCCCACTTCAATTTTTTTTAATTATTTCATGAAATTCATGAAATAATTAAGAAAAAAAGGCCTTCCCTATATTGTTGTGTCCGGCCAGGTACAAATAGGCAGCTGGTGGTTGGGGGCAGCCCATTCCTGCCTGCTGTACCTGGCTGGACACAAATATAGTGCGAAGCCCCACTTCAATTTTTTTTAATTATTTCATGAAATTCATGAAATAATTAAGAAAAAAAGGCCTTCCCTATATTGTTGTGTCCGGCCAGGTACAAATAGGCAGCTGGTGGTTGGGGGCAGCCCATTCCTGCCTGCTGTACCTGGCTGGACACAAATATAGTGCGAAGCCCCACTTCAATTTTTTTAAATTATTTCAGGAAATTCATGAAATAATTAAAAAAAAATTGACGTGGGGCTTCGCCCTGTTTTTGTGTCCAGCCAGGTACAACTAGGCAGCTGGGGGCTGGAATCCGCAGCGCAGGGAGGCCCAAGCTTTCTGGGCCACCCCCGCTGCAAATTGCAGTCCGCAGCCACCCCGGAAAATGGCGCGTTCATAGAAGCGCCATCTTCTGGCGCTGTACCCAACTCATCCAGGGCCCTGATGCGGTGGCTCACTGGGTAATAAAGGGGTTAGGGCCAGCTTGGCATTATCAGCTGGCCCTAAGCCCAAAATTCATGGGGTCACGCCAATATTAGACATGACCACCATGAATTTCTAGTAAAGTATTTAAAAAAAACACAACACCCAGAAAAAAGTCCTTTAATTGAAATAAACACACAATTCTTTATTGTTCTAAATTAAACCATACTTACCATCACGCCCATTCCAGCTGAAGCCAACGATCTCCTGAAATAAAAGAAAAATAATAAAGCAACATCATCCTTACCTTTCCATGGTTCACATGACAGCTTCAGCTCTGCTACATCGAGATGACAGGCTGGACCGCAGCAGAACGCTGCCATTCAGCCTGTCATCCCGCAGACACTGAGAAGCGCAGGCTTGCTTGCGCTCCACAGTGTCTCTCTGTGAGGGCATCCAGATGAGCCGAGTTAATGTCCAATGAACTCGGCTCACCTCATGCACGTCACTGACAGCGTGGGAAAATTCTCCTGCACTCAGCGCTTCAGTGTGGGAGAATTCTCACACTGAAGCGCTGAGTGCAGGAGAATTCTCCCACGCTGTCAGTGACGTGCAGGAGGTGAGCTGAGTTCATTGGACATGAGCTCAAATTATGCACGTCACTGACAGCGTGGGAAAATTCTCCTGCACTCAGCGCTTCAGCGTGGGAGAATTCTCACGCTGAAGCGCTGAGTGCAGGAGAATTCTCCCACGCTGTCAGTGACGTGCAGGAGGTGAGCTGAGTTCATTGGACATGAGCTCACCTTATGCACGTCACTGACAGCGTGGGAGAAGTCTCCTGCACTCAGCGCTTCAGCGTGAGAATTTTCCCACGCTGTCAGTGACGTGCATGAGGTGCGCCGTCTCATCTTTATGCCGTCACAGCCAGACACTGCAGAGCGCAAGCATGCCTGCGCTTCTCAGTGTCTGCGGGATGACAGGCTGGATGGCAGCGTTCTGCTGCGGTCCAGCCTGTCATCTCGATGTAGCAGAGCTGAAGCTGTCGTGGGAACCATGGAAAGGTAAGGATGATGTTGCTTTATTATTTTTCTTTTATTGCAGGAGATCGTTGGCTTCAGCTGGAATGGGCGTGATGGTAAGTATGGTTTAATTTAGAACAATAAAGGATTGTGTCTTTATTTCAATTAAAGGACTTTATTCTGGGTGTTTGTGTTTTCTTTTAACTTTGACTATGGGGTTAGTAATGGGGGTGTCTTATAGACGCCTCTCCATTACTAACCTGGGCTTGATGTCAGCTGTCATTATAAGCTGACATCAACCCCAGCCCTATTACCCCCTGCCACCGCTACAGGGCAGTGGGAAGAGCGAGGCTAAGTGCCAGAATTGGCGCATCCTATGAATGCGCCATTTCTGGGGCGGCTGACGGCTGGTGTTTCTAGCCTGGGAGGGGGCCAATATTCATGGCTCCCTTCCTGGGCTATTAATATCAGCCCCCAGCTGTCTGCCTAGCCTTTGCTAGTTATTAAATTAGGGGGGACCCCACGTCATTTTTTTGGGGGGGTCCCCCATTTTAATAGCTAGTAAAGGCTATGTATTCAGCTGGGGGCTCATATTAGTAGCCTGGGAAGCTCCGTGGGTATTACCCCCTTCCCAGGCTTCAAACATCTGCCCCAGCTGTCTGCTTAACCTCCGCTAGAGAATAAAATTAAGGGGAACCCCACGCCAATTTTTTTTAATAATAAATCCTTTATTTTAATACTAAATGACAAGTACAGTAACCAACACTGTCACTGTACTTCATATATATGTGACTGACATGTTTCTATCTATCTAATCTATGTGTGAAGCTCTATTCTGTCTGTTATAAATTGTCGGGTACAGATGCTGAATTGCCGGCCGGCTTTTTTAAAGAGACGGTGCATGAAAACACTATTATTTTTTTTAATAAATCCTTTACACTAAATGACAAGTACAGTAAGCAACATTGTCACTGTACTTCATATATATGTTACTGACATGTTTCTATCTATCTAATCTATGTGTGAAGCTCTATTCTGTCTGTTATAAATTGTCGGGTACAGATGCTGAATTGCCGGCCGGCTTTTTTAAAGAGACAGTGCATGAAAACACTATTATATTTTTTAATAAATCCTTTACACTAAATGACAAGTACAGTAAGCAACACTGTCAATGTACTTCATATATATGTGACTGACATGTTTCTATCTATCTAATCTATGTGTGAGGCTCTATTCCTTCTTGTCTAAATTGTCGGGTGCCGGTGTATGCCGCTGCTGAATTGCCGGCCGGCTTTTTTAAAGAAAGCGTCTTCTGAGCAGTTTGTCAGCTTTTGGACACCTTTGAAGGTGTTTTCTATGTGTTTCTATGTGTTTTTGTTTGCCTGCCATTGGTTTTAACGGTGTTCGACGGTGTTCTAAGGTGTTCGACGAACAGTTCGACGAACAATTCCTCGAACATCCCGGTGTTCGACGAACCGAACCGAACCCGAACACTACGGGGGTGGCTCAACACTAGTTAAGAACCTATACACAATATGATTGCCCATAGCCGTTTATAGAGTATGATGGCTTATAAGCCCTTATACACAGTATAATGTTTCTATAGCCCCCCATACGCAGTATTATGACTCATATCCCCTATTTACACAGTTTTATAACCTATAGCTTCCCATACACAGTATGATAGAACATAGCCCCCCTATATACAATATAATAGACAATAGCCCCTCTATAGACAGTTTAATAGTCCATAGCCCAGCTATACACCATATTATGACCCTTTTTGCTCACTTCTGGGTGAATTTTCTTGCTATGTGAACTGCTTACACTCAAATTGTATGTGATGTTCTATAAACTGAACTGAAAAAAAAAAAATCCGGCGTCCTCCACCCCTAAATAGCCGGCCAACACTCACCTTTTTCCCCAAAGCTATGATGCATTCTCATGGTCTTGGGGAAATTCAATTACCGGTATTTTTATGTATTATATACAGAGTGTAAAACTATATATAGTACAAAAAAGATGGAAATATTGCAGACATGTACTGATGAAAAAAAAAGTAAAAAAAGTCCAGCCTCCTCCACCCATTAATAGCTGGCCATGACTCACCTATTTATTTCTCTCTTACCCAACACAGCACTGGGTGTTAGTGCTGTCATGGATGAGATGAAATGTGTTCACCGGTATAAGAAATTTTAAAGTGTCTCACACATGTCTGTAATTGAGATGCTGAGCCCTATTCACAGCATGAATGCCCCTAGCTCCCCATACACAGCATGGTAGCGCATAGCCCAGCTATACACAGTATTATGGCCTCATAGCCCCTCTATAGTGTATGATGAAACTTAAGAACCTATACACAATATGATTGACCATAGCCCTTTATAGAGTATGATGGCCTACAAGCCTCTTGTAACGGGTCTGGGAGGCGGAACCTCTGAGCTACTATACAAGGGGGCGGTCCTTGTAAGGAAGCGGGTGGCGCCCAGGGAAGACGGGCAAGTAGTCACAGCAAGTGACAGGGACAGTCTCTGGGTAAACGGGCAGGTGGTCACAGCAAGGGACCGGGACAGTCTCTGGGTAATCGGGCAGGAGGTCACGGCAAGTGACCGGGACAGTCTCTGGGTAAACGGGCAGGGGATCACAGCAAGTGACCGGGACAGTCTCTTGACAGGCGGGTGGTCACGGCAAGTGACGGCAGAGCCTCCAGGTAGGCTAGCAGGCTGGTAGCAGGTGGACGCTCCCAGGTGAGCGAGCAAGAGTCTCTGGACAGGCAGGTGGTCACAGCACGTGACGGCGGAGCCTCCAGGTAGGCAAGCAGGCAGATAGCAGGTGAGCGCTCCCAGGTGAGCGGGCAAGAGTCTCTGGACAGGCAGGTGGTCACAGCATGTGACAGCGGAGCCTCCAGGTAGGCTAGCAGACAGGTAGCAGGTGAGCGCTCCCAGGTGAGCGGGCAAGAGTCTCTGGACAGGCAGGTGGTCACAGCACGTGACGGCGGAGCCTCCAGGTAGGCTAGCAGACAGGTAGCAGGTGAGCGCTCCCAGATGAGCGGGCAAGAGTCTCTGGACAGGCAGGTGGTCACAGCACGTGACGGCGAAGCCTCCAGGTAGGCTAGCAGGCAGGTAGCAGGTGAGCGCTCCCAGATGAGCGGGCAAGAGTCTCTGGACAGGCAGGTGGTCACAGCACGTGACGGCGAAGCCTCCAGGTAGGCTAGCAGGCAGGTAGCAGATGTGCGCTCCCAGGTGAGCGGGCAGACGGATCCATAGACAGACTGGCAAGGCTGGTAGGCAGACTGTTGGACCGCAGGATAAGCAGCAGGTAGACAAGAGTCAGGCAGGTATCAGACAGGAAACTGGCAGGAAACTGGCAGGTAACTGGCAGGTAACTGGAAACGGACCTGAGGGCTGAAGCAGAGTGATGAACTGTGCTACAACATTGCTCGGGCACATCCATTTTGGAGGAGGTGCCTTATATATGGTGAAGTCCTCCGGCCATTGGCCGGCGACTCCTTAGGACGGCGCGCGCGGCCCCTTTAAGAGAGGGGAAGCACGCGCGCGCCCTAAGCACCGTGACCGGGAAGCAGCGTGTGCTGCCAGCAGAGCGGGAGGAAGACGCCGGGCACGGAGCGGAGAGGTGAGGGGAACAGCGTCCCTGCCTAGCAGGAGGCAGGGACGCCGACGCTACACCTCTATACTCAGTATAATGCTTCTATAACCCCCCCATACACAGTATGATGCCATACATCCCCTATTTACACAGTATGATAGAACATAGCCCCCTATATATAATATAATAGACAATAGCCCCTCTATAGACAGTTTAATACTCCATAGCCCAGCCATACACCATATTATGGCCCTTTTTCCCCACTTCTGGGTGAATTTTCCTGCTATGTGCACTGCTTACACTCAAAACGTATGTGATGTTCTATAAATTAAACTATTAAAAAAAAAAAAAAAAAATCCGGCCTCCTCCACGCCTAAATAGCCGGCCAACACTCACCTTTTTCCCCAAAACTATGATGCATTATCATGGTCTTGGGGAAATTCAATTACCGGTATTTTTATGTATTATATACAGAGTGTAAATCTATATATAGTACAAAAAAGATGGAAATATTGTAGACATGTGCTGATGAAAAAGAAAGTAAAAAAAAAAACCAGCCTCCTCCAGCCATTAATAGCTGGCCATAATTCACCTATTTATTTCTCTCTTACCCAACACAGCACTGGGTGTTAGTGCTGTCATGGATGAAATGAAATGTGTTCACCGGTATAAGAAATTTTAAAGTGTCTCACACATGTCTATAATTGAGATGCTGAGCCCTATTCACAGCATGAATGCCCCTAGCTCCCCATACACAGCATGGTAGCACATAGCCCAGCTATACACAGTATTATGGCCTCATAGCCCCTCTATGATGGAACTTAAGAACCTATACACAATATGATTGCCCATAGCCCTTTATAGAGTATGATGGCTTATAAGCCTCTATACACAGTATAATGCTTCTATAGCCCCCCATACGCAGTATTATGACTCATATCCCCTATTTACACAGTTTTATAACCTATAGCTTCCCATACACAGTATGATAGAACATAGCCCCCCTATATACAACATAATAGACCATAGCCCCTCTATAGACAGTTTAATAGTCCATAGCCCAGCTATACACCGTATTATGGCCCTTTTTGCCCACTTCTGGGTGAATTTTCCTGCTATGTGCGCTGCTTACACTCAAATTTTATGTGATGTTCTATAAACTGAACTAAAAAAAAAAAAAAAAAAAAAAAAAAAAAATCCGGCCTCCTCCACCCCTAAATAGCCGGCCAACACTCACCTTTTTCCCCAAAACTATGATGCATTATCATGGTCTTAGGGAAATTCAATTACCGGTATTTGTATGTATTATATACAGAGTGTAAATCTATATATAGTACAATAAAGATGGAATTATTGTAGACATGTGATGATGAAAAAAAAGAAAAAAAGTCCAGCCTCCTCCAGCCATTAATAGCTGGCCATAATTCACCTATTTATTTCTCTCTTACCCAACACAGCACTGGGTGTTAGTGCTGTCATGGATGAGATGAATGGTGATCACCGGTATAAAAATTTTGAAGTGTCTCACACATGTCTATAATTGAGATGTAGAGCCCTTTTCACAGCATGATAGCCCATAGCTCCCCCTACCCAATATAGTAACCCATAGCCCAGCTATACGCAGTATGGTAGCCCATAGCCCAGCTATACACAGTATTATGGCCTCATAGCCCCTCTACAGTGTATGATGGCTCATAAGAACCTATACACAATATGATTGCCCATAGCCCTTTTTAGAGTATGATGGCCCACAAGCCTCTATACACAGTATAATGCCGCTATAACCCCCCCATACTCAGTATGAAGCAATATGTGCCCTATTTTCACAGATTTATAGCCTATAGCTTCCCATACACAGTATGATAGAACATAGCCCCTATATAAATTATGATAGACAATAGCCCCTCTATAGACACTTTGATAGTCCACAGCCCAGCTATGCACAGTATTATGGCCCATAGTCCCTTAATAGAGTATCATGACCAAAAAGCCTCTATGCACAGTATAATGCCTATATAGCCCCCCACACACAGTATGATGCCATATATCCCCTTTTAACACAGTTTTATAGCCCATAGCTTCCCATATACAGTATATTGGAACATAGCCCCCTATGTACATTATGATAAACCATAGCCCCTCTATAGACAGTTTGATAGTGCATAGCCCAGCTATACACAGTATGATGCCCGAATAGCCCCTATACACAGTATAATGTCCCCATACTTGCCTATACATAATATAATGCACCTATAGCCCCCCATACACAGTATGAAGCAATACATCCCCTATTTACACAGTTTTATAGGCTATATCTTCCCATACACAGTAGGGTAGAACATAGCCCCCTATATACAATATGATAGACAATAGCCCCTCTATAGACAGTTTGATAGTCCATAGCCCAGATACACAGCATTATGGCCTATAAGCCCCTATACACAGTATGATGCCCGAATAGCCCCTATGCACAATATAATGTCCCCATACCTGCCTATACATAGTATAATGCACCTAAAGCCCCCATACACAGTATGAAGCAATACATCCCCTATTTACACAGTATGATAGAACATGGCCCCCTATATACAATATGATTGACAATAGCCTCTCTATAGACAGTTTGATAGTCCACAGCCCAGCTATACACAGTATTATGCCCCATTTCTGCCCACTTCTGGGTGAATTTTCCTGCTATGTGCGCTGCTTACACTCACATTTTATGTGATGTTCTATAAACTGAATAAAAAAAAAAAAAAAAAAAAATCCAGCTTCCTCCACCCCTAAATAGCCGGCCAACACTCACCTTTTTCCCCAAAACTATGATTCATTCTCATGGTCTTGGGGAAATTCAATTACCGGTATTTTTATGTATTATATACAGAGTGTAAATCTATATATAGTACAAAAAAGATGGAAATATTGCAGACATGTGCTGATGAAAAAAAAAGTAAAAAAAACCCCAGCCTCCTCCACCCATTAATAGCTGGCCATGACTCACCTATTTATTTCTCTCTTACCCAACACAGCACTGGGTGTTAGTGCTGTCATGGATGAGATGAAATGTGTTCACCGGTATAAGAAATTTGAAAGTGTCTCACACATGTCTATAATTGAGATGCTGAGCCCTATTCACAGCATGAATGCCCCTAGCTCCCCATACACAGTATGGTAGTACATAGCCCAGCTATACACAGTATTATGGCCTCATAGCCCCTCTATAGTGTATGATGGAACTTAAGAACCTATACACAATATGATTGCCCATAGCCCTTTATAGAGTATGTTGGCTTATAAGCCCCTATACACAGTATAATGCTTCTATAGCACCCCATACGCAGTATTATGACTCATATCCCCTATTTACACAGTTTTATAACCTATAGCTTCCCATACACAGTATGATAGAACATAGCCCCCCTATATACAACATAATAGACAATAGCCCCTCTATAGACAGTTTAATAGTCCATAGCCCAGCTATACACCGTATTATGGCCCTTTTTCCCCACTTCTGGGTGAATTTTCCTGCTATGTGCGCTGCTTACACTCAAATTGTATGTGATGTTCTATAAACTGAAATAAAAAAAAAAAAAAAAATCCGGCCTCCTCCACCCCTAAATAGCCGGCCAACACTCACCTTTTTCCCCAAAACTATGATGCATTATCATGGTCTTGGGGAAATTCAATTACCGGTATTTGTAGGTATTATATACAGAGTGTAAATCTATATATAGTACAATAAAGATGGAAATATTGTAGACATGTGCTGATGAAAAAAATAGAAAAAAAGTCCAGCCTCCTCCAGCCATTAATAGCTGTCCATAATTCACCTATTTATTTCTCTCTTACCCAACACAGCACTAGGTGTTAGTGCTGTCATGGATGAGATGAAATGTGTTCACCGGTATAAAAATTTTGAAGTGTCACACACATGTCTATAATTGAGATGTAGAGCCCTTTTCACAGCATGAATGCCCATAGCTCCCCCTACCCAATATAGTAACCCATAGCCCAGCTATACGCAGTATGGTAGCCCATAGCCCAGCTATACACAGTATTATGGCCTCATAGCCCCTCTATAGTGTATGATGGCTCATAAGAAACTATACACAATATGATTGCCCATAGTCCTTTTTAGAGTATGATGGCCCACAAGCCTCTATACACAGTATAATGCCGCTATAACCCCCCCATACACAGTATGAAGCAATATGTCCCCTATTTACACAGATTTATAGCCTATAGCTTCCCATACACAGTATGATAGAACATAGCCCCTATATAAATTATGATAGACAATAGCCCCTCTATAGACACTTTGATAGTCCACAGCCCAGCTATGCACAGTATTATGGCCCATAGTCCCTTAATAGAGTATCATGGCCAAAAAGCCTCTATGCACAGTATAATGCCTCTATAGCCCCCCATACACAGTATGATGCCATATATCCCCTTTTAACACAGTTTTATAGCTCATAGCTTCCCATATACAGTATATTAGAACATAGCCCCCTATGTACAATATGATAAACCATAGCCCCTCTATAGACAGTTTGATAGTGCATTGCCCAGCTATACACAGTATGATGCCCGAATAGCCCCTATACACAGTATAATGTCCCCATACTTGCCTATACATAATATAATGCACCTATAGCCCCCCATACACAGTATGAAGCAATACATCCCCTATTTACACAGTTTTATAACCTATAGCTTCCCATACACAGTATGATAGAACATAGCCCCTATATAAATTATGATAGACAATAGCCCCTCTATAGACAGTTTAATAGTCCATAGCCCAGCTATACACCGTATTATGGCCCTTTTTGCCCACTTCTGGTGAATTTTCCTGCTATGTGCGCTGCTTACACTCAAATTGTATGTGATGTTCTATAAACTGAACTTAAAAAAAAAAAAAAAAAAAAAAAAAAAATCCGGCCTCCTCCACCCCTAAATAGCCGGCCAACACTCACCTTTTTCCCCAAAACTATGATGCATTCTCATGGTCTTGGGGAAATTCAATTACCGGTATTTGTAGGTATTATATACAGAGTGTAAATCTATATATAGTACAATAAAGATGGAAATATTGTAGACATGTGATGATGAAAAAAAAAGAAAAAAAGTCCAGCCTCCTCCAGCCATTAATAGCTGGCCATAATTCACCTATTTATTTCTCTCTCACCCAACACAGCACTGGGTGTTAGTGCTGTCATGGATGAGATGAATGGTGATCACCGGTATAAAAATTTTGAAGTGGCTCACACATGCCTATAATACCGATCCAGCGCAGATGTTTTCGCTCTTCCACTTGCCAACAGCGGTTGATCACGCCTAACACCTTCTCTGTTGTGTAGTGGTCATTCCATGTCGGTCTTCTCCACATGGCGCGTCTCTGTTACGTCTTTCTTCATCCCTGCAGGTGTACTTGGTGAATACTGAAGACGTCTTGATGGCACAGTGTGATCCACTCTGTTAATTCTTCAATGCACATGGACTTCATGGTCTTCATGTGATGACTTGTCTAAAAGAGTAAATAACCCTGAACGTTAATACATTTTCTACAATCCTACACTTTTATATGTACTCATAAATCCACAAATATAAAATCTCAGGCCTTATATAAATTCTTGTGGTACAGGTGTTATCTATTTTTATGGTACCCATTATTATCAATGTGACTTTTCACATGTCCTTTTTTTCAGACCAATAGTCCACAAAAAGAAGATGCCAGTGTCCTACTTTTGATCCATGTTGTGAATGAAACTCTCCAATGCAAGACATTGGCCCTGTGATAAATCCATGTGCTGTCTTTATTTTAATCTGTATTGTGTTTAATGGGTAGGAGAAGATAAAAATGCATTTCTATGTAAAAGAAAAATGGATGTAACAAGGTTTACACAAATTGACACATGGACCAAAAATGGGTCTAGTGCACCAAAAAAAAACACGGACTATTTTTAATTATGAGAATAAATCTGACGTGTGAAACTGTCCTTACTGATTTCATAGACACATCTAATAAGTATTAGAATTGCACATGTTTGACCACACTAGAAATGATACATTTCATTAATGTGCTCCTAATGTAAATGCTCCTCATCCTTTAGGAAAACCAAGACCTAATTTCATAAAAATTAGCAATTTCTTTCATTAAAAACAAAGATTACATCAGATAGGAAAATGTTACTGTCATTAGGCTTTACCTGTGTAATTCTTCTGCCCTCCTCCCAGGGACTCAGGAGGGCAGTGGGCTCAGCTGGCTATTGAGGGGGGGCGTCACGGAAGGTTTTCGAGATGATAAATGAAAACCCTCTGAATATGGCCTGGTCGTTAGATGACAAACGGCATTTTCTGGCCTCTGCTGCTTCCATTGTTTTCAGATAGAATTTTCTGGGTTTTTGAAGAGGCTTAGATGGCTATAAAGAAAAGATAGAGTAGAGTATTATAATGATGATCATGTCCCATCGTTACCGTCCTAATACAAACTCTCTGGATAATAGGAATATCTCAAGTTTTCACATTAAAAAGGATCAGTGACTGAGAGATAAAAAGTTCTCCATCCTACAAAGTCTATTAATACGTTCTACAAAGATTGCCCAAAACTTACCAAAATATTCCTATTAATATATGTATAATCATGATTCCACCACCAGCCAATATAATGACTGTGGCGTTAACGCTAAGATAAAACATCATATCCATCAGATGAAAATATTAGGACTGTCCACATCTAAATGTCTATGTATTTATCATTAACTCCTTCGTGCACCCCCGCCATACATGTATGGGGTTAAAGTGTATGGAGCGGGTACAGGAGCTGTTCCTGCTCCATACAGAGCAGATGACAGCTGTAATTTACTGTATATCCAGCAGCAGCCCGTAATATTAGAGATCAGCCTTACTGATAATCACTGCAGTTTAACTATTTAAATGGCGCTGTTAATTACTCACAGCAGCATTTAAATAGTCAGATTGACGTTGCAAACCAGCTAAGTGCAACACGATCATTAGGGACCAATGGGAGGTATGGCAGCTGCCATCTTGATACTCCTCTAAAGCTCAGCTACTGTATATGCTAAGCTTCAAAGGAAAAGTCCTTTTATACTGTATGTTACAAGAATATGGTATTAAAGTCTATAGAACAAGTGATCAAGAGATTGCAGGTTAAAGTCCTCAAGGAGGACTAAGAAATAAGGTAAAAAAATATATATATATGTTACTGTAAAAGTCAGAAGGCCGGTAAAACCTAGGATTTACCGGTCAATCTGGACATTTACCGAGGCCGTCGGTAAAAGCTCAAAATGAAAAGTAAAATTGGACTTTTACCTGTGAAGTCTTGGTAAATGTTAACATTTACCGTCGAGCGTGGTAAAAGTCAGAAATATCAGGTGTGAAGATGGAACATCTGAGTTTAACCAAGCGCAGTTGGTTAATGTGCAGATTTACCACAGCTTCTTGGTAAATGTAGCTGAGAAGGGTTGTAAGCGCAGTTTTACCAACACATGCTGGTAGTTACTTTTACCAACACATGCTGTTAAATGTAAAGATTTACCAATTCGCCCAGGTAAAAGTCCAAAATCGTTTGTTTATATGGAATACATCTGACTTTTACCAACGCTGTTGAGAAATGTTAAGCTTTACCAAGACTTCAGCGGTAAAAGTCCAATTTTACTTTTCATTTTGAGCTTTTACCGATGGCCTCGGTAAATGTCCAGATTGACCGGTAAATCCTAGGTTTTACCGGCCTTCTGACTTTTACAGTAACATATATAAAAAAATTATAAATGTGTAAATCACCCCCCTTTTCACAGTTTTAATATAAAACGCAAACCACACACACAAAAATAATAATATCAATAATAATTATGAACATAATTCGTATCACCGTGTTCCTAAGTGTCTGGTCTTTCAAAATATAACTTTTTTTAAAACATATGTTAAATCCTAAAAACAAAAAGAAATCTAAAAGCCAGATTTGCAGATTTTTAGCCACCACATTGTGAACCAAAAATGCAATAAAAAGTGATCAGTATTTTTTATGTATCTCAAAATGGTATCAATGAAAACTAAAGCTTTGCACGCAAAAACAAGTCATCACACAGCTCCATCGACATAAAACTAAAAAAGTTACAGGTCTCAATAAAATGGAGGGTAAATTTTTTTTTACAAATTTACTATTTTTTTTTTCTTTGTAATCATAGTAACCTGGGTAATTATGTTGCTAAGTTATTTTTACTGTACAATAAACTCTGTAAAATGAAAACCCAAAACACAATAGCGGAATTGCAGTTTTTGATAATTTCATCCCACTTGGAATTTCTTTTATAGTTTTTCAGTACAAGATACAGTAAAATAGATGGTGTCATTTAATATGTTGTAGCTCTTCAAAGATGGGAAAGAAAAATACAAAAGTGTAAAAATGAAAAATGGACCAGTCCTGCAGGGGTAAAGGTCACAACGTGCTGCTTGTACTAGGGATCGAATAGCATATGTTTACATAAGGATTACTATATTACAATTTCTTTACATATACTTACCACAGGGACGTGTGGTGGGGGCATCCTAAGGGCTTCCACAGAGACCCAATCAATACGCTGGAACAACTTGTGCTTCCTGATGTTCCCGTTGACTCCTAAGCGCTTGGCTGGATCTTTCTGGAGTAGTTGTTCTATGATGTTCTTTGCGCCGGAGCGTGTCTCATTAAAGAGTGTTGGATCGTATTCACACTCACCGGTAATCATTTTATTCAAGATGACCCCAAATGAATACCAGTCCACTCCGGCATTATACTCCTCATCAGCCAGCATCTGCCATAAAACAAATAACAGTTATTAAACTGCTGAAAAAGTTTTACATTCTTAATGTTCCTGCAATATTCTACTCTGTAGATCTGTAATCCTATTTTTCCAATGTCTTCCAAATATCAATAATGTAATCACATCAGCAATTCCTCTCACCTCAGGAGCCATGAAGCCTTCAGTCCCAGCGTATCCGGTGGCTGTTCGGTCTCCAAACATGTTCTCAAGTGAGAGACCGAAATCTGTGATTTTTACATGGCCCGTTTCAGCCACCAGGATGTTCTCGGGCTTAAGGTCTCTGTGGATGATGCCCTTGGAGTGGAGATACTGGATGCCACACACAAGCTCAGCAGCATAGAATCTGAATGAAGAAAATAATGGCTGTAATACCCTGAGGAGAACACAAGACCCCTTATCATATTCTGTCGATATTTTATATTGGCATCAATGGATTGGACAAGTTCATATATGTGCTATGGCAGCTGAGGGGTTTTCTTATTCATTGCACAGGTATATAATTATTAAATCTATTCAAGAGGTGAAACACGTTGTGTGGAACTTCCATTGTGTGTCCTGGGCTGCTGGTTTTCAGTTTCTGACTGGTATTCAGTTCCTGGTGCAATTATACCATTAAAAAGGAACAAAATATTCATGTTGATCTAGACACACAAAGTAATAGTAACTGCTGAGCGGAATAAAATGTTTGTTTGTTTTTACCTCTGTTGCAGAGATATTAAAAATCTAAATATTTGGTACTCAATGAGTTATTATTTGAGTTTTTTTTTTTAAGTTCAAGTTGGTGTAATCTGCTAGTTTTCACTGATGGTGTGTACTTCTTTTTCCCTGTATGATGTTGACCAATCATAAGCAGGCAGCAACAAAGCAGAAAGAGAACATGTCCCCCCATAGCTTAGAGCAGACTTCTCAGTGTGTGATATGCATAACATACAGCACTGGACTAACCTCCTGCATGATTAGAAAATGCTGGGAGTAGAGCACAGATGACGAACACCTTCAAGGTAAGGTCCTGGCAGTAAGTGTGGAGGGAGCGTAGCTGTGTCACATTATAAAACCCTACTATCAGCTCTCTTCCTCTTACAGCTCAGTCAGGTCTGCACAACAGACACACGTGTGATTACTGACACTTTAGAGATCTTGCAGACAGAGGGTGGGGAGAGCCAGTACAGCAGAGGTGACAATGATTTCAGGGACCTAGTCTGAAAGGTGTTAGTCACCTGTGCTCAACGCCCAGCACTTTCTAGTCCTGTACCAGTTTAGACAAGGCGACCAAGGCTGTATCATTACATCTCACACACTGAGACACCTGCTTTAAGCTGTTGTGGGGGTGTGTTCTTCTTTCTCCTGAGTGTTATTGCCCGTTTATGATTGGTCAGCATCATAGAGGGAGAAGAAGTACAAGCTCCAGTGTAAACTATCTGATAACACTCACTTGGACTTAATGACAGTTAACTCATTAGGTGCCAAACGTGTTGGAATCTAATATCTCAGCAATGGAGAGACAAATTAAATTAAAAACAAGCAAAAAAATAAAAATGTTTTATTCAGCCACTATGACATTATGTGTCCAGTTCAACATGAAAAATTTGGTAAAATTCCTTTTTTATACATTAATTATATATTGATTTGTTATACTTAACTAGCTTCGGTAATTGGATCTCTGTCTATTGAGCTGTGTATATCTGCCCAAGCCCAGGTTTCATGTTGTATATATTTATGCTTTATGTAACTTTTTTTGATATGCCCTGTACCATGTGGTTAATGTTTGTGTGGCCTCTCTGCATCTCAATCAGGTTTCATTGTTCATCCTGTATTTTTAGATGGTATTTAAAGTAATAAAGTATAGAGTTTTATGGGATGTGTTGTCTTGCATCATTTGTCATCATAAAGTTTGCCTTACAATTACATGATGCAAACATACAAATGTTCCTATGAAAACCTCAGGGTATGTGAAAAAACTCTTCGTATTTTTGTTGGCAGCCCATCACCTGTTTACATGGGTTGGAAGTTCTGCCAAACAATGATGAACGTTTACACTGGGCAACGTTAGGAAATAATCATTCGGGTAATTATTTCCCATGTGAAAGTCCTTTCCCATCTAGTTTATTTAAAACTCAGCCCACATTATATGTAACGTAAGGCTAAGTGCCCACGATGCAGAAATGCTGCGGATTTTTCCTGAGCGTTTCTGCAGCTCCCTAGCAGAAAAAACGCATGCGGATTGTACATGCGGATTTACATGCGTTTTTTCTGCCAGGTAGAAGCGTAAGGGAAGCATTTTGAACATGCGATTTCGCATGTGGGTTGTCAAGCGCTTTTCCAAGCGATTTTAGCATCACTTGGAAAGTGCTTGTCAACTTGGTCACACTATATAAATCCATGCAACCGGCATGGATTTATATAGTGCAACCAAGTTACAATGCTGCAAATGCAGCATCAATAGTAAAAAAAAAAAAAAGAATAAAAATGGTGAAAAATAAAAAAAAACATTATACTCACCTTCCGATGGCCCCCGGTCTCTTTTTCCGGTGTCTTCGGCGGTTTGCGATGGTGTAAAAGGACCTTCCATGACGTCATTTAGTCATGTGACAGGTCACGCAACCGCCGACGTCAGCGGTCGCATGACCTGTCACATGACTAAATGATGTCATGTAAGGTCCTTTTACCACCGCGAGCAGCCGAAGACACCAGAGAAGGAGATCGGGAGCCATCAGAAGGTGAGTATATGTTTATTTTTATTTTAATTATTTTTTAACAACAGGTACTATGGTACCCTGGTCTGGAAGAGAGTCTCCTCTTCTCCAGTCCCGGGTACCATCCACGCATTGAACCGCATAATATCCGCATGTGCACATGTAGTCATGCGGATGTTATGCGGTCCAATGCAAGTCAATGCGGCTAAAACGCAGCGATTCTGCAAAATTAATGGACCAGCTGCGGATTTTGTTAATCCGCAGCGGAAATTTCCGCAACATGTGCACAGCACATGCAGATTATCATTGGGGACCATTGCAGACCTATTAATAAGCATTTTTTAAGCGTTTCTGTGGTGGAAATTACGCTGCGAAAATGCTTAAAAAACGCATAGTGGGCACGCAGCCTAAATCTTTACCTTGCACTGGAGATGTCTAGCGGCCCCTTCGACAGCAAGAATTTGTCAAAGTCCCCGCAGCTCATATATTCCAGCCCGAGTAGAAGAAGCATCTGTAATACAAAGCAGACAGAATCTTTAGTGTCGGTCCACTTGTGGTAGTTTATTCCTTCGCAAATCTTCCTGCTTCTAGTCCGCAGCACAGCGGCATCTAAAACCACAACATGTGGAAGATGTGGAGTTTTGTGGTGGATTTGGCTGTGAATTCAGGGTACATTTTCCTCATCTCATTGAAAGAGGTTAAATCCATGCTAAAAACCGGCATCAGAAATTGACATGCTAAACATTGCAAAATCCTCGCTGCAGGTCAATTTGCATGCAGAAAATTCCACATTATACGAGGCTTGTTACTATCACACTCAGCTGCTGGATAACTGCACGCTTCTGGAAATGTTACCAACACGTAACATCCGCAACTTTTCTGTCTTATTTTGACCTCGCCATAATCAACACCAAATCATCTCTAGAAGGTTTAGGCCATGTTCACTTGTAGTGTAAATGCTGAGATATTTCCGCTGTGTTTTTTAGGTGGGAAATCCACTGCATTTGCGACCTCTTTCACACGTCCGTATAAAACACGTACCTGAAAAAACGTTACCAGTGTCATCAGTGTTTTCCATCAGTGTGTCATTTGTGTGTCCATTTTTACCATCAGTGTGTCATCCTTGTGTCCGTTTTTATCAGTCATCTGTGTCTGTTTTTACCATCCGTGTGTCATCCGTGTGTCTGTTTTTTCCATCAGTGTGTCATCCGTGTTTTTCACTGATGGATAAAGAAAGAAAGCAATGACAAAGCTTCTCTTATACTTTGCAATGTTAAACACGGACAGCCTAGGATGGCATACGGGTGGCATCCGTGTGCTCCATGCGTTTTCATCCGTGCTGCAGGGAGAAAAACGGTCATGTCTCCATGTGGTTTGCACGGTCACACGGTCCCTGTAAAAACACGGACATGAGCATAGAACCATAGGTTATAATGGGTACGTGTGAAATCCATAAAAAAAATGAATACCCCATGAACTGGAAAAACAGACGTGTGATGGCGGCCTAACAGTGCAAGCAAAGTGGATATGATTTTATGAAAACTCATGCCCACTGACTGTTTTAAGACGTTGTTGAACTGTTATTTTCTTTGGTGTTTTTTTATCTATAGGTTTCTAAGGGAGTCTGAAAAAACACATCTAATTAGGCACTTTTTTAAGTGCAGAATCCCAGTGTTTCTGTGCTAAAGAAAAAAAACACATTAAAAATGCTGATTCAAAGCTGGACAAAAAAGGCATTAATAAAAGGGTAAAACGCTTCAGGAATGCAAGAAATAGTGGTTTTCCTATTTCTTATTTTGGTACAAAATATATGTGAAAAAAACCAGCAAAAAAATACAGTTTTTATGCTATGTGTGAATAAGGCCTCAGAAACCCAGGATGTGTTTCTGTTCGCCATTGCTACTTCAGCCATTCCTGTCAGTCAAAACCTCTGAGAGGTCTCATGTGATCTGGATTAGAAACCCTCTGTACAGCTACATGAGCCTCTCACAGATCATGAACACAGGCCTGGGGCAAGATATTGTGGGACTACAGATAGATGAGGCAAATGGTGTCCCCCAAGGCAAAGGGTCCAAAAGTCAAATCAGGTAATAGTTGTCCTTCCACATGAATTAGCCATAGATATATGAGGCAAATGGTGCTCCCCAAGGCAAAGGGTCTAAAAGTCAAATCAGGTAATAGTTGTCCCTCCATATGGATTAGCTATAGATAGATAAGGCAAATGGTGCCCCCCAAGGCAATGGGTCCAAAAGTCAAATCAGGTAATAGTTGTCCCTCCACATGGATTAGCCATAGATATATGAGGCAAATGTTGCCCTCCAAGGCAATGGGTCCAAAAGTCAAATCAGGTAATAGTTGTCCCTCCACATGGATTAGCTATAGATAGATGAGGCAAATGGTGCCCCCCAAGGCAATGGGTCCAAAAATCAAATCAGGTAATAGTTGTCCCTCCACATTTATTAGCTATAGATAGATCCGGCAAATGGTGCCCCCCAAGGCAATGGGTCCAAAAGTCAAATCAAGTAATAGTTGTCCCTCCACATTTATTAGCTATAGATAGATGAGGCAAATGGTGCTCCCCAAGGCAAAGGGTCCAAAAGTCAAATCAGGTAATAGTTGTCCATCCACATGGATTAGCTATAGATAGATGAGGCAAATGGTGCCCCCAAGGCAATAAGTCCAAAAGTCAAATCAGGTAATAGTTGTCACTCCACATTTATTAGCTATAGATAGATGAGGCAAATGGTGCTCCCCAAGGCAAAGGGTCCAAAAGTCAAATCAGGTAATAGTTGTCCATCCACATGGATTAGCTATAGATAGATGAGGCAAATGGTGCTCCCCAAGGCAAAGGGTCCAAAAGTCAAATCAGGTAATAGTTGTCCATCCACATGGATTAGCTATAGATAGATGAGGCAAATGGTGCCCCCAAGGCAATAAGTCCAAAAGTCAAATCAGGTAATAGTTGTCCATCCACATGGATTAGCCCCCTAGCAATGTACTATGTCCGTCATAAGTTGTCTCCTTGCCTTTGATGTGGGCTCACAAAATGCTTTGCTTGTTTCTTGGGTGATCAGAAACGTAATGCACCCTTAATATGGGCCAATCCAGGCCGCTAAACATACAAGTCAATCAGTGGTTGTTTACTGGCCCATTTATACAGAGCAAAGAGTGTTCTATGTACACAAAAGGTGCAAATAAATTGTCAATGTTATCGACACCATATCTCCTGTTTACACCATGTGCATCCGATTCTGGTGAAAGCCAGCATAGAAATCAGTGTAACCAATCACGCCATGTTTTGTTTATTCATTGGAAGTTTCCCAGCCTGTTTTGATGGGCCAATAGTCAGGAACAAGTATTCCTTTTTTTAATAGGGCTAAGATGCTTGTAAAAAACCCCATCATCGGCAGCACATAACCCTCTGTAAACAGGAGATGTGCTGCCAACAACATAGTGTAGCATAGGAACAGAGCAATTGTTTTACCAATCATTCTGCTCCGATCAGTACTTGTTGGACTGTGTAACCAGGCCCACTAAACTAAAACCAATGGGCTTGTATATGATCAATCTTTACTTTTTAACAGGCCGACAGCTGCTCTTCTAAATGCACCTATAGCAGCCTGTTAATAAACACCCCTGCCAAACCCTGATGACAACTATAATTCCACTGCACCCCCTCCACAACCTGCGCCGATTTCAGAGCACTATGCCAACTCTAGAGCTGACAGGCACTGGAGGGTATAAAGTGCTGTTTGGTCTTTCATTGTTATTGAACTGGCAGATTGACCACCACCTTTCCTCTCTGCTGTGACTGCACCGGCACTGCCATCATGGCCGGACTGCAGGCAGACCAGTGCGCAGTGTCAGCTTATCAGTTGGCCTGCACCCGGCCATCACTAATAATGAACACACAAAGGCTGTGTGCCCACTATGCGTTTTTTAAGCGTTTCTGCAGCGGCAATTCCGCGGTAGAAACGCTTAAAAAATGCTTGGTAGAAGGTCTGCCATGTTCCCCAATGATAATCCGCATGTGCTGTACACATGCTGCGGAATTTCCGCTGTGGATTATCATTGCGGAAAAATCCGCAGCACTACCAATTATTTTGCGTAATCGCGGCGTTTTCACAGCCATTGACTTGCATTGAATTGCTTAATATCCTCATGACTACATGTGCACATGCGGATATTAAGCGATTCAATGTGCGGATGGTACCCGGGTTTGGAGAAGAGGAGACTCTCCTCCAGACCCGGGTACCGTAGTACCTGTTAAAAAAAGAGAATTAAAATAAAAAATATACATTATACTTACCTTCCGATGGCCCCCGGTCTCCATAGCGATGCGTCCTGGCTTCCCAGCAGCTCGCGATGGTCTAAAAGGACCTGCCATGACGTCATTTAGTCATGTGACAGGTCACGCGACCGCCGACGTCGGCCCGTCACATGACTAAATGACGTCATGGAAGGTCCTTATACACAACCGCGAGACACCGGGAAGACCGGACGCATCGGATAAGGAGACCGGGGGCCATCAGAAGGTAAGTATACTGTTTTTTTTTTTTTTTTTACCATTTTTATTCTTTTTTTTAACTAACTTGGTCACACTATCTAAAATCCATGCCGGTTGCATGGATTTATATAGTGTGACCAAGTTGTCAAGCACTTTTCCAAGTGATGCTAAAATCGCTTGGAAAGCGCTTGACAACCCGCATGCGAAATCGCATGTGCAAAACGCTTCACTTCCGCTTGTCCCTGGCAGGAAAAACACATGTACAATCCGCATGTACAATCCGCATGTACAATCCGCATGCGTTTTTTCTGCCAGGGAGATGCAGAAACGCTTTGGAAAAATCCACAGCATTTCTGCATCGTGGGCACTTAGCCTAAAGCTGGAATTGAAGTAGCGTATGGCATCGGATGCAAGATGCTAATGACACTCGGCTCCAGTTCTGCTGCGAGCGTGACCCGAGTGTCATTGCTCTGTGCTCCGATCCTCTCACATGAAAGAATCACAGCACAGGAGTGGAGGAAATGGAGAAAGTAATTTCTTCATCTGCTCTATGGCCTGTCTCAGCGTATATCGGACTGCACTGGGCTGACATCTGAGTGCAGTCCAGTGTTTCACATGCACCTATAGACTTGTATGGGTGTGAGTGAGCAGAGTCTCGCTGCCAATCACTGCATACTGCAACTGTTCTCTCATGTTGAATCAGAATAAGAAAATAATTGCAGATCTTCACTATTCTATAATATAACATTGGGCCGAGTGCTATCTGATAAAACATTGCATAGTACTCGGCCGTGTTATACGCTTGCATGACCCCGGCCTTAGGAGCAAAGTAACGCTGTTCACCTCCAGTCTGCCATCACCTGGTTTTTACTGACAGTGATTAGCAATATTATACTTAGGGTATGTGCACACGTTAAGTATGTGGAGCAGAAGATTCTGCACTATTTCTGCACCTCTTGGCAGGAAAAGCACTGTAATAAAAAGCACATTTTTGCCGCATTTTTGATGCATTTTTTACATGTATTTTTGGTGCAGATTTTTCCCCCTTATTGTTATCAGTGAAATCTGCAGCAAAGACGCTGAAAGAATTGACATGCAGCAGATATAATCTGCACCAAATCTCCAAGTGAAAAATAAGCAATGTGTGCATGAGATTTCAGGGTTCTCATTCACTTTGCTGGCACCAGGACGCCCTTCAGGTTTTGTGACAAATCTGCACAGAAAAAAAGCGACAAATGTGCAAAATGTGCACAGGACCTTAGTGTGCTAAAAGTTAGTAAAGGCTGAGTGGAAGCAGACTCACTGACACTCCTCATTGGTTTCCTTGTGCTCGGGCCACCACTGTGCTGTAATTCAGTGCACTAGATTGGGGGATGAATGGTGCCACAATGCACCAATATTAATAAAGATTTGTGTGCCCCCTCCCCAGGGTGGTATGAGCGTGGCACCCTGGGCAGTTGCCTTCTTCTGCCTACTGTGTGGTGACACATGCTAACAATTATACCTCGGTCTGGAATGCAAACGCTGCGGTGACAATGAAGGGGCTCCCAGATGCCTGCTGTAAGACTCGGTGCTCCACCAACACGTCCGCCTCATCTTCAGCTAGCAGGGCTCTCTTGCTGATGATCTTAACAGCGTATTGCCGGCTGGTAATGGTGTTTTTTGCCAGCACGACCTTCCCAAAATTTCCCTGTCCAAGCACATGATGGAACTCTAGTCTCTCTTTGATGGTATCAGAGATGGTGCTTTTGGAGCCGGTTGGCTGAGCACCACTGGGCCCTCCTAGCAGGGTGACAAAATAGGCAAGATTATATTATTTGCAATATTTGCTACAATATTCACACTGACATGAAAAACAATAATAGAAACCAATCACTGAATTGATTAATTCATTTGTTAGTGAAAGAAAGATGCTACTTTTTCTTTTTCTTTTTTTTATTCTTTTTATTATTTCCTGCAGTACAGTTATCAGTCTATACTGTGTTCTTATGCTTTATTTTAGGGTCACTCGAATTTGAGATGGCCACACATGAAGACTATGTACAAGCAACTGTACTCTTATAAATGTGAGAGAAAACAGAATTTGGAGAATGAGTCAGACATGAGTGCACGCGGAGGCTTTTCCCACCTGGCTCAGCTTAACTGACAGATCTAACTGACAGTGGAGACCCCAAATCATAATTTAAAGAGTAACAGTCATTTACATTTTTATTTCCTAAATCAGTAGTACCCATGTAAATAAGCAACTTTGTAATATATCTTATCAGAGAAATCTGCTTCTTTCTCTTCACAGGCTGTTTATCATTCTCAATTCTCGAGTAAAATCTCTGAGGGACATGGTACTTAGACCAATTGGTTTTAACACTGAAGCAGCCAAAAAAGAAATATCCAATATGAGGTCAATAAATAGTATACTCATATAGAGGTAATACAAAAAACTTTATGGGAAACACAAGTCGGTGTGCAGTGACAATGTAGGAGACAGATGCATCTGCAGGGTGGTCAATACCCCGACACGCATTTCACGTTAGTTTCTTCCTGGGGGTGTCGAAGCACGCGTCAGGGTCTTGGTCCCTCACCCTCCAGGCCTTATTACAGGTTACTATTTATTCCTTACTCATTATTCATGGTTATTTTGTACACTGACCACCAGAGGACATCTGCCTCATACCATTTACCTTCTACTCTAATGTCTTTATTATTGAAGCCCATCTTGAGTGGTCGTACTAATATTTGTATCTTATTGGAGTTTTTTAATATTCTATTGTGGGTTAATCCTAGGTCCACATGGACCACTATATATACACTGCTCAAAAAAATAAAGGGAACACTTAAACAACAGAATATAACTCCAAGTAAATCAGATTTCTGTGAAATCAAACTGACCACTTAGGAAGCAACACTGATTGACAATCAATTTCACATGCTGTTGTGCAAATGGAATAGACAATAGATGGAAATTATTGGCAATTATCAAGACACCCTCAATAAAGGAGTGGTTCTGCAGGTGGGGACCACAGACCACATCTCAGTACCAACGCTTTCTGGCTGAGGTTTTGGTCACTTTAGAATGTTGGTTGTGACGCGCCCCCTGGGACATATTCCTTTTTGAGGGGAATACCCGGCACCGGATCAGATGGGGGGTTGTAGTCTCCGAGCGGCTGTGACCCGGTCCCGTGCCCAGGGCGTCAAGCTCAGTGTTATGTGGCAGCTTTACAGATGTTACTAAAGTTCTTTTGTGTCGACTACGCCACCCGTTGTGATGCGGTGACTGTGGCCGCCGCTGCAGCAGGGTCCGCTGAGGCTGATGGTGGATGCGCAGCTTGGTGGGATAACCCCCAACGGGAGGGGTATAGCCTCAGAGGGGACAGGCGCAGAGGATGGGGGTTGTGGTGGTGCGGTGCAGCCGGCAATGAAGACAGACTCGGGTTGTGCAGTTAAGGGTGTTTACTTACTGCAGATGTTGTACTGGTCACTCCAGCTGCTAGTGACCACCCGAGCCGTGCTGCGTCCACCAGGTCCTGGATCCAGCCAACCCCCAAACAAGTCCGGAGCGTGGCCCTGAGCTCTCCCTCTGTCCTTTCTTCAGCCGTCCCCACCAGTGATTCACCTAGGTCCAGCTCCCTCGGGCCTTCTGTTGGGACACCCTTGGCCCTGGGTTCCCTGACCCTTCATGTGGTGTGCCTTCGGGGTGAATGTGGTGGGTGACCGTGGCAAACGCTGCCCACGATCTCCGGTCTCTGGCTAGGGATTGTTTTTGCCCCCACCAGCTTGGGTTCCGGTACCCTGATGCTGACTCCTCACCCGGTGCTCTAATTTGGGTTCTTGGGTCCCTTCAGTCTTCCCCCTCTGGGTCTTTCTCTGCTCCACTCTCTCTCCAGGGCTGCTGTTTCCTTCTCTCTGCATCTGACTCTCTGCGTCTGACCCTGATTCTAGTTGGTGCCCACCTTATATACACCCTCTATGTGTGAGCTCAGGTGACCAGCACCCAATGAGCTCCTATCTTTACCCAGACTGCTCCCCCTATCTGCCCCTACACTACATGGGATGTACCACCCCCCCCTCCCACTCCAGCCAGGAACAGGCTCGGTTGTACCTGCACATTTCTAAGTGGGAGTACCGTCGGCCTGCTCCTCTGAAATGGGATGTATGTAGTGCATGCAGTCTATCTGAGCTCAGTTCCACACTCCATCCTTACCCGGGAGTGGAATATCACACCTCTGGGTTGAGGTGCAATACCCCTGTAGCAGCCGAATCCTCAGGGTGCTACATTCCCCCCTGGTAAATCACAGCACGTCCTCGGGCTGTAAAGACATAAAACACCAAAACATACAATTTTTTTTTTTTTCATATAAACATATAAAACATTATATATATAAAACTTTTTTATATAAACATTCTCGTAGACTTCTCTTGTCTCTGGTTCCTCCTCCGGACACGGTGCACCGTGTGTCCGGGAAAAGTGCGACAGTCTCTTAGAAAATCTGGTTTTCTATAAAACCGGTAGGGGGCGCTTTAGGACGCGCAACTATTTACAGGGGAAGTTGGCCGCTCTCAGTCCTTGGCCAGGTAGAGGGATGGGAATGGCTGCTCACAGTCCTCAGCCTGTAGGATGAAGGGGTTAACGGGTAAACAGTTCACTCAGCTGGTCCCAACGGGGACTATCTATATATGTATCAACAGTTTCTTTGGTACCCGGTCGGGTAACTATTTACATCACTGCTCTGCCGCACTCAACGGCGTCTTCCTCCTGCTCTTTGCTTACAGCTGGTTGTTACTTCAGACCCGTCCGGCCATGTGAGCTGGCTGAACAAGTCCTCTCCCAGATGTGGCACCCTTGGTATTGCGGGCGCGGTGGTGGTGGCGCCCTGGTTGCCCAGGCCTTGCGGCCAGGCCTGGGGCACCTGGAAGGTGAAGGGCACCGTTAGGACGGCGGCGCCCTGGGCTACCTGGCCTTGCGACCAGGCCGGAGGCTCCGCGGAGGTAGGGGGCGCTGTTGGTAATGCGGCGCCCGGGGGTACTAGGCCTTGCGACCAGGCTGGTGGTATTTCCTGCTTTGTCACGCTCCGGGTCGAGGCGCGTGACGTCACAGGGGTCGCGGCGGCGGCTTCCGGTCGGGGCCTAGTCCATAGCGGTGACGTGGCGGCTACGGGCACAGCAGGGGGACTTTCGGGCTCTGCGACGGGGAGCTGGGGCAGGTGAGCGGTGTCACGGCTTGGGGTATAGGCGTCCCCTTTACCTGCCTCCATGCATTCGGCTCCCTTCTCGGCGCCGTCTCCGGCCTTGGGTCCTCCCGCGCCATCCTCAGAGGCGGTCTGCTTCCTCTTCCAGGGTAGCGTGCTCCGTTGACCGGTCTCAGCGTGCTGAGCCATCTCCCGGCTCCACTCCGCCAGTATCTCGCGCTGTACCCGGGCCATCCTCCGTGCGAGGCCCTCCAGGGCAGTCTGTGCACACTCCCGGTCTCGGGGGAGCTGTGCAAGGACCTCCACTAGGCCTAGTGGGGTCGTGGTGTCCAGCAGGCTCCTGACCAACGGGTCGGTGCTGCTCTGCTCTTCTTCCAGCAGGCTCCTGGCCAGCGGGCCGGTGCTGCTCTGCTCTCTGGACATCTCCGGGTGAGCTTTTCTGCTGCTCCTCTCCAGGCTTCCTGCCTCCGGGTGCACTCGCTCCAGACTGCTCCAAGCGACACCCATCTTTGCTCTTCTCTTTCGTCTCCTCCCACCTCGAGGGCGGTCCCGGGGCATCTCGGTGACTGTCAGCTCCAGGGGGAGTTCTTTCACGCTGACAGACACCTCCAGCATCACAGTCTCTGTTGGTGGGGGCGGTTTCCACTTTTGGCGCCATTTTCTGTCCTGGCCCACGATGGGAGGTGGCCTCTTGCCCTCCTTTGGCACGCCCATAATGGCGTCCGCTGCTCTTCCAAGGCGGGAAATCTGCGGTTTTGGCGGGAAGCGTCGCCCAGTGGCGGGAAACTCTGCAGATGGCGGGAACAAGTTGGAAATGGCGGACAATCGGCGGGAAACGACTGGTGATGGAGTCCGATGGCGTGGACCCTCCGGAACCGGCGGGAGACTTCTTTCTGAGGTAAACTTGCACTTTTCTTCAGGCACGCAGTACCCGGGTGTTGCGGGCACGTAATCCTGCCGACTACGCCAAAGTTGACGCGCCCCCTGGGACATATTCCTTTTTGAGGGGAATACCCGGCACCGGATCAGATGGGGGGTTGTAGTCTCCGAGCGGCTGTGACCCGGTCCCGTGCCCAGGGCGTCAAGCTCAGTGTTATGTGGCAGCTTTACAGATGTTACTAAAGTTCTTTTGTGTCGACTACGCCACCCGTTGTGATGCGGTCACTGTGGCCGCCGCTGCAGCAGGGTCCGCTGAGGCTGATGGTGGATGCGCAGCTTGGTGGGATAACCCCCAACGGGAGGGGTATAGCCTCAGAGGGGACAGGCGCAGAGGATGGGGGTTGTGGTGGTGCGGTGCAGCCGGCAATGAAGACAGACTCGGGTTGTGCAGTTAAGGGTGTTTACTTACTGCAGATGTTGTACTGGTCACTCCAGCTGCTAGTGACCACCCGAGCCGTGCTGCGTCCACCAGGTCCTGGATCCAGCCAACCCCCAAACAAGTCCGGAGCGTGGCCCTGAGCTCTCCCTCTGTCCTTTCTTCAGCCGTCCCCACCAGTGATTCACCTAGGTCCAGCTCCCTCGGGCCTTCTGTTGGGACACCCTTGGCCCTGGGTTCCCTGACCCTTCATGTGGTGTGCCTTCGGGGTGAATGTGGTGGGTGACCGTGGCAAACGCTGCCCACGATCTCCGGTCTCTGGCTAGGGATTGTTTTTGCCCTCACCAGCTTGGGTTCCGGTACCCTGATGCTGACTCCTCACCCGGTGCTCTAATTTGGGTTCTTGGGTCCCTTCAGTCTTCCCCCTCTGGGTCTTTCTCTGCTCCACTCTCTCTCCAGGGCTGCTGTTTCCTTCTCTCTGCATCTGACTCTCTGCGTCTGACCCTGATTCTAGTTGGTGCCCACCTTATATACACCCTCTATGTGTGAGCTCAGGTGACCAGCACCCAATGAGCTCCTATCTTTACCCAGACTGCTCCCCCTATCTGCCCCTACACTACATGGGATGTACCACCCCCCCCTCCCACTCCAGCCAGGAACAGGCTCGGTTGTACCTGCACATTTCTAAGTGGGAGTACCGTCGGCCTGCTCCTCTGAAATGGGATGTATGTAGTGCATGCAGTCTATCTGAGCTCAGTTCCACACTCCATCCTTACCCGGGAGTGGAATATCACACCTCTGGGTTGAGGTGCAATACCCCTGTAGCAGCCGAATCCTCAGGGTGCTACAGTTGTGCTTTCACACTCGTGGTACCATGAGACGGACTCTACAACCCACAGAAGTTGTTCAGGTAGTGCAGCCCATCCAGGATGGCACATCAATGAGAGCTGTGGCAAGAAGGTTTGCTGTGTTTGTCAGCGTAGTGTCCAGAGGCTGGAGGCGCTACCAGGAGACAAGCCAGTACACTAGGAGATGTGGAGTGGGCCGTAGGAGGGCAACAACCCAGCAGCAAGACCGCTACCTCTGCCTTGGTGCAAGGAGGAACAGGAGGAGCACTGCCAGAGCCCCGCAAAATGACCTCCAGCAGGCGACAAATGTGCATGTGTCTGCACAAACGGTTAGAAACCGACTCCATGAGGGTGGTATGAGGGCCCGAAGTCCACAGATTGGGGTTGTGCTCACAGTCCAACACCGTGCAGGACGCTTGATGCTCTCAGGACACTTGGCATTTGCTGCAGAACACCAGGATTGGCAAAGTCGCCACTGGCGCCCTGTGCTCTTTACAGATGAAAGCAGGTTCACACTGAGCACATGTGATAGACTTGACAGAGTCTGGAGACGCCGTGGAGAGCGATCTGCTGCCTGCAACATCCTTCAGCATGACCGGTTTGGCAGTGGGTCAGTAATGGTGTAGGGTGGCATTTCTTTGGAGGGCCGCACAGCCCTCCATGTGCTCGCTAGAGGTAGCCTAACTGCCATTAGGTACCGAGATGAGATCCTCAGACCCCTTGTAAGACCTTATGCTTGTGCGGTTGGCCCTGGGTTCCTCCTAATGCAGGACAATGCCAGACCTCATGTGGCTGGAGTGTGTCAGCAGTTCCTGCAAGATGAAGGCATTGAAGCTATGGACTGGCCCGCCCATTCCCCAGACCTGAATCCGATTGAGCACATCTGGGACATCATGTCTCGCTCCATCCACCAACGTCACGTTGCGCCACAGACTGCCCAGGAGTTGGCGGATGCTTTAGTCCAGGTCTGGGAGGAGATCCCACAGGAGACCATTCGCAACCTCATCAGGAGCATGCCCAGGCATTGTAGGGAGGTCATACAGGCACGTGGAGGCCACACACAATACTGAGCCTCATTTTGACTTGTTTTAAGGACATTGCATCAAAGTTGGATCAGCCTGTAGTGTGTTTTTCCACTTTAATTTTGGGGGTGACTCCAAATCCAGGCCTCCATTGGTTAATAAATTTGATTACCATTAATGATTTTTGTGTGATTTTGTTGTCAGCACATTCAACTTTGTACAGAACAAAGTATTCAATGAGAATATTTCATTCATTCAGATCTAGGATATGTTATTTGAGTGTTCCCTTTATTTTTTTTGAGCAGTGTATAATCATGCACTTGCACTTTTTTTTCTATTCCATGGATTTCACCACCATTTAATATTGATTTAATTCTCATATACAGTACAGACCAAAAGTTTGGACACACCTTCTCATTTAAAGATTTTTCTGTATTTTCATGACTTTGAAAATTGTACACTCACACTGAAGGCATCAAACCTATGAATTAACACATGTGGAATTATATACTTAACAAAAAAGTGTGAAACAACTGAAAATATGTCTTATATTCTAGGTTCTTCAAAGTAGCCACCTTTTGCTTTTATGACTGCTTTGCACACTCTTGGCATTATCTTGATGAACTTCAAGAGGTAGTCACCGGAAATGGTTTTCACTTCACAGGTGTGCCCTGTCAGGTTTAATAAGTGGGATTTCTTGTCTTATAAATGGGGTTGGGACCATCAGTTGTGTTGTGCAGAAGTCTGGGAGATACACAGCTGATAGTCCTATTTAATAGACTGTTAGAATTTGTATTATGGCAAGAAAAAAGCAGCTAAGTAAAGAAAAACGAGTGGCCATCATTACCTTAAGAAATGAAGGTCAGTCAGTGCGAAAAATTGTGAAAACTTTGAAAGTGTCCCCAAGTGCAGTTGCAAAAACCATCAAGCGCTACAAAGAAACTGGCTCACATGAGGACCGCCCAAGGAAAGGAAGACCAAGAGTCACCTCTGCTTCTGAGGATAAGTTTATCCGAGTCACCAGTCTCAGAAATCGCAGGTTAACAGCAGCTCAGATTAGAGACCAGGTCAATGCCACACAGAGTTCTAGCAGCAGACACATCTCTTCAACAACTGTTAAGAGGAGACTTTGTGCAGCAGGCCTTCATGGTAAACTAGCTGCTAGGAAACCACTGCTAAGGACAGGCAACATGCAGAAGAGACTTGTTTGGGCTAAAGAACACAAGGAATGGACATTAGACCAGTGGAAATCTGGGCTTTGGTCTGATGAGTCCAAATTTGAGATCTTTGGTTCCAACCACTGTGTCTTTGTGCGATGCAGAGAAGGTGAACGGATGGACTCTACATGCCTGGTTCCCACCGTGAAGCATGGAGGAGGAGGTGTGATGGTGTGGGGGTGCTTTGCTGGTGACACTGTTGGGGATTTATTCAAAATTGAAGGCATACTGAACCAGCATAGCTACCACAGCATCTTGCAGCGGCATGCTATTCCATCTGGTTTGCATTTAGTTGGACCATCATTTATTTTTCAACAGGACAATGACCCCAAACACACCTCCAGGCTGTGTAAGGGCTATTTGACCAAGAAAGAGAGTGATGGGGTGCTATGCCAGATGACTTGGCCCAATCGAGATGGTTTGGGGTGAGCTGGACCGCAGAGTGATGGCAAAAGGGCCAACAAGTGCTAATCATCTCTGGGAACTCCTTCAAGATTGTTGGAAGACCATTTCCGGTGACTACATCTTGAAGCTCATCAAGAGAATGCCAAGAGTGTGCAAAGCAGTCATCAAAGCAAAAGGTGGCTACTTTGAAGAACCTAGAATATAAGACATATTTTCAGTTGTTTCACACTTTTTTGTTAAGTATATACAGTTCGGTCCAGAAATATTTGGACATTGACCGTATCTTCATGATTTGGGCTCTGCATGCCACTACTTTTGATTTAAAATTAAACAACTGATATGCAATTCAATTGTTGACATTCTAGTTTAATTAAAGAGGTTGCACAAAAATATTCTGTGAAACATTTAGGAATTGCAATAATTTTTCTACAAAGCGTCCTTATTTTAGGAGCTTAATAGTAATTGGACAAATTATCTTTACTATAAATAAAATGTTCATTTTTAATACTTTGTGGAGAATCCTTTGCTGGCAATGACTGCCTGAAGTCTGGAAGCCATGGACGTCACCAAATGTGGGGTTTTGACCTTTGTGATGCTTTGCCAGGCCTTTACTCCAGCTGACTTCTGTTGTTTGTTTATGGGTCTTTCTGCCTAAAGATTTGTCATAAGCATGTGACATGCATGCTTGATGTGGTTGAGATCTGGCGATTGACTCAACCATTGCAGAATATTCCATTTCTTTGCCTTAAAAATCCCCTGGGCTGCTTTTGCAGTATGTTTTGGGTCACAGTCCATCTGTACTGTGAAGCACCGTCCAATCATCCTTGCTGCATTTGGTTGAATCTGAGCAGAGAGTATAGTCCTGTACACTTCAGAATTCATCTGGCTGCTTTTGTCTTTGGTCACATCATCAATAAACACTAGTAACCCAGTGCCACTGGAAGCCATGCATGCCCATTCTATCACACTGTCTCCACCATGTTTTACAGAGCATGTGGTGTGCTTTGGATCTTGAGCCGTTTCAAGTCTTCTCCACACTTTCTTCTTCCCATCATTCTGGTACAGGTTGATCTTAGTTTCATCTGTCCAAAAAATGCTTTACCAAACTGGGCTGACTTCTTTAGATGTTTTTTTTTTATAACGTCTAATATGGCCTTTCTATTTATAAGGCTGATTAATAGTTTGCACCTTGTGATGAACCCTTTATATTCGCTCTCATGAAGACATCTCTTTATGGTAGACTTAGATACTGAAACACCTACTACCAGGACAGTATTCTTCACTTGGGTGGATGTAGTGAAAGAGTTTTCTTCACCATGGAAAGGATTTTGCGATCATCCACCAATGTTGTCTTCTGTGGATGTCCAGGCCTTTTGGAGTTCCCAAGCTCACCAGTGCCCTCTTTTTTGCAGAGTGTACCAAACCATTGATTTGGTTACTCCTTAGATTCCTGCTATCTCCCTGATTGATTTCTTATTTTTTTCAGCCTTATGATGTTCTATTTTTCTTTTATTGAGAGTTCTTTTGACAGCATGTTGTGGATTTACAGCATCATCTGCCAAATGCAGATACAACACCTAGACTCAGTTCTAGACATTTTACCTGCTTAATTGATGATGGATTAATGAGGGAATAACCCATGCAGCCCATTAAGGAGCTTTTGGGATTATTGTCCAATTACTCTTGGTCCTTTTAAAAAGAGGCAACTACATATTAAAAAGCTGTAATTCCTAAACCCTTTTTCCCTCACTCCAATTAGGATGTGAATACCCTCAAATTAAAGTCTGTACTTTAAGCCCATTCTCATTATATAACTGTAACTTGAATACTTTTTGGAAAACAACGAAAATGCCAAAACTTGTGTCACTGTCCAAATATTTTTGTACCTAACTGTAATTCCACATGTGTTAAGTCATAGTTTTGATGCCTTCAGTGTGAATGTACAATTTTCATAGTCAAGAAAATACAGAAAAATCTTTAAATGAGAAGGTGTGTCCAAACTTTTGGTCTGTACTGTATGTATTCTCTTATGGGCTTACTGATCTCTTTATGTATATTGATTGACATTTTTTCATGCATGTATTTATGATCACACTTATGTTCAAAGGGATTTCTGCTGTCCTAGTCTCCATTTTGGATTTTAACTTGTGTTACTCATTTTATTCTAATAAAGTTTATAATAATAATAATCTTTTTTTAATTTTATACTCTATATAACTGTATATTAGTATATGCTCTAATTTCTATATGGGCTGTTTGGTTACCATTTATTTTGGTAATGTTATTTTATATTATGCATCTTCAGCATTTTATTCATTCAGCTATTATGTTTATAGCAGTTGTCATTTACATGTGACTATATGGCCAATATATATTATACCTCTCTCTATACATATGTGCCTCTCCTCTACACATGTCATTTTCTATATGTCCATTTTATTTTGATTTTATCAATTGTGTCTCCTACATTGCCACTGCACACCAACTTGTGTTTCCAATAAAGTTTTTCGTATTACCTCTATATGAGTGTACTATTTATTGACCTCCTATCAGATATTTATTTTTTGGCTGCTACCCAGGGCCGGACTGGGACAAAAAAGCAGCGCTGCCACACAAACCCTATCAGCCCACATACTTTAACACTCCCCACCCCCGATCACTGAATTTTGCTATACTTTGTCATGCCCTTCAAAACTCTCTTAAAGGAGTTATTTAAAGAGCCACATGTGAATGGCGCAGCAGTGCAAATGATCCACCACAGCTCCATTTACATGGTGCTCTTAAGAGCTCCTGTTCTCGGGATCATGGGGGTCCCAGTGGTCGGACCCCAGCGATTGGAAAGTTCTCAGGATAGGGGATTACTTGGGATAATACATTTAAACGAGTTTTCTAATATTTATTTTTCCCATAGGAATATTAAAAATAATAAACCAATATTGACCCTCCCAAAAGTCCAATGTTGCCTCTCCGACAACAGGACAGGAGAAGTGGTACTGTACACTGTATATATACAGTACAGGAAAAGTGATGCTGTGCAGTGTATATACAGGACAGGAGAAGTGGTACTGTGAAGTATATATACAGGATAGGAGGAGTGGTACTGTGCAGTGTATATATACAAGACAGGAGGAGTGGTACTGTGCAGTGTATATATACAGGACAGGAGAAATGGTACTGTGCAGTGTATATATACAGTGCAGGAGAAGTGGTACTGTGAAGTATATATGCAGGATAGGAGGAGTGGTACTGTGCAGTGTATATATACAAGACAGGAGGAGTGGTACTGTGCAGTGTATATATACAGGACAGGAGGAGTGGTACTGTGCAGTATATATATACAGGACAGGAGAAGTGGTACTGTGCAGTGTATATATACAGGACAGGAGAAGTGGTACTGTGCAGTGTATATATACAGGACAGGAGAAGTGGTACTGTGCAGTGTATATATACAGGACATGAGAAGTGCTACTGTGCAGTGTATATATACAGGACAGGAGAGTGGTACTGTGCAGTTTATATATACAGGACAAGAGAAGTGGTACTGTACAGTGTATATACACAGGACAGAAGTGGCACTGTGTAGTGTATATATACAGGGCAGGAGAAATGGTATTGTGCAGTATATACTGTATATACAGGACAGGAGAAGTGGTACTGTGCAGTATATATATACAGGACAGGAGAAGTGGTACTGTGCAGTGTATATATACAGGACAGGAGGGGTGGTACTGTACAGTATATATACAGGACAGGAGAAGTGATACTGTGTAGTATAAATATACTGGACAGGAGAAGTGGTACTGTGCAGTGTATATATACAGGACAGGAGAAGTGGTACTGTGCAGTGTATATATACAGGACAGGAGGGGTGGTACTCTATAGTATATATACAAGACAGGAGAAGTGGTACTGTGCAGTTTATATATACAGGACAGAAGTGGTACTGTGCAGTGTATACTGTGGAAAGACGACTTGCTCGGCTCTCCGGAGGCAGACACAGGACACACGGTTTGGGTAAACTGTCTTCGGGTTTATTGTGTGGCATAAACTCCAGCAGCGTCCCATAAAAAGTAAACAGTCCCTCTTGGGGTTAACAGGAAAACAAAAGATAAGGTATGACAGAGTCCAATAGTGAGCGAGGCTCTGCTGCTGCAAGCAGCACAGTGAAGTCTTCAGCAACACCAGTCCTCTGGTGTTGCTCTCTGGTTTCACCCAAACATAGCCTGGAGACTTCACTCTCCAGACCACACACACTCCACAGAAACAAAGCTGACTGAGCATTTAAAACTTGCTCAGCCATACCCTGAGGCGAGATAGGGGGAATGACTTCCCTCCCATCTCTACGTCATTCCCATAAAAGAACACCCTTTTAAATGAGTTAACCCTCCAGCATATAACATGCTGGCAGAAAGTTTATTGGTTTCAGTTCACACAGGCTATCAATCTGTGTGACACAAACCTCCCCTCATAGATCCTACCAGTGACTCTGTTACAACATACACAGGAGAGGAGAAGTGGTACTGTGCAGTATATATACACAGGACAGGAGAAGTGGTACTGTGCAGTATATATACACAGTATATATACACAGGACAGGAGAAGTGGTACTGTGCAGTGTATATATACAGATACTTAGATTTGCACCACGCAGGTAGTATATATACTGTATATATAAAACTGAGCAACACCAAATCTTAAGCGGAGGACTCTTTATTAGCCCATGTGGTAACATTTCGGTTCCACAGCAGAGAAACGTTCTGTTATGGATCCAAAACATTGCCACGTGGGCTAATAAAGAGCCCTCTGCTTTTTTCAACATAGCATATACAGCTCCACAATATATACTACAATCAATTATATACACAGCTCCACTCTCTATACTGTGCAAAAGAATATAGACTGGAGCTGTGTATATACTATTTAATGCAGAGATATGCCCATGTATATAATGTGGATTCCACACTATATACTATAGTATATACACAGCACCATACTATATAAACATCTCTACACTATATATACACAACTCTACATTATAATTAAGACACCATTATACTATTATTATTATTGTTATAATTTATTATTATAGCGCCATTCATTCCATGGTGCTTTTCATGTGAAAGGGATATACATAGCACAAACAATTACAATAAATTTTGAACAATACAAGTCGGCGAGGTCCCTGACCATGAGGGCTCACAATCTACAGGGGATGGGTGAGGATACAGTAGGTGAGGGCAGAGTTGGCCGTGCAGAGAATGGTGGAGCGAGGGTTACTGCAGGTTGTAGGCTTGTCGGAAGAGGTGGGTCTTCAGGTTCCTTTTGAAGGTTTCCATGGTAGGCAAGAGTCTGATGTGTTGGGGTAGAGAGTTCCAGAGTAGGGGGGATGCGCGAGAGAAATCTTGTATGCGATTGTGGGAAGAGGAGATAAGAGGGGAGTAGAGAAGAAGATCTTGAGAGGATAGGAGGTTGCATGTAGGTAAGTGCCGGGAGACTAGGTCACAGATGTATGGGGAGACAGGTTGTGGATGGCTTTGTATACCATGGTTAGGGTTTTGAACTGGAGTTTCTGGGCAATGGGGAGACAGTGACAGGATTGACAGAGAGGAGAGGCCGGGGAATAGCAGGGAGACAGGTGGTTTAGTTGGGCAGCAGAGTTTAGGATAGATTGGAGGCGTGCGAGAGTGATAGAAGGGAGGACACAGAGCAAGAGGTTGCAGTAGTCGAGGCGGGAAATGATGAGGGCGTGCACTAGTGTTTTTGCAGATTCGTGGTTGAGGAATGTGCGGATCCGGGTGATATTTTTGAGTTGGAGTCAGCAGGAAGTGGAAAGGGCTTGGATATGTGTTTAAAGGAGAGGTTAGAGTCCAGGGTTACACCGAGGCAGCGGGCTTGCAGGACTGTGGAGAGTGGGCAGCCATTGACTTTGATGGATAGGTCAGTTGGGGGGGGTTGAGTGAGACGGCGGAAAGTTGCTGAATTCAGTTTTGTCCATGTTAAATTTTAGAAATCTGTCATAGAAGAAGGATGAGATAGCGGACAGACATTGTGGGATTTTGGTTAGTAGCGAGGAGATATCGGATCCAGAGAGGTAGATCTGTGTGTCATCAGCATAGAGGTGATACTGAAAGCCATGGGACTCTATGAGTTGTCCCAGGCCAAAGGTGTAGATTGTGAAGAGCAGGGGTCCTAGGACTGAACGTTGGGGGACACCGACAGATAGGGGGCGAGATGAGGAGGTGGTGTGTGAGTGGGAGACGCTGAATGTCCTGTCTGTTAAGTACGAGGAGATCCAAGATAGGGCCAAAACTTTAATGCCAAGAGAAGAGAGAGTCTGTAGTAAGAGGGAATGGTCCACTGTGTCAAAGGCAGATAACAGGTCCAGGAGGAGGGAAAAGTGATATGGGGCGATAGCTAGACAGAGAGGATGGATCAAGGGAGGGTTTTTTGAGAATGGGTGTGATCGAGGCATGTTTGAAGCATGAGGAGAAGACACCAGTTAGTGACAGGTTGAAAAGGTGGGTTAGGGATGAGATGAAGACTGTAGTGAGGTTAGGGATGAGGTGGGACGGGATTGGATTAAGTTCGCAGGTGGTGAGGTGTGATTTGGAAAGTAAAGAGGAGAGGTGATCGTCCGTAATGGTGGAGAAGCTGGTTTTGGAGGAGGATGGTTGAGTAATTATGAGGAGGGGCTGTGGGGACTTTAGGCAAAAGCTTTGTCTAATGGTGTCAATCTTCTGCTTGAAGAATGAGGCAAAGTCTTCGGCTGAGATGAGAGGAGAGGGAGGAGGTGCTGGGGGACGGAGGAGAGAATTGAAAGTTTTGAATAGCTGTTTAGGGTTGTTAGACAGGGAGGATATGAGAGATGAGAAGTATGTTTTTTTTGCTGTAGTGAGTGTGGACTTGAAGGTAGTGAGGGACTGTTTGAATGCAATGAAGTGCTCGCTGGAATGGGACCTTTTCCATTTCCGCTCAGCAACCCTGGAGGCCCTTTGCAGTTCTTTAGTCAGGTTGGTGTGCCAGGATTGTTGGTTGAGTGGGCGAGCTGTGGTATGTGTGAGGGAGCGAAGAATTTAGAGCTACGGCTGTTGTGTTATATAAAGTGGCAGCAGCATCTGCATTGTGTAAGGAACTTATGTCTGTAAGAGGGAGAAGGGATTCAGAGAGTGAGTGTAGGTCAAGGTGTTTGAGATTTCTGCGAGGGTATGCAAGTTTGTGGGGTGGGGCTTGTGCACCTGGAGAGGAGAGGGAAGAGAATGTGAGTAGGTTGTGGTCAGAAAGAGGGAGAAGTGAGCTAGAGAGGTTAGATAGGGAACAGAGGCGGGTGAAGATGAGGTCAAGTGTGTGGCCATCTTTGTGAGTGAGGGCTGAAGACCATTGAGCAAGGCCAAAGAAGGAAATGAGGGATAGAAACTTGGAGACAGATGAGTGGAAAGTGTCAATGGGGATGTTGAAGTCACACATGATGATAGTGGGGATGTCAGCGGAAAGGAAATGAAGCAGCCAGGTAGTGAAGTCGTCAAAGAAGGTGGTTGCTGTTCCTGGACGGCTGTTCTTGGCACGCACCCAGTGAATGAAAAGCTGTAGTGGGTCAGACATTCAGAGGAGCAGATTCCTGGGGTTAGTGAGTAGAGCCCAATGTTCTAAGAGCCCTGAACACGCTGCAGCGGCCCTTTCAAACTGCTGAATTAAGGCCCTGTGTGCGAGTGCTGTCATGCTTGCACACAGGACAAGGGCCGCCACTGCAGTGCACACTGACAGGGGCCGCGCACACACTGACAGGGACCGCTGCTGCGTGCATGCTGACAGGGGCCGCAGCTGCGAGCACGCTGACAGGGGCCGCAGCTGCAAGCACGCTGACTAGGGACGCAGTTGCAGCCACACACTGACAAGGGCTTTCCCGGCCCTTGTCACCATGTGCAAGCGAAAGAGTGCATGCACACAGGACCTTAATTCAGAAGTTTTAAAGGGCCAGCAGCCCACTTTGTAGGTCACAGCCGCCGGCCCACTGGGCATCTGCCCGCCTCTGCAACTTGCCAGTCCGGGCCTGCTGCTACCTATCTACACACACGAGGGAGAGACCAGTCAATCACCTCTAGCAGCACTGGAAAAAGCCATCTGGGTGTGGTGTCAGACTAGTCTCATCTTTTGTTATGGTCACCAGTTGACCTACCAACAGGTCATGTTTTAGGATTTCCTTAATATTGCACAGGTGATGGAATTATTACCTGGGCAATACTAAGAAAATCCTAAAAACATGACCTATTGGTGGCTGTGATGACCGGAGTTGGGGAACACTGTGTTAGAGTACATCTTCTCTAAAATGCCAGAGCCTTGCAGAGGAAAAATACTTGGCTGCATGACTGCTGTGATCTGGGCAGCATGAATCAGATGACAGGTTCCCAATAAATTAAAGGGGACCTTTTACCAAATGTTTCCTCTTGAAATGGACACACGATGTAATAGTGGCTGTATAGCAGAATAAATCTTTCATATATTCATATACTAAATACAATTACATGTAAAAGATTGCGCACCCCTGTTCAAAATGACTGTTGTTGTGAACAGTTAAGCAAGTTGAAGATGAAGTGATCTCTAAAAGGCCTGACGTTAAAGATGACACATTTGCTTTATTTTCTAGGCAAAAAATATATATTTATATACATATTGCTATTTTTTACATTTTAAAAATTACAAAAAGGAAAATGGGCCAATGCAAAAGTTTGGGCACCCTGCATAGATAATACCTAGTAGCAACCCCTTTGAAAGTATCACAGCTTGCAAACACTTGTTGTAGCCAGCCAAGAGTCTTCCAATTCTTGTTTGAGGGATTTTCATCCATTCTTCCTTGGAAAATTCTTCCAGTTCTGTGAGATTCCTGGGTCGTCTTGCATGCACTGCTATTCTGAGGTCTAGCCACAGATTTTCAATGATGTTCAGATCAGGAGACTGTGTAGGCCATTGTAAAACCTTCAGCTTGCGCCTAGTCAGTCTATTGTAGATTTTGATGTGTGTTTAGGATCATCATCCATTTGTTGAGACCAGTCTCTTTTCAAATTCAGCTTTTTAAAGATCATTTAACCTTCAACTTACTTAACTGTTCACAATAACAATAATTTTGAACAGGGGTGCCAGACTTTTACATGCCACTGTATGTGTGTGGGTATATATATATATATATATATATATATATATATATATATATATATACATATATACACAGGGTGGGCCATTTATATGGATGCACCTAAATAAAATGGGAATGGTTGGTGATATCAACTTCCTGTTTGTGGCACATTAGTATATGGGAGGGGGAAAACTTTTTCAGATGGGTGGTGACCATGGCGGCCATTTTGAAGTCAACCATTTTGGGTCCAACTTTATTTTTTACAATGAGAAGGGAGTCATATGACACATCAAACTTATGGAGAATTTCATAAGAAAAACAATGGTTTGCTTTGTTTTAACGGAACTTTATTCTTTCATGAGTTGCTATCAAGTTTCTCTTTATTTACAGCCATTGACATGTCGCAGTGGTTAATACATGAGGAGTGGATAGAAATTGTGTTGATGTCTGGTGACCGCAGTACCCGGGTCATTGCAGCAGATTTCAATGCAAGACACCCTCCAAGACCACCCATCTCCCATGCTACAGTTAGCAAACTGCTTACTCAATTTCGTAAAACAGGTTCAGTGTTGGATTTGCCAAAATGTGGACGCAAGAAAACTGTCACTAATGAAGAAACATCAATGGCTGTCCTAGCTTCATTCAGCAAGAGCCCACAGCGTAGCACTTGCCGCATGTCACTGGAGAGTGGCATCAGTCGAACATCCCTTTGGCGGATATTAGCTACTCACAAATAGCACCCTTACAAAATCCAGCTGCTGCAGCATCTCAACGAGGATGACCCAGATCGGCGAACTGAATTTGCAGAATGGGCAAAACAAAAATTGGAACAGGACCCTCAGTTTACACAGTACATTATGTTCAATGATGAAGCAAACTTTTTGTGAATGGTGAAGTTAACAAACAAAACCACCGCTATTCGTCTGACACTAACCCACAGTGGATAGATCCCTCCAAGACTGTTGGAACACAAAAATTGATGGTATGGTGTGATATATGGGGTACAAAGATAGTGGGGCCATTCCTCATCAATGGAAACCTCAATGCCACTGGATATCTGAAATTGCTACATGATGATGTGTTGCCCTCTTTATGCACTGAAGATGGCACGTTCCCTGAGTTTTTCCAACAAGATGGTGCACCACCACATTATGGGCGTCAGGTTCGAGCATTCCTACATGAACAGTTTTCTGCAAAGTGGATTGGTCGTCGTGGGCCAGTTGAATGGCCGCCAAGGTCTCCCAATCTGACCCCCTTAGACTTTTATCTTTGGGGTCATCTGAAGGCAATTGTCTATGCTGTGAAAATACGAGATGTGTCACATCTGAAACAATGGATACTGGAAGCCTCTGCTAGCATTTCTTCTGCGATGTTGCTATCAGTGTGTCAAGAGTGGGAGAAGAGGGTTGCATTGACAATCCAACATAATGGGCAGCACTTTGAACACATTTTATAAGTGGACATAAACTTGTAAATAACTCATGAAAGAATAAAGTTACATTAAAACCAAGCACACCATTGTTTTTCTTATGAAATTCTCAATGAGTTTGATGTGTCACATGACCCTTTTCCCATTGAAAAAAATAAAGTTGGATCCAAAATGGCCAACTTCAAAATGGCTGACATGGTCACCACCCATCTGGAAGTTTTCCCCCTCCCATATACTGATGTGCCACAAACAAGAAGTTGATATCACCAACCATTCCCATTTTATTTAGGTGTATTCATATAAATGGCCCACCCTGTATATATATATACATACATACATATATTAATTTTGCCTCTCTGTTGCAGAGATGTTAGCAATCAAAGCATTTGGCCAAATGGGCTTGATCAGAGAGATTTCATTGGTCAGAGTCTTCTTCCTTCTGATGGATGCTGACCAATCATAAGCAGGCAGCTGCGCACTGGGGAAAAAGAACTTGATAACCATAATTCAGATGTGCACGGAACGACCTGTGATAGACCAGTGCACATAGGCTGCCATTGTTCCCAGCAGTGCGAGTCCTTTTTATATAGGATTAGGTGCTGCTGAGAACGATGATCTCTGTGATCGGCAGCCTGTTCACACTGCATGATTATAGTGATACAAGCGTTCCTAGCAATGCTCAGTCATGATAATTGTGCAGTGTAAATGGACCTAAACTCAGCTCTGCAAGAGTTGCCCGGACTGGCCGCAGCTCTCCTGGCCCAAATTCCACAGCCTTGTAGACATATATGAGACCATATACAAAGAAAAGCAAATGGAGCAGAAAAATCCCCTAAAGCATTTCAAAATGGATTATAATAAAAAGTATTTAAATCTTTATTAGTACAATATTTCAGTTACAAAAATACAAAAAATGATAAATAGTATTATATGGCGAGTACACAAGAATAATGTGACACGTGCAAGTCAGGGCATAATAGTCAAAAAGGATGTGATGTTAATGCATGGGTAATGAGGCTTGAAAAGAGGGGGATTATGATTAATAATAACTATCTAAAAGTAGCCATCCCCATAGAATAAACTGTGCCCCATACTGAGCAGTGGAAGAGCTAACATAAATTAGTCCCTGGAGTGTCATAAAAGACTAACACTGCTCAGAAAGTATGAAGTCCCATATTGGGGCCATCCTCACCCATGAGATGTCAAAGCCCGACTGTCCTGTCAAATTGCCCCGATGCACATTTCGCTTGGATTGCTTCTTCAAGGGACCTGTGTATCAATCTCATCTGCTCTTTATAAACCCCCTAGACTAACAATCCCCAAGTGTGTGTGAAAACGCTTCTAATCGGCGCGTGCGGGAGGGATATCTGGCAACACCCACATCACCTCCGGCAGATATTAGGGCGCAGTACGTTCCAGGAAGAATACTTCCTGAGACGTCATATGGAACGCACGGTCCTGTACAGATGCTGGGAAGTGACGGGGATCAGAGGGACTCCACCTGCGCATGCACACCCGGCGCAATAACATTACAAGTGAGTATGACACAAAAATAAGGGAAATAGTAAGAAAACCCTCTTCAAAGTGCACTCCCATCCCTTATCTGAAAACCTAACACCTACGATATCTAAATATATCAATTCAATTATGAATAAATTGTTTGCAGAATAAATACAGCCATAGAATTATTTAGAACATAGATAATTATAAGCAAAACAATATCCAGTGATTTTTCATGCCGACATCCGGGATGATAATAGATTATGCTATCCAGCGTTCAAGGCTTATTTGCATTCAAGAGGAGGGGAGTCAGCACTCAAGCTTGGATGGTGGATGATATTACCGGGGAGAAAAGCACTACTGAAATAAACAACAAAAAACATACACAATTAATACACAAAAAGAAAGACAAAAATAAGAAGTACAAGGTTAAAAGTTGAAATTCCAGAGAGCATAATCACAAAGCATGTAAGTGAGTCATATCCCAAGAACGGATATCACAAAAGGGACTAATAGTATGCATGAGCATATCTGTGCAGGCACGTACCCACATAAGTACACATATACACCTGCAAATGCATATAAGGGTATACAAAATTGCGTACAGGTGTTACAAAAATGGAGAGAAGCTTAGCTTCTCATTCAATCTACTGGGAGTCATTGTCCCCAACTTGACTATCCATCTACATTCCAGGCGTGCCAATACCCATTTGTGGTCACCCCCCCAGATGCCCATATGTAAGCGGTCAATGCCTCGAACTTTAAGGCCATCGGGGTCTGAACCATGACATAGTCTAAAATGTCAAGACATAGTCTTAAGAGATGAAACATCAGTTGCATTAATTGCAGAACATATGTCTGCAACGCGTTCCCTTACGCGTACATGCAATTCGCGTGATATCAGTCCTATATATATCATGTCACAAGGACACGTGGCATGATATACCACATGGTCCATGCTGCATGATATATAGTTGAGGATTTTATACTCCTGTTTACCATCAGCCGAGAGAAATGTGGTAGCCCTGACCACATTTTGACAGGCTAAGCATGAGCCACATGGAAAACATCCTCGCTTCAGTACGCCCATATTAAAGGGCAGAAATGACACTTTTGGGACATAGTGACTCCTCACTATTAGATCTTTAATGTTTCTGCTTCTTGCTGTTAATAATGGACGATCCGGTACAGATGCACCAATCGTTGGTTCTGTTTTTAGAATTGACCAGTGTTTTTGAACAATGCGACGCATACCCTCCCACTGATTGTTGTACGTGGAAATGAATCTGACCACTGATTCCGATTTCTTATTTCTTCTATGAATACCCGGATCTGCCAGAAGTTGTATGTGGGTAGTATTCTTAGTCCGATTATAACTCCTTTTTATGCATCTATTGCTATAACCTCTTGCAATAAACCTGGACCGTAAATCATTGGCCTGATACTCAAACATTTCCTCAGTGGGACATATACGCCGCATTCTGAAAAACTGACCCACCGGAATGGCCCATATAGTGGATGGTGTGTGGGCCGACGTAGCATGGAGCAGAGCATTTACCGACGTCTCTGTACAGAAAACATCAGACGTAATTTTTTCATCAGTGTGCACCCTGATTTGGATATCCAAAAAGTCAATCTGACTCGCATCAACTTTGTAGGTCAATTTGATGTTGTAATGATTATCATTCAAGCTGGTCATGAAAGACCGCAGATCAGTAGCACTGCCCTGCCATATGATGAACAAGTCATCAATATAGCGGTACCAGCCTGGGAAGCGGCGCTTGCACCACCCCCGAAAATCTCTCTCTCCATATAACCGAGAAAGAGATTTGCGTAGCATTCGCAGTGCCTCTTGTTTGAATGAAAAACCTGTCGTTAAAAATAAAATACTTGTGAGTCAGAATGAACCGTAATAATTCCAAAATCAGGGTGCACAAAGACGTCTCCAAGTTGCTCATAGTCAGATACAATTCCACTGCCTCTAGGCCTTGTTGATGGCATATGCAAGTGCAGAGTGACTCCACTTCTGCTGTTACAAGCAACATATCAGGTTCCATTGAGAGACCAACAAGCCTTCTCAGGACGTCTGTAGTGTCTCTGACATAGGAGGACAGCGTCTCAACCAACGGGTGCAGGTAGTATTCAATAAATTTACTAATGGGATCGCATAGCCCTCCTATGCCAGAGACAATAGGATGCCCCGGTGGAACAGTAGAATTCTTATGGACCTTTGTCAGTAAATAAAATGCTGGAATAACAGGATGTTCAACCATCAGTCCGTCAAAAACCTTTTTTGGAATGATGCCTTGTATCAAGGCATCATCCAAAATAAGAAAAATTTCCCTAGAAAAAACAGGTTGGAGATTACTTGATAAGGATTTATAAGCCTCCTTGTCCCTTAATTGTCTAAAGGCCTCCCGCTCATAAATCTCCATTGACTAGACTACCACGTTGCCCCCCTTATCTGCAGCTTTAAAAACAACATCAGTAATTGATCTAAGATCATCCAATGTTTTTCTCTGTTTCCTTGTAAGATTATCTCTACTGCATTTTGATAACACTTTGAGATCCTCCGTAACCAATTTGCAGAAAATCTCAATCTGAGGACACAGAGCTAATGGGGGGAACGCGGTGGACATTGGAAAAATAGAGGAGGGATATGTACCTGTATGAGTGTGAGCATTGACCGCTTACATATGGGCATCCGGGGGAGTGACCATAAGAGGGCTTTGGCAAGCCTGGAATGCAAATGGATAGTCAAGTTGGGGACAATGACTCCCAGTGGATTGAATGAGAAGCTAAGCTTCTCTCCATTTTTGTAACACCTGTACGCAATTGTGTATACCCTTGTATGCATTTGCAGGTGTATAGATGCACATATGTGGGTACGTGCCTGCACAGATATGCTCATGCATACTATTAGTCCCTTTTGTGATATCCGTTCTTGGGATATGACTCACTTACATGCTTTGTGATTATGCTCTCTGGAATTTCAACTTTTAACCTTGTACTTCTTATTTTTGTCTTTTGTATTAATTGTGTATGTTTTTTGTTTTTTATTTTAGTCGTGCTTTTCCCCCCGGTAATATCATCCACCATCCAAGCTTGAGTGCTGACTCCCCTCCTCTTAAATGCAAATAAGCCTTGAACGCTGGATAGCATAATCTATTATCATCCGGATGTCGGTATGAAAAATCATCGGATATTGTTTTGCTTATAATTATCTATGTTCTAAATAATTCTATGGCTGTATTTATTCTGCAAACAATTTATTCGTAATTGAATTGATATATTTAGATATTGTAAGTGTTAGGTTTTCAGATAAGGGATGGGAGTGCACTTTGAAAAGGGTTGTCTTACTATTCCCCTTATTTATGTGTCATACTCACTTGTAATGTTATTGCGCCGGGTGTGCATGCGCAGGTGGAGTCCCTCTGATCCCCGTCACTTCCCGGCATCTGTAAAGGACCGTGCGTTCCATATGACGTCTCAGGAAGTATTCTTCCTGGAACGTACTGTGCCCTAATATCTGTCGGAGGTGACGTGGGTGTTGCCAGATATCCCGCCCGCATGCGCCGATTAGAAGCGCTTTCACACACACCTGGGGATTATTAGTCTGGGGGGTTTATAAAGAGCAGATGAGATTGATACACAGGTCCCTTGAAGAAGCAATCCATGCGAAATGCGGATCGGGGCAATTTTACAGGACAGTCGGGCTTTGACATCTCATGGGTAAGGATGGCCCCAATATGGGACTTCATACTTTCTGAGCAGTGTTAGTCTTTTATGACACTCCAGGGACTAACTTATGTTAGCTATTCCACTGCTCAGTAAGGGGCACAGTTTATTCTATGGGGATGGCTACTTTTACATAGTTATTATTAATCATAATCCCCCGCTTCTCAAGCCTCATTACCCATGCATTAACATTACATCCTTTTTGAATATTATGCCCTGACTTGCACGTGTCACATTATTCTTGTGTACTCACCATATAATACTATTTAGCACTTTTTGTATTTTTGTAACTGATTTTAATATTGTACTAATAAAGATTTAAATATTTTTTATTATAATCCATTTTTAAATTTATTAGGGGATTTTTTTTGCTCCATTTGCTTTTCTTTGTATATGTTCTATTGGTATGTGAGCTATCCCCATGAGTAGTCTTCACCTAAATGGCGCCGGTTAATGTGTTAATATATGAGACTGTTTAGTTTGGGTCAGGATAAGTACGGTCAGTCCATACATCACAGTCTGTTTTCTTGGAGTGACACATGGATGTCTGAATTTGGCTTAAGGATTATTTTCTTATTTTTTTTAACCCCTTTAATAAATAATTGTGTCAATTGCCATTTCTTTAAGAAAATTATGCTACAAAACTGGCCTAGTAGCACTAATATATCTTCTGATATATATTTACAGAATAACATTGTGTACCTTATACACATATATTCCAGTCTCACACATACACCCCATGTACAATAAATAGAATAAGTTATATATTTTTGTACCCAATGATCATAAACAAAACATAAACATTATAAAACATCTACATACATTACACCTCATACACAAGCTATATGAAAAGACAAAAACGTTATACCCATCATACACTAATCTCTCTATGTAAACTGTGTGACACTGTGGGACCTGCCTCCCCTGTCCGAAATCTCACGCAGGTTCTGTCATTCCCGGCGGCAGTGATTGAAACCCCTCTGAGAAGACGACTGGTGCACTGGCGGCCACAAATGCTGTTAGCTACTGAAGGCCCCCATGTCCATCATGTCGGCACTTCTTTAGATCTTCATAGGAGACTGTTAATTTGACGATAATGTGACTATACTAAAATATTACAGTGTGTCACACAAGTGATTGAGTGAATGCAGTTCCTAGATCTTTAAGGGAAAAAAATAATAGTTTAAATAAATATTTATTAAAAATAAGAAAAAAAAGACTAAATCAAACTCCTTCCACCAATCTGAAATGGTTCAGTTCTCCCCTAAAATAGAATAACAGTGATCCAAAATCCAAAACTTGTATGTGTCCCAAAATGATACCTCCTACAGTCCCTCCCTGCAAAAGAATCAATCCCTCAGACAGCTCCATCACTGGGGAAAAAAACAAGTTATGGGTCTCAGAAAACGGCAACACAAACCAATAAAAAAAAGTTAAAAATTTCTAAAAACAGTAAAATATATAATAAACCAAACAAAAAATTTGGGGTTCCCATAATCTTATTGACCTGTAGAATCAATCAGGCCATTTTTATCGCACACTGTAAAAGAAAAACTAAAAAAAACATGGTGCAACTAAAATCTTTTTCTCATAATTTCACCCCACTTAGATATTTTCCCGATCTTCTGATAAATTTACACCTACAACTTGTCCAGAAAAAAGCAATGTAGGGGTATGAAAACGAAAAGTAAAGGTTATGGCTCTTGGAGGTAAGATAGCTGAGATATATGTCATCCAGATATAAATTGGGTGAAAAGAAATAGGAAAACCGATCATTTCATGATTTCAGCAGCCCAAGCTCTATCTATAAATCACATATGACAAACATTTTTTGGTATATTCTTTATTAAATAAAACAATTAAACCCGACATTCTTAGAGAAAATAAGAATCACACATTTATAATATTTGTTAACATTTTACTGAACATTAATAAAAAATGATAAGGACTTAAACAGTAATGAAATGCGAAGGGAAGGGAATGAGGAGCTCCTATTTAGCATATTATTATTGCATATGGTCAAAATAAAATGGTGATGTTCTTGGTGAGATGCTGCGATCAATTTTGTCTCATATGTTTAATGGCAAATCATGGAAATTTCAAGAAATATTTGCATTTTTTTTATGTTTTTCACATTATACAGTATAATATAATATTTCTATTATTCTCCTCACCAACAAAAGTAATGAAAGTTAAGCTAGAGAACAGGTTTAGTGTGTGTGACTTTCCATATGTGCCATGGATACAGATATATACCGTATATATATACACACACAGTATATCTACCTGAGTATCCCTGGTCTTCATGAGGGTCTTTCTTCTGGATCTTGACCGGTGGCTGTATTTCTTCCAAGGCAGAATCCAGGTTTCTTTTCTTGGCTTGCCTCTTCTCCTTCACGTCCTCCTTCACATGATGACTCTGTGCATCGGTGGACTTCACGGAGCTTGAAAATATTCTTCTCCGCTTGCTTCTTTGAGTCTTGATAGAAGTCTTCTCCTCATCGTCCGATGAGTCCAAGATAATAACCTCCTCATTACTTCGTTGAGTCTTGATTGAAGTGTTCTCCTCATCGTCCGATGAGTTGAATATAAAAATAACCTCCTCATTACTTCGTTGAATCTTGATTGAAGTGTTGTCCTCATCGTCCGATGAGTCCAAGATAAAAATAACCTCCTCGTCCTCCATAAAATCGCTCTGCTCTGGTCTAGCAGACATCATCTCCTTCTCCATCGCCAGTCTCCAACTGCCACAATCACCTTCCAACTGCCGTCAGAATATGAATATTAGAATTACCCTGGCCACATGCATGGCACAGGTCATGTGACCAGTAACTGACCAATAGCATGTCACTGTATGTGCTATAGGTATATGCATTAGATTGAACATAATGATAGCTTCACTCTTTTTCTGGACATATAAAACTTTGCTCATTTCTACTTAGATACAAATAACAACTTTTTGCAATGTTATTTATATAATGGAAAGTTTGTTTTTTAATGATGAGAAGAATATTGCAGAAGCTTATTTTATAGATTACACAAAAGGAAAATCATTTTGTTTAGTGCATGATAAGAATAAAATCTGAATATACTTGAAAATAATACATGCAGTTTTTGGTGATCAGCCATAACCAGCAGACATGTTGTTCAAGGAAATGGTTCTATTAAAGAAGCACTCCTCCCATCAAAGTTTTTATCCTCTTAATATATTGCAGTCATCATATTATATAGCACTGTGTACTTAGAATTGCTCATTTTGCCTGTCTACCCAGCTAATTCTACTATTTTCTCTGCTCTGTGTAGAAACAGGAAGTCTCTTGTCCCTGCATTTATCATCCCCTGCAACTCCTGACACAGCTGCTCCCTCCTCCACCATGTCAGGGACTTTTGCAGGGACTTATGACTCATACAGGGAGAATTGACCTCCTGTTTATACATAGAGCTTAGAAGGAGTCAGCTAGTCAGTTTTTAATCACATCATAGACCTAATGGAAAAGAGAAGAATTAGCTGGGTGGAAAGACAAAAAGAGCAATTGTAAGTACACAGTGCTGTACAATATGATGATTGCAATATGTTAAGAGGATCAAAACTTTGCTGGGAGGAGTGCGTCTTTAAATATTGCCTTGAACTGCTCATATACAGTAGAGAAATTTACTATGGGCAGTTTCTCATGATGCATTTTTATTCCATTTAAAGAGGTCATGAACCAGGTGACAAGGAGTCAGGTTTTGCTCTTATTGTCTCCTCGCCGCTCTCCTCAGTAGTCCGTATTTTGTTCTTTGTAAATGTGTCACACACTTTCAGAGATTTGGGTCTTTTTATTTAGTGCTAATTCTTCTGGTCTCTACCGAGGGGGGTGTATCACAGGGTAATAATGCAGAGCAGCCTAAGGGTGCATGCTCACGGTCAGTAAATGCTGTGGATTGGACGCAGCGCACTTGTTGGAGGGAATGATAAATGCAGGGACAAGAGACTTCCTGTTTCTACATAGAGCAGAGAAAAGAGAAGAATTAGCTGTGTAGACAGGCAAAATGAGCAATTCTAAGTACACAGTGCTATATCATATGATGATTGCAATAGATTAACAGGATAGAAACTTTGATGGGAGGAGTGCTTCTTTAAATATTGCCTTGAACTGCTCATATACAGTAGAGAAATTTACTATGAGCAGTTTCTCATGATGCATTTTTATTCCATTTAAAGAGGTCATGAACCAGGTGACAAGGAGTCAGGTTTTGCTCTTATTGCATCCTCGCCGCTCCCCTGAGTAGTCCGTATTTTGTTCTTTGTAAATGTGTCACACACTTTCAGAGATTTGGGCCTTTTTATGTAGTGCTAATTCTTCTGGTCTCTACCAAGGGGGGTGTATCACAGGGTAATAATGCAGAGCAGCCTAAGGACACGGCCCCGGAGGATCAGGGATAGAAGATGGCTCAGTTATTCTCCTTTAGTTGCTATAGCTTGATAAAATGATATTGATATAAAATCATCCATTGGACGGACACATCTGCAGGTTCCTCTCAGCTCCGGCTTCCATCTCACAGGCAGACAGGGTTGTAATATTGTTACAATACAGCAGAGCTCAGAGAAGCAACAATGTGTCTGTGAGGAGACAGCTCTATTGTCCTGTGTTACTTCCATGTCTCACACAGGTAATGCCCCTTCATGTATAATATTCTCTGGAGGGAGATCCTCATACAGATCAGTGTCCGGCCCATAGTCCTGAACAGCTCATCTACATATCAGAAAAACGTGGATTTCTCTGGAATAAGACACTGGATTACAGATATCAAGGTGCCATGTTATCCAGCTTATGACCGACATACACATATAGACGGCTTAGGGGGGATGATCCTACTGACAGATTCCCTTTATCGCCTTCCTGATATGGCTATTTTCTGTTTTTGTTTTTTCCTCTTCTTCCAAAGGCCATAACTCTTTTATTTTTCCATCGATATAGCCATAAGAGGGCTTGTTTTTTGCTGGACGAGTTGTACTTTTGAACGACTCCATCAATCTTATAATGTAATATAACAGTAAGCAGGAAAAAAATTCCAGGTCCGGCAAATCTGCGAAAAAAAGTTAAATTCCACAATTATTTTTTTGGTTTTTATTTACCATGTTCACTATACAGTAAAAATGACCTGACAATATGATTCTCCAGGTCACTACAGTAACAAAGATACCAAACATGTAGTGTTTTTTTTAAGTGGCAAAAATAAATTTGCAAATTTGTAAAAAAAAAAAAGTTTGCTTGTGTCGCCATGTTCCGAGAACCGAAGCATTTTCTATTTTTGTCTTTTGGGAGAGATATGATGTTCTGATTGCAGTCTTGTGACATAAAAAAAAAGGCATTCTGATGTTTAGATTTTTTTCTCATTACGTTTACCAATCAAATTAATTAATGTAATATTTTTATAGATTAGACTTTTATGTTTGTAGGGATAACAAATATGTTCATTTTTTATTTTTATTCCTTTATTTTCAATGGGAATAAAGGGGGGTGAATTGAAAATTTATGTTTTTACTTTTTTCATATTTTTAAAAACGTTTTTCTTTTTCACTTTCTACTGTATTTATTAGCCCTCTTAGGGGACTTGAACCTGCAATCATCTAATCGTTTGTGCAATATATAGCAAAACTACAGTATTGCTTTGTGTAGTGAAAATCACAGACCCCTATGAACGCCAGGCACGGACTTTCACAGGAGAACTGTCAGCAGACCCCGCACGGTCATAGAATGGTGCACCCCCCCTGAGGGCGAGCAGTAAATGCTGCTGTCAGAGATTGACAGTGGCATTTAACAGGTTAACAGCTCTGCTCCACCCTTGGCTTTTAGAGGCAGATAATGACTGATCATCACAGCCATCATCTGCTCGCAAGCCGATCCCGCATCTTTCCCGGAAGATGATGGCTGTGATAATCAGCCATTATCTGTCTCTAACAGCCAAGGTCAGGTAGCCAACATATGACGTATCTGTAAAGCACATGTTGGTAAGGGGTTAAAGTAAGACTTTATAGGCATCATGTACACTGCTCAAAAAATAAAGGGAACACTTAAACAACAGAATATAACTCCAAGTAAATTAAACTTCTGTGAATTCAAACTGTCCACTTAGGAAGCAACACTGATTGACAATCAATTTCACATGCTGTTGTGCAAATGGAATAGACAATAGATGGAAATTATTGGCAATTATCAAGTCACACTCAAAGGAGTGGTTCTGCAGGTGGGGACCACAGACCACATCTCAGTACCAATGCTTTCTGGCTGATGTTTTGGTCACTTTTGAATGTTGGTTGTGCTTTCACACTTGTGGTAGCATGAGATGGACTCTACAACCCACAGAAGTTGCTCAGGTACTGCAGCTCATCTAGGATGGCACATCAATGTGAGCTGTGGCAAGAAGGTTTGCTGTGTCTGTCAGTGTAGTGTCCAGAGGCTGGAGGCGCTACCAGGAGACAGGCCAGTACACCAGGAGACATGGAGGGGGCCATAGGAGGCCAAAAACCCAACAGCAGGACCACTACCTCTGCCTTTGTGCAAGGAGGAACAGGAGGAGCACTGCCAGAGCCCTGCAAAATGACCTCCAGCAGGCCACAAATGTGCATGTGTCTGTGCAAATGGTTAGAAACCGACTCCATGAGGGTGGTATGAGGGCCCGACGTCCACAGATGAGGGTTGTGCTCACAGCCCAACACCGTGCAAGACAATTGGCATTTGCCACAAAACACCAGGATTGGCAAAGTCGCCACTGGCGCCCTGTGCTCTTCACAGATGAAAGCAGGTTCACACTGAGCACATGTGACAGACTTGACAGAGTCTGGAGACGCCGTGGAGAGCGATCTGCTGCCTGCAACATCCTTCAGCATGACTGGTTTGGCAGTGGGTCAATAATGATGTGGGCTGGCATTTCTTTGGAGGGCTGCACAGCACTCCATATGCTCGCCAGAGGTAGCCTGACTGCCATTAGGCACCGAGATGAGATCCTCAGAACCCTTGTAAGACCATATGCTGGTGCGGTTGGCCCTGGCTTCCTTCTAATGCAGGACAATGCCAGACCTCATGTGGCTGGAGTGTGTCAGCAGTTCCTCCAAGATGAAGGCATTGAAGCTATGGACTGGCCCGCCCGTTCCCCAGACCTGAATCCGATTGAGCACATCTGGGACATCATGTCTCGCTCCATCCACCAACGTCACGTTGCACCACAAACTGTCCAGGAGTTGGCGGATGCTTTAGTCCAGGTCTGGGAGGAGATCCCACAGGAGACCATCCTCAACCTCATCAGGAGAATGCCCAGGCGTTGTAGGGAGGTCATACAGGCACGTGGAGGCCACACACAATACTGAGCCTCATTTTGATTTGTTTTAAGGACATTACATCAAAGTTGGATCAGCCTATAGTGTGTTTTTCCATTTTAATTTTGGGGGTGACTCCAAATCCAGGCCTCCATTGGTTAATAAATTTGATTTCCATTGATGATTTTTGTGTGATTTTGTTGTCAGCACATTCAACTTTGTACAGAACAAAGTATTCAATGAGAATATTTCATTCATTCAGATCTAGGATGTGTTATTTGAGTATTCCCTTTATTTTTTTGAGCACTGTATTTTTATGTCTATTTACTAGTGTTGAGCGAACATGCTCGACACTGCTCGGTACTCGCCCGAGCATCACGCTACTCGGGATGTTCGGCGAGCACCGAGCATTTCCGGGTTCCTCGGGCGGGAGCTCGGGTCTCCGCCCTGCATGTTTGGCGCTCTTTACAGAGCCAATGAACATGCAGGGATTGCCAGCCAGTCACTGTAATGCTGCAGCCATGTTGGTTGTGGGCATTACAGTGATTGGCTGGCCGCACAGCGTCACCTCAAGTATTTAAAACGGGGCGCCACCATCTTGGACACAGTCGCTCCGGATTAGACAGTGTAGGGACAGCGCTGCTGATTTAGGGAGAGATATAAACTGCGAAAGAGTTAGTGTAGGGTCTGTAAAGGCTGCCAGAACAAACAAACAGTCCTTTTCAGGACTAATATCCATCCCAGATACCAGGCAGGCAGGCTGTATAGGAGACACAGTGGTTATACCAGCAAACGCTGCATTACAGTCCTGTGTGCTCCTGTTGCTGAAATTGCTGGACTTAGCACCAGGTGTCGGAGGCCAGGAAAAATCCTTTTTTTTCCATCTCAATCCTCCTTTTTTTTCCCTCCTTCACACTGTACAAATACCCGTCTTATTAACCTTTTGGTGTGTCCCCCCCCCCCCCCCCCAAAAAAAAGCGTGTCTCTGATTTTTCAGACACAAATATAACTGTTGAAAATAGTCTGGTGTAGGCTAGAGAAACAGAAGTGTTGTTTTGCACTTCCACGGTTCAAACCTCTGTATTATCCATTTTGGGCCATTTGTATCTAAAAAAAAAAAACAGTTTGAGTGTGTCGCTCACTGTTCAGCCGCAAATATCTCTATTTAAAAAAGTGTGGTATACCCCAGTAAACAATAACTGTGGTTTTGCCATCCCACGGTAAAAAATCTCTATTATTCAGCTTTTGGTAGTTTTTTCCGTAAAGAAAAACAGTAGTGTCTCCTGACTGTTGTGACACAAAAATATATCTGTTGAAAATAGTCTTGTGTAGGCCCGACATCCCAGTGTGGTTTCGCAGTTCCATGGGTCAAATCGCTGTACTATCCAGTTTTGGGCCTTGGTATCTAAAAAAAAAGCAGTTTGAGTGTGTCGCTCACTGTTCAGCCGCAAATATCTCTATTTAAAAAAGTGTGGTATACCCCAGTAAACAATAACTGTGGTTTTCCTCTTCCACGGTTCTAATCTACTCTTTATTACCCTTTTTCCATTGATAGTGCAAGTGTAAGCTATTTTACTTCATTTACAATGGGCAAGGCGCGTGGCAAGGGACGTGGAAGTGGACATTCTGGTGATGGTTCGTGCAGAGGACGGGGCCGTGGCCAAGGTGAAAATGTGCCACAACCAACTTCTTGACCGAATTACTAGGGAAGCACAGAACAACACCAGTATTGATAACTGATCAGTGTGAACAGGTTATTAATTGGATAGCAGACAATACTTCCTGTTACCTGGGCACCACCACCTCCGGTCTGTCTTCCACACGGTCAACTCTTAGTAGCCGTGAGTCTCGACCGCATACTCCTCCTCACCCTGATGCTCCTTCCTCCCACCATGCCGAGTGTCGTCAGACAGCAAGTGATCCCACACTTGGACACTGGTCCATCTCCATATTTGGGCCCCTCGCCTGATACGCTTGAAGTGGTGGAAGAGGAGATCCCATGTTGCGATGCCCAAATATTTGAACAGCCACGGCCACAGGAAGTCGACGTTGGCAATCTGTCACAAGAGGTGGACGATGACGAGACACAATTGCCAGGAAGTGAGGAGGAGGATCGTGGTGCGCAAGTGGAAGAGGAGGAAGTGGTGGATGATCTAGTAACTGACCCAACGTGGAAGGAGGACATGCAGAGTGAGGCCAGCAGCACACAGGGGGAGGGAGGCAGAGTACCCCAACAGGCAGGAAGAAGCAGTGTGGTGGCCGCAGACAGAAGGCAGGCAACCGTTCCCCGTAACACCAACACGAGGGACGTTGCCAGTACAAGCGGTAAGTCTTCCAGAGTCTGGAATTTTTTTAAAGACTCTGCTGATAACCCCAAAAAGGCCATATGTTCCACCTGCCATGCCAGCATCAGCAGGGGTGACAAAACTACCAGCGTGACCACCACCAGCATGATCAGGCACATGGCAGCAAAGCACCCGACTTTGTGGGGCGAAACCCAGGGTCCACGACCAGTGTCAGCGGGTGTCACCACTGCTTCTTCCACTGTTGTGCATGCAATAGAACCCCCTGTTCTGTGTGCAAGGCAATCCCCTGTCCATACTGCATGTAAAGATGCCCCCTCCTCTCAGTCTTCACTTGTTATGGCAGTTTCTCAAGAAACAGCATCAACGTCCACATCCACGTCCCACCGCAGCGTTCAATTGTCCATATCCCAGACCTTTGAACGAAAGCGGAAATTCGCAGCTAACGCCCCACAGGCCACAGTCCTAAATTCGCACATTTCATGACTGCTTGCATTGGAAATGCTGCCTTTTAGGCTGGTGGAGACGGAATCCTTCCGCAATCTTATGGCGGTGGCCGTCCCTCGGTACTCGGTCCCCAGCCTACACTATTTTGCCCGGTGTGCCATCCCGCACTACACAAGCACGTGTCCCAAAGCATCTGCCGTGCCCTCAACAACGCAGTTACTGGGAGAGTCCACCTGACAACGGACACGTGGACAAGTGCTTGTGGCCAGGGACGGTACATCTCTCTGACGGCACACTGGGTAAACATAGTGGAAGCCGGGACCCAGTCGGACCTTGGGACGGAACACATCCTCCCCACACCGAGGATTGCGGGCCCTATGTCAGTCAGAGTTGCCCCCACAGTGTACAGCTCCTGCGCATCCTCCTCCTTCTCCTCATGTTCAGCCTCCATCTCAGATATCACCACATCAGTTACAAGCTGGAAGCATTGCAGTACTGCCTCCGCCAAGCGGCAACAGGCTGTGCTGAAACTCATAAGCTTAGGTGATAAACCTCACACTGCTTGTGAGTTGTGGACAGCTGTGAAAGAGCAGGCAGATCTGTGGCTGAGACCGCTGAACCTACATCCCGGCACGGTCGTGTGTGACAATGGCCGTAACCTGGTGGCGGCTCTGAGGCGAGGTGAGATCACACACGTACCATGCCTGGCTCATGTGCTTAACCTCGTGGTTCAGCGGTTTCTTAAATCGTACCCAGAGTTGCCAGATCTGCTCGTGAAAGTACGCCGCCTGTCAGCTCATTTTCGCAAATCGGCTACAGCTTCCGCCGCCCTTGCTGTGTTGCAACAACGTTTGCAGCTTCCGGCACACCGACTGGTGTGTGATGTCCCCACACGTTGGAACTCTACCCTCCACATGTTGCAAAGGATTTGTGAGCAGAAGAGAGCAGTTGTGGAGTACCAGCTGCAACAAGGCCGTCGATATTCAGGTCAGACTCCACACATAAGACCTCAGGAGTGGACTTGGATGTCTGACATATGTACCATCCTGACAAACTTTGAGGAGGCCACCAAGATGGTGAGTGGCGATGACGCCATCAATAGTGTCAGCATCCCACTTGTCTGTCTTTTGCAACGCTCTCTGCAGAGAATTAAAGAGGAGGCATTGCAGCCAGAGTATGATGAGATGGATCAAGAAGCCGTAGCGGGCGATTACACACAGCCCAGCCTCATCTCATCTCGGTGCATTGGGGGACAATGAGGGAGAGGAGGAGGAGGAGGAGGAGGAGGAAGAACAGGAGCTGCTATCATGCGTTGTAGACGGTAGTACCTGTACAAGTGTCATACCGTCGGTTCAGCGTGGGTGGCCTGAGGACAGGGGGGAGGAGGAAGAGGAGGAGGAGAGCATGGTCAGTCGTCATCTTGGTGAGGACACGGAAATCTTGCCCATTACCAGTCTGGCACGCATGGCTGACTTTATGTTATGCTGCCTTAACCGTGACCCTCGCGTTGTCAAAATGTTGGGTGACAGTCATTACTGGTTGGTGACACTTGTAGACCCCCGCTACAAGGAGAACTTTCACTCTCTTATTCCTGAGGTGGAGAGGTCTACAAAAATGGGGCAATACCAGAAGGCCCTTGCTGCAGAACTCTTAAAAAAATTCCCATCTGAAGACGCTAGTGGCAGAGGTCACAGTTCGTTGCCCAACCAAGGCGTACTGGTGAGAGAGATGCAACTCCAATCCAGCAGAGGCAGGGGAACACTGTCAACGTTCTGGGACAGTTTTCTGACACCCGCCCAGCTTACAGGCCCTGAGGCGCGGGGTACTCTCACAAGCAGTGGAAAGTTTCAAAAGATGGTGAGGGAGTACCTTGCCGATCGTACCAGCGTCCTCCTTGATTCCTCTGTGCCTTTTAATTATTGGGTATCCAAGCTGGACACTTGGAATGAACTCGCTCTGTAGGCCTTGGAGGTCCTGGCCTGCCCTGCCGCTAGCGTGTTATCGGTGCGTGTTTTTAGTGCCGCTGGGGGAATTATAACTGATAAGCGCACTCGCCTGTCAACTGACAATGCTGACAAGCTGACCCTTATCAAAATGAACAAGGGCTGGATTGGGCCAGTCTTCTCATCACCACCAAATGACAGCAGAGTAACATAAAGTCAAATCCACTGTGTTATTTCGGGAGGTGTATTCACATGCACCGCTTCACACCCACACATGGGTATACGCTTCCTCGTTTCGGCTGTTTAATCTTCTTCTCCTTATCCTCAGCCTCCACCACCACTATACCACCAGGGTGCCAGCATTGCAAGTTCCTCCATCCTTATTTTTGGCAGCTTTTGCTTGCAAGGCATAAGCAAATACTATGGGACACCCACTCCCCAATAATGGGACTTATGTTTGTAATATGCTGTACTGCATGGCTCTTGTAAGGGGCATTGCAAGTTGCTCTGTCCTAATTTTTGGCAGCTTTTGCTTGGAAAGCATAAGCAAATACCATGGGACACCCACTCCCCAATAATGGGACCTATGTTTGTAATATGCTGTACTGCATGGCTCTTGTAAGGGGCATTGCAAGTTGCTCCGTCCTAATTTTTGGCAGCTTTTGGTGGGAAAGCATAAGCAAATACTATGGGACACCCACTCCCCAATAATGGGACTTATGTTTGTAATATGCTGTACTGCATGGCTCTTGTAAGGGGCATTGCAAGTTGCTCCGTCCTAATTTTTGGCAGCTTTTGCTGGGAAAGCATAAGCAAATACTATGGGACACCCACTCCCCAATAATGGGACTTATGTTTGCAATATGCTGTACTGCATGGCTCTTGTAAGGGGCATTGCAAGTTGCTCCATCCTAATTTTTGGCAGCTTTTGCTGGGAAAGCATAAGCAAATACTATGGGACACCCACTCCCCAATAATGGGATTTATGTTTGTAATATGCTGTACTGCATGGCTCTTGTAAGGGGCATTGCAGTTCCTCATAATTTTTGGAAAGCCTTCCATTCACTGCTTAGGCCAACAGTGCACGGGAGACCCAGTTGCTATAAATGGAAAAAAAGGTTTAGTTAACGCCCTCTGACCTCCATGTCATTTCCAAGGGGCATTGGAGTGGTTTGAAATTTTTGGTAGGCATTGCACTCACTGTATGCCCTATAACTGTGTAGCCAAACCGCTCCTTTTGTTACAGAAACATATCCTACAAGACATATCTGGTTAACTGGCCTGAAATTGATGTGAATGGTCCCTGTTCCTCCTGCTCTTTCTCCTTTGCCACTACCTCATCCATCATTTATCACCTGAAGCTTTGTTTTAACGGGAGTCATAGAACTTGGATAGTAGCAGGAAAACATCCAGCAATCCTCGGAGGAGGTAGGATATGCGCCAAAACGCTGACCACCTCAGGCCTAGCCGCTACTACATACATGCGCTTGCATTACAACAAAACAAAGCAGATGCTAACTTCTATCATCCTCATCATGCTCCTCACCTTGGCACTCTCAACTCCCCTGATGGAGAAGCCAGGGCCCACCGGAGGAGTCTGATAGTCCGGTGGGCTCGGCCAATGCTGCCCTAAAGCAGGCCAGGCTAAGAAAAGTGTGGGAAAGGTTACCAGGACAAATAGGGGTGGCTGGGGACCGAGTATGGACACCCGGCCACCCCCTGGAGGCTGGGGAGCAAGCGGGGACACCCGGCCACCAGGCGGCTGGGGACTGAGTATGGATACCAGGCCGCCGACACAGCCATGGCGTGGTGGCCAGATTCCGCCTCCACATGCCTAAAAGGCCCAATTTAAAGTGCAAGCAAGCAGTATGGTATTGCAGTCTGGGGGTGGGTGGGTGGCAGGCTGCATACTTGAGCTTGTATTGTAAGGAATGGGGGAGGTACAATTGAACACTGCCCTGGGACTAGAACTTGCATGGGAATAGTTGCAAGTCTGCATCTTCTGATGCGGTAAGGATCACTTATGATGGGCACACTTTTAGACAGTGACCTGTGAGTCAGAGATGCTTCCAGGGGTCTTCCTCATGCTGTTCCCTTGTCTTTTCAGCACTTTATGCATGTGTCACACAGCACATGGCCAGATAAGGTTGTAAAATGTTAAAATGACATTTCACGGTGAATGCATTTGTCATAGTTGAAAGCAATACAAAAGTGCAAAAACGCATAAGAAATGCTACTTGTGAACATTGCCGAAGGTGTGGAGGAGTACTTTTGTTTTTGGTCATTTATTTTAACTTATACACAAGTCTTTTCCCTGGAAAGGATGTTCCTTAACATATTTCACAGGAAAAAAGTTTCACTTTCGTTTTTGAACGTTTTATTGTGAGCCCGTAAAAGTGGCTTAATACCTCTGACCACGTTGTTGACAGCAGTGACCTGGGGGTCAGAAATGCTTCCTGGGGCGATCCCCATGCTGTCCCCATGTCATTTGAGCACTGTCACTATCGTTTTGGGCACTTGTTAGGCTTTTAAAAGACTGCCGGGGGTGCCACCGCACAAAATGCTCGAGTCTCCCATAGACTAACATTGGGCTCGTTGCTCGGGTCGAGCACCCGAGTATCACGGCGAGCTCGGCCCGAGCTTCGAGCACCCGAGCATTTTAGTGCTCGCTCAACACTAGTGCTGATGAAAAAAAAAGAAAAAAAGTCCAGCCTCCTCCACCCATTAATAGCTGGCTATCACTCACCTATTTATTCCTCTCTTACCCAACACAGCACTGGGTGTTAGTGCTGTCATGGATGAGATGAAATGTAATCACCGGCATAAGAAATTTGAAGTCGCTGACACATGTCTATAATTGAGATATAGCCCCTTTATAAAGTATGATGGCCCATAAGCACCTAAACGCAGTATGATGACCCATAGCTCCTGTTGTAATTTGCTCACTCAGATGCACACGGAGGTAGACACAGGGACGCTGTTTCTTTAAATTTCTCAATGGTTTATTAAGACACAGCATATACTACTGTAAGGTTCATCAAAACAAACACAGCCTTTCTGTCTTAATGGGTAAACAAAAAGAAAATGTATAGCACAGTCCATAAGTTGGCGGGGATCCACCCGCTCCGGGTTAGCTAAAACCACACTGTTCAGTATAACAAAGAAGACCAAGAGCTCATCTCTGGAGTTAGCTTCTGCAGACACCTGAACAACTAATGCCTCAGCAGGCTATCTGTTTAAACCCCAGGCCACACCCTGGTGAAGGACCTCCCACACGCTCTATGGTCGTTCACAAAAACCCAACCCTTTTAAAATGGCTGCTTAACCCCTTGCACCAGTTAGTGTGCTGGAGCAAAACTTCTGGGTTTCAAATCACTTAAGCTAATAGCCTCAGTGAAACATACCTCACCTCCAGCACTTTGCCAGTGACTTTGTCACACCCCTCTATAGAGTATGATGGCCCATAGTCCGCTATTCACAGTATGATGCCCAGATAGCCCCTATACACAGTAAAATTTCCCCATATCTGCCTATACACATTATAATGCCTCTATAGCCCCCATACACAGTATGATGTCTCATATACCCTCTTTTCACAGTTTTATAACCTATAGCAGTGATGACGAACCTTTCAGAGACCTTGTGCCCAAATTGCAATCCAAAACCCACTTATTTATCGAAAAGTGCCAACACGGCAATTTAACCTGAATACTTTGATTTTAGTTTAGAAAAACAACTCCTACATTAGCACGCTATAGAGTCTATAGCTAAGAGCTTGTAAGCACTGCACTCCAAGCCTAAGATACTAGCCACCGATTGCAGTGGAGGTCTGTTCTTGAGAATGGAGAGGATTTTTAATCAAAAGTAAAATTGCAAAGTTATTTGTTTTTACAACCTCTTTGCAACTGTATTTCTTTATCATGATGAGAATAACCCTTTAAGCCAGGAATGTCAAACACAAATACACAGAGGCAAAGTTAAAAGCTTGGATAAAGTCACGGGCCAACCTTGTTATTCTTTAAAAAATGTCTACGACTGAGGAAGTTTTTCCTTATCAATTAAAACGATTAACTTTTGGAATTATAGTGGAATAATATAATATGTTATGTAGCAGCAGTAGAAAGCATAAGGCCTAATTTAAATATGTAATAACAAAGGATTAATGGGCAGCACAGCGGCTCAGTAATTAGCACTGCAGTCTTGCAGCGCTGGGGTCCTGGATTCAAATCCCACCAAGGACAAGATCTGCAAGGAGTTTGAATGTTTTCCCCGTATTTACGAGGGTTTCCTCTGGGTTCTCTGGTTTCCTCCCACATTCCAAAGACATACTGATAGGGAACTTAGATTGTGAGCTCCAATGCGGACAGTGCCGATAATGTCTGTAAAGTGCTATGGAATTAATGGCGCTATATAAGTGAGTAAAATAAATAAAAATAAATAAATAAAAAACCTTGAATAAAACAGAATATAGTATGATGTAAACAAAAGTGCCCCCCAACACAATATGACACCCCCACCGTGAATTCCTCCACACGCACAGTATGATGACCCTACTGTACCCCTCTCCCTCAATTCCCCCAGCAAAGAATGGTGACACCATCATAGCATGATACTTTAAATGTAATCCCCACACAGCCCTAAATACAGTATAAGGGTATGTGAGCACAATCAGGATTTGAAGCAGAAATTTCCTGAGCGTTTCTGCATCTCCTCGGCAGGAAAAACGCTGGGCGTTTTTGATGCGTTTTTGACTTGTTTTTTGGTGCGATTTTTGAAGCGTTTTTGTACATCAATGAATGCTTTTTGGAGCTAAATAAAGTTATTGGTTAATTTAAATGATTAAAGAATGTGTCTGTTGTATTTTAAATAAAGTGCTTGCTCTGTATATGTCTGTATATTTAACTCTTTACTTTACTTTAATTAGTTTTGGTCATGAAAAGGTCTGATTGATACCTTGTCATAACCAAACAAAAGAGCTGGGTGTCAGCTAGTCCCTTTCACCCAATCTTCATTAGCATTTCTATTCATGTAATTTATGCGGCTGCTGTGAACTGGTATTTTTAGCCTGGGGAGGTGCCATTTGCAAACATGGTCCCTGGCCATTAAATAACAGCTCACGGCTGGCTCGTTAGCCGCTATGCCCCCTGATAAGCTCTCAGCAGCGCTTTGGATGCAGAGCATTTTTCGTCCAAAATGCGGTGTTTTGTTGTCGGTACATGTGAATCCACCACATATAATGACACTTCAATCGGTCAAGATCTGCAGCGGAGACTAGCGTGTCAGCTACAGAAATTTACATGCTGTGGGTGAGCTTGGGTACATGGCCACGATCAGGAGCCGCTGCAGGTTTGACGCTGCATGTTTATACGATGTCAAACCCTCAGCGTCCAGATGTTACAGCATAGTGGATGGGATCTCTAGAAATACCATGTCCATTATGCGTGCATCTGAGGCTGCGGATCTCCCGCGGACATGCAGCGCATCTTTCAGGGCGGCAGCATGTTAAATTCTCTTGTGGAGTCACCAGTCTCCGCAACAGAAATTTGACCACTAGAATGTATAGAATGTGGTAAATACGCATGGTTCAGTGAACACATGTGTATTTACCTGCGTTCAATAGAATGCAACATTTTGTACGCTCCAAAAAATATGTGTCCAAAGCGCTGCTATGTCCGGATCATGGGCACAGAGCCTAAAATGTAAAAAAAAATGGAGTGGGCTCCCACGTCATTTTTATAACCAGCGGAGGGAAAGCCAACCTCTGGGGGCTGATATTAGTAGCTGAGGAAGGGGCCATTAGCCAACAATGTTTCCCTGGCTATTAATATCAGCCCACAGCTGTTTGTTTAGCCTTGGTCATGGGAGATTTCAACTATCCAGACATTTGTTGGGAATCTCTCTCAAGTAAAACTAACAGGTCAAGCAAATTCTTATCCTCTCTTGCTGACAACTTTATCTTCCAAAAGGTAGGGGAGAAAACAAGGGGATCTGCTACTTTGGATCTAATCCTTATAAACAGGGAGGAAATGGTTGAGGAGGTAAAGGTGGCTGGGACCCTAGGAGGCAGCGATCATGCTATTATAGAATTTTGGATAACTAGAGGAGGAAGACATGTGAAGACTCAAACTTCAAGGTTAGATTTTAGAAAGGTAGATTTTAAGAGACTCAGAAAGAGAATAGGAGGGATCCAATGGCTGGATGTCCTTAAGGACAAAAATGTCCAGGAAGGATGGGAAATTTTTAAAAATGAGATTCTCAAAGCACAATCGTTAACAATCCCGAAAAGTAGGAAGAATGGGAAGCATTTAAGGAAACCAGGATGGATGAACCCAGAACTTAAACACATGCTAAAAAGAAAGAAAGAAATGTTTATTAAATGGAAAGAGGGAGGCATATCTAAAGAAGATTAGAATGCAGTCTGCAGATCCTGCAGGGCACGTATCATGTTAGCTAAAGCTGACAATGAATTAAGGCTTGCAAGAGATGTCAAAAGCAATAAAAAAGGATTTTGGGGGTATGTCAAAAGTAAAAGAAAAGTCAAAGATGCTATAGGATTTTTACAGGATGAAAATGGAGAAATGGTAAGAGAGGATGTTGAGAAGGCCGAACTTTTTAATTCCTATTTTGCATCTGTTTTCTCTCAGAAAGAAAATGTAACATCAACTGATCTTCACTGTCCTTTTAAAGGAATAGAGGAATCCAAGTTATCTGTAAACAGAAAGATTGTGAGGGAATATTTAGCTAACATAAATGAGTTCAAGTCTCCAGGTCCAGATGAATTACACCCCAGAGTACTGAAGGAGATCGTAGAAGAAATTTTAGAACCACTCTCCATAATCTTTGAAAATTCTTGGAGAACAGGAGAAGTCCCAGAAGACTGGAGAAGAGCAAATGTTGTTCCTATCTTCAAAAAGGGGAAGAAGGTGGACCCAGGGAACTATAGGCCGGTGAGTCTGACTTCTATACCAGGAAAGATCTTTGAACAAATTATTAAACAACATGTATGTAAGTACATGGATAAGAATGAAGTGATTAACCAGAGTCAGCATGGGTTTGTAACTAACAAGTCATGTCAGACTAACTTAATTTCCTTCTATGACAGAATCACTGACTGGGTGGATCAGGGAAATGCTGTAGATATAGTATATCTTGACTTCAGCAAAGCATTTCACAAAGTATCTCACACCATCCTTATTGAAAAAATGACCAAGTATGCAATGGACCAGGCAACTGTTAGGTGGATTCATAACTGGCTTAGTGATCGGACTCAAAGGGTGGTTGTAAATGGCTTCACATCCAGCTGGATGAATGTCTCAAGTGGGGTACCACAGGGCTCCGTCCTGGGACCTGTATTGTTCAACATCTTTATCAATGATTTAGATGAAGGAATTGAGGGTAAACTGATTAAATTTGCTGATGACACAAAGCTAGGAGGGATAGCTAATACTAGAGAAGAGAGAGAGAGGATTCAAAAAGACCTAAATAAACTGGAGCAGTGGGCAGCAACCAACAGAATGTTTTTTAACAGGGAATAATGCAAAGTACTACATCTGGGCAATAAAAATGAAAAAAGCATATACAGAATGGGAGGAATAGGACTAAGCAACAGTACATGTGAAAAAGACTTAGGTATACTAATAGATCATAGACTGAACATGAGTCAACAGTGTGATGCAGCAGCAAAAAAGGCAAATACAATTCTGGGATGTATTAACAGAAGCATACAGTCTAGATCACGTGAAGTCATTATCGGTCTTTACTCCTCTTTGGTCAGACCTCATCTGGAATACTGTGTACAGTTTTGGGCACCACATTTTAAAAAAGACATAGACAAACTGGAGCAAGTTCAGAGAAGAGCGACCAGAATGGTGACTGGTCTGCAAACCATGTCCTATGAGGAACGGTTGCAGGATTTGGGAATGTTTAGCTTGCAAAAAAGAAGACTGAGAGGAGACTTAATAGCTGTCTACAAATATGTCAAGGGCTGTGACATTGTAGAAGGATCATCTTTATTCTCATTTGCACAAGGAAAGACTAGAAGCAATGGGATGAAACTAAATGGGAGGAGACACAGATTAGATATTAGAAAAAACTTTTTGACAGTTAGGGTGATTAATGAGTGGAACAGGCTGCCACGAGAGGTGGTGAGTTCCCCTTCAATGGACGTCTTCAAACAGAGGCTGGACAGACATCTGTCTGAGATGATCTAGTGAATCCTGCTTTGAGCAGGGGGTTGGACCAGATGACCCAGGAGGTCCCCTCCAACTCTACCATTCTATGATTCTATGATTCTACTGGCTAAATTACAGGGGGCCCCATAAAAAATTGACGTGGGATCCCCCTATAAAATCTAACCAGGCTAAACTAGACAGCTGCGGGCTGATATTAATAGCCAGGGAAGGGGCCATGGATACTAGCCCCCTCCGCGGCTATTAATATCACCCCTCAGGAGTCCCAAAAATGGCGCAGCCATAAGATGCGCCAAATATTGTGGTTAGCCTCCGCTCTTCCCACTGCCCTGTAGAGGTGGAGAGTGGGGTAATGGGGTTGGGGTTCACCTCAGCCTTGAATTGGCGGCTGACGAGAAGCCAAAGTTAGTAATGGAGGGTGTCTATAAGACGCCCCCATTAATAACCGCGTAGTAAAATGGTTGCCGCTTTTTCACTAAAAGACACGGCCAGAATACAATTTTTTTAAATTATTTTATTACACTCTGTCCGCGAAGTCATCGATCTTCTGAAAAAAACGTAAAATAACAAACAACCTTATCCCTCACCTGGCCGCCGTCAACAACGTAGTCCACGTACCGCCAACGATTCCCCACGACGATCCGGGTCACTTCTACACCAGTGACATCAGCCATCACTGATGTCACTGCTATAGAAGACAGCACTGTATAATGACAGGGTTGTAAAATCACAGTATACATGTTGCAGCTGATCAGCCCCAGTGAGCTTGCGAATGTTCCCAGGGTCAGGTGAGCATCAGCTAATTGGTCATGTGACCGATCAGCTGATTGCGGGTGTCACCGATCAGCTGATGATCATGAGACCGCTCAGCTGATTAGTGATGTCAGCGCAGGTCCTGGAAGCACAGTATACTGCGGGGAGCGAGCCCACTCCCCGCAGTATACCGCCGGGAGGAGAGGATCGCACCGAGGGCCGCCGGACAGGTGAGTATAGAGGTTTATTTTTTTTATTTTCACTTTTTTTAACAGCGGGGACGTGGGCTGGGCAGGGCAAGACTACTGCTCCTCCCTTCCACGCCCCTCTCGCTGTTATCAGCGAGAGCGGCGGTCGGATGAGAGGAGATGTAGTCCTCCTCTCCCGACCTGGGTACCACTCGCAGCGCATTTCCGGTGCAAATCTGCGCCCATTGACTTTCATTGAAACGCAGCATATCTGTGTTATGTTCTGCTACCAAAGCTAAGGAAAGAGAGGAGATCTGTCCCTACTATGAGACTCAGCTGAATCCCTACGATGTAACAGGGAACCTGATCCTGCGATCAGACCTGCTAAAGTCCTAATCTAGTCTGTACGAAGACCTATAGATGTGGGGAGGGAATCCCTACAAGTACTAAGGACTGGGAGGAATATGGGACACCTCCTAACAGAAATAGTAACAGACAGACGAACAAACAAAATAGATAGAACATAGAGGTCCGTAGACCAAGCAAACTAACAGAGTTAGATACAGAGCACAGGCTAGCTAGAAAGTAGATATACAATGAAGTCCAGCAAAGCCAGAAGGGCGGAGCAGGACTAAATAGGCCAACAAGGTCATGTGACCAGCAAAGGAAAAAAAACCTAACAGCAAGGTTCTAACAGTACCCCCCCTTCTAAGAGGATCCTCCGGATCCCCTAGGACCAGGCTTATCAGGAAATCTCCTGTGAAACGCTCTGATAAGTCTGGACGCGGAAACATCATCTGACCTCACCCAAGAGTTATCCTCGGGTCCGAAACCTTTCCAGGCCACAAGATACTGCAAACTACCTCTATACCGTCTAGAGTCAAGGATGCGAGAAATTTCATATTCCCCGTCCTCCACCACCGGAGGAACAGAGGCAGAGGCGTCACCATCTGACACAACAGCTTTTTTTAACAGAGAGACATGAAAGACCGGATTAATTCTCCAGGAGGTAGGAACCTCCAACCTAACAGCAGATTGGTTGACAACCTGAAGCACCTTAAAGGGCCCTACAAACTTGGGACCCAATTTCTTAGAAGGAATCCTCAACCGCAGATTCCTAGAGGACAACCAAACCATGTCACCAACAGCGAACAAAACCTCCTGTCGTTTCCTATCAAAGTAGTCTTTAGATTTTCTGTTGGCCTCCTGAAGATTACCACGCACATCCGTCCAAACTCTTTCCAAATCACCGGAAAAATTCTCCTCCTCAGGCACGGCAGATCCCAACTTGGAGAACGACCCAAACGACGAATGTCTCCCAGAACAACAAAAAAAAGGCGAACAACCAGCAGAAGAAGATGTATGATTGTTCAGAGCAAATTCGGCAAGTGGCAGAAACTCAGACCACCCCTCTTGATTGTCTGCCACAAAACAACGCAAGAACTGCTCAACATCCTGGTTTTTCCTTTCTGTCTGGCCATTAGATTCAGGATGATATCCGGACGAAAACGACAAATGAATTCCCAACCTGTCACAAAAGGCACGCCAAAAACGAGCCACGAACTGAGGACCCCTATCAGAAACAATGTCAGTAGGAACGCCATGAAGTCTGACAATTTCCTTGACAAAGGCCTTAGCGAGAGTTTTAGCGCAGGGCAGTTTGACGAAGGGAACCAAGTGACACATCTTGCTAAAGCGGTCCACGACCACCCAGATGACAGTAAAACCCTCAGAGGGGGGAAGGTCAGTTATAAAGTCCATAGCCAAATGTGTCCAAGGAGCACTGGGGACCTCCAAAGGACAAAGCAACCCCGCAGCAGGAGTATGTGAGGACTTAGATCTAGCACATATAGTACATTGGCGCACCCACTTAATGACTTCCTTCTGCCATCCAGGCCACCAAAAACTGCGACCCACCAGTCTCTTGGTCTCAGAGATTCCGGGATGACCTGCCAACCGAGATTCGTGACACTCAACAAACAAATCTCTCCTAAAGGTCTCAGGCACAAACAACCTCCCATGAGGAGTGTTAGATGGGGCATTCTCCTGAGCTTTAAGAATCTCATCTTCCAAAACGGAGTCTAAAGCAGCTATCACAACACCTTCTTGTAAAATGTTTTCCTCTTTCTCAGCACCGACTATGGGAGAAAAACTGCGAGACAAGGCATCCGCCTTAACATTCTTAGTACCAGGGATGTAAGTAACGGAGAAATTAAACCGCGAGAAAAACAGTGCCCACCTAGCCTGACGGGCATTCAGGCGCTTGGCAGCATCAAGATATATCAGATTTTTATGATCCGTAAGAACCTGAACGGGAAATTCCGCACCTTCCAAGAAGTGGCGCCAGTGTTCAAATGCGAGTTTAATAGCCAATAATTCCCGATTACCAATATCGTAATTCAATTCAGTCTCCGAAAATTTTTTTGAAAAAAAGGCACAGGGATGTAATCCATCCCCGTTATCCTGAGACAATACTGCGCCAACCCCCACAGAGGAAGCATCAACCTCAACCAAAAACGGCCTAGTAACATCAGGCTGCATAAGGATGGGAGCAGAGGTGAACCTCTCCTTGAGATACACAAAAGCTTCAATGGCCTCAGAAGACCACTGAACCGCATCAGCACCTTTCCTGGTGAGATCAGTCAGAGGTTTGACAATACTAGAAAAATTTTTTATGAACTTTCTATAGTAATTGGCGAAACCCAAAAACCTCTGTATCGATTTCAAAAAAATAGGCCTAGGCCATTCCTGCACAGCCTGAACCTTAACCGGATC